>NC_133502.1:198459393-198762424 GCF_049354715.1 Callithrix jacchus
AAAAACAAAAAGGAGCTAGCTAATTATTTCCATTAAAAAAACAGGGAACAAAGCCCCTGGGGTACCTGTGTCCGGCACAGCCATCCTCAGGGGCAGCCACCCTAGGGTTCCTGCAGATCCAGCCTTTGGCTTTCCAGAAAAAAGTGTGCTTGCCACAAACAACCCTCAACCTGCTTTCCCTCTGGAATGGGCTCCTCTCCCCAGCTCAGGAAGCTGAAGCCAGGCTCTGCCGGAAGCGGGGCTCTGCTGGAGCTGGGCTCTGCCGGAAGCGGGGCTCTGCCGGAAGCGGGGCTCTGCCGGAAGCGGGCTCTGCCGGAGCTGGGCTTTGCCGGAAACTGGCTGTGTGATTTCAGGAGCATCACTTGTCTTCTCTGAACCGACATCCCCTTTGAAAGTGGCAGGAGTGTCAGCTGCCAGGACTGTGACTCCGTGACCTAAAGATGCCACCCAAGTGGGTGTTCCCCACCCCAAATTATCCTGTGGACTGCTGGAAGATATTTGCTGGTCTCCAGCTTGGGGTGGGAGAGAGGACTGAGCGATGCTGACTGGCTTGGCTTTCCGTGTTCCTGCTGGGCCTGCAACACCCAGTGCCCTGTGAAGGTGGGGTGTGGTCTCTGAGGGGAAGGAGGGGCCGCCACACTCATTGCAGCAGGAAATGTGGGAAGAGGCAGGTACAGGGGAGTGAGGTAAGTGACTAAGTCAACCCTGGCCTCACCTTCTGTCAGATGTTCTCCAGACAAGACAAATTTTGCAACACCTATACCCCATCTCTCAGAAGGATTTTCTGGATTTGGCCTGTCTCTGGTATAGAGAAGCAGGATTAAGACCCAGTACCTCTTCTTTCAAGGGCAGAAGTGACAGACCCTTGTCCCTGTGGTCTTCTGAGGATGGCAGACCCAGACCTAGGAAGACTAGGCTGGCAGGTGCCATTTATTAGGGAAACCAAGGCCACAGAGGGATAAGTCAAGGGCAGAAATGTGACTAGATCAGAGGATTACAGCCCTACTGCTGAAGCCAGCGCTAGACCCCCTCCTCTTCCCAAAGGCTTGACCATGGAGTTTGTAGTACGCTGTCACCAAGGAGTGGCTACACTATTGCTGTCATTTCTCTCCTCTTGCTGGACCACCACTTTCCCTTCCCTCTTCACCTGGCTAACTCTTCTCCCTCTTCCTTCACCAAGGAGGTCTCTTTAAGTCCCTTAGTGGGCTGAACTCCCCATCCTGTGACGTCTCACACCAACCGTAATTGTGCTAAACTTTTCCTGTTTGTCCTGCTCTCTGCCATGGCCCCAAGAGTATGAGTTCCATGAAACCTGGAACCTTGTCTCATCTATTTACTTCCTACTCTGACGCTGGCACCTGGCATAGGGTAGGCCCTCATGTACTGACTACATCAATTCCTGGGAGCAGAAACAAGCCCTCAAGAGTCCCTAATATGAGAAAGACTCAAACCACGTCACCTGGGCCTCCAGACAGACCTGAAAAGGAGCTTTTCAAGGCTTTCTGGGTGCCCATAATATAACGCTTCGTAGGAAGGCTTGTCAAATGTACTGAGAGGGGCCACGCCCTCTCACACACCACCTAGAGATTGAGGAGTTACAGCCACTCACTTCCCATAACCCCAACCTAGCCAAAAGACTTCCTTCGAAGTTTGAAGGTCAGGCTTCTTGTTTATTTTAGACCCTGCCAGTGTGTGCAACCCCAAAATGGAGGTGCCTGTAACAAAGACAAAAACACTAGCATGAGCTAACCAGTGCCAACAATTTCCTCCTGTCGGGGTGATCACCTGGAAAGGCCACTCTCCCAACCAACACGCCATCAAGCCTGGAGACTGGACCGCAGGGATAATCTCAGATGAGTTTTAAGTCAATTCCAAGCATGGAAATCAGTGAAATTACCCTCCACCGCTCCGACATCATCTCTGAGCAGGAAAGGTGGGGTGGCTGGAGGTGCTGTTGGTTGAGGGTATTGGGGGGGTTGGCAAGAAGGAAAAGAAAAAAGAGAAGGAGAGAGATGGTATCAGCACATTGGAGGGTAATGTAATTGATTTTTCCCAGGGAAGAGGACCAACCGCATGCCAGGCACTATTCTAAGCATTTCGTATATATTACTTCACCGGGTCCTCCCTTCAGAGGCAGAGGCTGTTGTTCCTTTTAAAAGGATGCAGAAACAGATTCAGAGACATGGGGTGACTTGCCCAACACCACAGAGTGAGGAAGCAGCCAAGTCGGGATGAAGCTGTATCAGTCCCCAAAGCCTCTTCTACTTTTGCCCCACGCCAGAAAGAGAGAGATAAGGAAAGGAGGAGGAAAGAAGGGAGAGAAGGAGGGAAGGAAAAAATAAAACATGTCTCCCATTCTCCCAAATGCCCATCATCATGCCATCCCCCTTGGCCCACTGACTTTGCATCTGGAAACACCTTCCTGTTTCCTGGATTGCCACAGGTGGTAAGAGATGGGCACACTCATCCAGGAGTTAGGGAGGGGGGTCTGATCCAAGCCAGGCCTCACTCACTCACAGGGTCTAAGCCTGGAGAACCAGCCCCAGGAAGGCATACAATGCAAACGAGAAAAGCATTTACCCTCCTAGGCAGAGCTCACCCACCTGAGCAAAACTCCTGCAGACATGGTTTCCAGCTGCCTGTGGGTGGAGCTACAAGAGTGTTGCCTGGTGTCGGTTGCCAAGCAACAGGCCTTCACCCAAGGACCCACCCAGAGTTCATGCACACTGGGGTATCACAAGTAGAAGCCTTGGAAGCTCCTACAAGCTCTGTGAGTCTAGAGAGTTGGGCTGTTCACCATGGTAGCCACTAGCCACATGGGGCTTTCACATTTTTAAATAAAATTTAAAAACAGGCCGAGCATGGTGGTGCACACCTATAATCCCAGCACTTTGGGAGGCCAAGGCAGGAGGATCACTTAAGCCCAGGAGTTTGAGGCTATAGTGAGCTATGATCATGCCACTGCATTCCAGCCTGGCCCACCCAGTACAACCCTGTCTCTAAAAAAAAATTAATTAATTAATTAAAAATAAATTCCTCACTCATGACTAGCAATATTTCAGGTGTTTGACAGCTGTGTGTGGCCAGTGGATACTGCATAGGACAGGGCCTGTGGAGGACATTCCCATCATCGCAGAAAGTTCTATGGGACAGTATTGATCTAGAAAAATAATCTACAAAGTCTCTCCCCATGTGTATGACAACTGGTTCTCTTACAAAAGCCAAGCCCCATCAGTTTCAAGTAGGCAGATTCCATAGACAGATGTAAATTCGGGGCTGAAAGGAACTGGTCATTCTTTTCTAGGATTATCAACCACCGAAACAGATTTCACCTTGAGTCCATAGCAGACATTGCTAATCAACTACAGCACTCCCTCCTAAGGAACCTGGTCACAGCTTTAGAGTCTTTCTCCATGCAATGCTCCAGGTAGCCAAAACGAATCGATCCAGATTAGCACTTGATCTTAAATCTGTAATCTGATCTATTGTAATCACAAAGAGAGAGAAACTAAGGCCCTGTGAAATAAGTGAATTGCCTGAGGTCAGATGATCAGTCAAGGTTGGACAGGATTAAAACTCACACCCCCAGCCTCCTATTCTCCCCATCATGCCTGCCTCATTAAAGCACTGGATGGCGGAAATCCACAATCCTCAGAAATGAGGCTTGGAAATGCAGTGACTGAGGATGAAGTAGAATGATGGCAATAACAGCAGCAATAATATCAAGGATGCCCATTTTTTAAATCATCTGCTATGTGGCCAGCCTCGAGTGTCAGTTTTCACCAGTACCTTCCTTTATTCTCATGCCAGTATAAATGTATGCATTAGACTATCCCCCAGATGATGAGGAAAAGGAGAGTCCAGGGTCCAGAGAGACTTGCCCAAGGCCACACAGTCACTAATTGGCAATCATAATCCAACACTGACAATGAGCATCCAGGTTGTTCAGCACTGACCACGCACAATTTCACAGTCCTCATCCTAACCTAGAGAATGCGGTCTAAGCTTCATCTCACAACGTTCCCTCCCAAATCCTTTCTGGCCAGGACAGCAGATAGCTCCCATAATCCTTAGCCACGAGGCAGTGTAAATGCTGGCTGGGTGTAACCTGGATTTTAAAACCACTGAAAGGATGATGGAGAGAGATTCTCATCACTCCAGATTCACAGCCCATAAACAGATGGGGGTTTGAAAGGCAGCTATTTCCAGGTCAAAGAACTGAGGCTCAGGGACGAGAGGACTGAGGTGGCTCCCAGTCCAGCGCATTTTTCAACACATAAATTTCTGGAGAGGACTCTGGGACCCTCCCAGGCAGAAAATCATGTGAGTTCAGGATCCATCTCTGCCTTGTCCCAGCTGTGTGACTTTGGACAAAGCACTTTCCCTCTCTGGGCCTTGGTCTCCCTGCAATGGAAGTAACAGTTCTGCCTTGATCAAAGAACAAACAAAAAATTTAAAGATACAAGCAGAAACTGAAACAAACCTGTATTTTATTTTTAGAGACAGGGTCTCACCTTGTCAACGTGGCCTGAGGGCAGTGATATGATCGCAACTTACTGCAGTCTCAACCTCCCAGACCCAAGCACTCCCCCACCTCAGCCTTCCCAGCAGCGGAGGCTACAGGCATGAGCCACCATGCCCAGCTATTTTTTTTTTTCTTAAGTAGAGATGCAGTCTGGCTATGTTACCTAGGCTGGTCTCAAACTCCTGTCCTCAGGCAATCCTCCTACCTCAGCCTCCTAAAGTGCTAGGATTATAAGCACCAGTCACCACACCTGGCCTTTTTTCATTTTTTTTTTTTTTTGAGACGGAGTTTCACTCTTGTTACCCAGGCTGGAGTGCAATGGCGCGATCTCGGCTCACTGCAACCTCCACCTTCTGGGTTCAGGCAATTCTCCTGCCTCAGCCTCCCAAGTAGCTGGGACTACAGGCGCGCGCCACCATGCCCAGCTAATTTTTTGTATTTTTAGTAGAGATGGGGTTTCACCATGTTGACCAGGATGGTCTCGATCTCTTGACCTCATGATCCACCCGCCTCAGCCTCCCAACTTTTTTCATTTTTAATGGTTGAAAAAAATCAAAAGAAGGTACTTCATAGCAAATGAAAATTATATGAAATCCAAATTTCAGTGTCCATAAAGTATTATCAGAACATAGCCATGCCCATCCATTGGGACACTGTGACTGCCTCTGCATGACAAGGACAGGACTAGGTAGTTAAGTGGAGACTTTATGGAAGGTAGAGTCCAAAATATTTACTATCTGACCCTTTATGGAAAGTGTGCCAACTCCTGTGTTAACTCATTCAATGGTCAAAGTTACCGCCATTTTAAAGATGGGGAAAACTGAGGCTCAGAGAAAGGAGGTAACTTGCCCAAGGTCCCACAGCTGGGGGAAAGTGTTATTGCTGGGGCTTGTACTCCTGGGGAGGAAATCCTACATGCTGGATTTCATGGCCGGATATTGATTATTGGAATCTTCCAGAGATTGAAACAGACACATGTCAGGCCACTCACCTGCTGGAAAAATCAATCCCAGTATTATTTGCCAAGGCTTCTCAGATATAAAATAAGGATGGAGGACAGGGGCTTCGGTGTGTGTCCTCCCGCCCGGCCCTCCCTAGTGCTCTCTGCCTTGGGGAGAAGTCGCTGCTGTGGATTTAAGTCCTGGCGACAGGGCTTTCTTGGGCAGAGCACACACAGCTGCCAACAGACTCAGCACCCAGCCCAGCAGAGGCTGGGCCAACTCAGCCCCTTTTCACCCCACTGCCTAGCTGTGCCTCTGCATTGAAATTGCCCAAGACTAACTGCAAGTAATATTTATCAGGGATGATTACATGAAATTAATCTGGCTTCTACCTGGAAGCACTTGGTTACCATTTGCCTTTGGAGGGAGTTGGAGTGGAAATGGAGCAGCTAGGGTGTGGGGAGAAGGGATACGGTCATGAAATTTGGACTGAACAGGCAACAGGTGTGACAGAGTACAGTCATGACAGTGTCTAGCATGACATCAAGTCATGACAGAGGCTAGCATGTAAGTACTGCTGACCGTATGCCTATAGGCAGTGCTCCACAGCTTGGCATCACATGACCAACCCCAAGCAACCCTGCAGTGCAGACGTCTGTGGGGCACCAGGACAGTAGCGTGGTGGCGAGAGCCCAGGTGAAGCCCTATTTGGCTACTTCCTAGCTCCACAATCTCTCACGCAGCTGCTTCCCTTTGGGCCTCAGTTTCCTCACCTGTCAAATGGGAATAAGGATAGTAAACTGCTCCCAGTGGTTTCTAGGAGCCAATAACCTAGCAAGACAACACACACACAGGGTCTGGTACTTAGCAATTACTCCATGCATGCTGCTGTCACTATCACCATCACTATCACCATCATCATCATCACGCCGTGTGGCTGGCAGGCGGCGGCTTCCTGCCTCCATCAGGTCTAGTTTGAGGCTGGGGTTGGGGAGGATTAGGGGAAGAGTTTGAGGAAGGCCTAGCTTTCTCAGCCTCCCCAAGGAGGCCCCACACACAGAACCTCTGAGCCAAGAAGCACAAACAAGGCCCCAAACAGGCCGGGAAGCCCAGGCAGCCCCTCCCCGGACTCCCGTCCCCTACCCAGCCCCTGAGGAGCCCCATTTGCAGGTCAGAGGCTCCCCCGAGACACCAAGAAGAAAAGGGGGCCCCTCTCCCACAGCTGCTGCCGTTGCCAGCCTCCCCGAGGCCCAAGGGGGGTCTGGAGCCACTCTGAAAGGCCACCGGGCGCCAGGGGGTTCATTCAGCTGTTTTCGGGTGGCTCCAATGAGTTCATTTTACCACGGCAGAATATTAAGCAGCTCCTGGGGAAACAGATGCTGGGCTTTGGTTTCCGAGCAAGGGAGAGAGGGAGGCCGCAGGCCAGCGAGGGGAGGATTCAAGCTCTGCTTCAGGCAACTCCAAACCTTTCAAGGCTCAGCTGGGCCTGAGTTGTGGGGGTGCCATGTTCAGGGCCCAGACGGGGGCCTCGCTGTACTCTGTCCTCACCGCCTCACTACGCCCGTTCATAGCCAGGGAAACTGACACATAGCGTAGCGCTGTGACTCGCTCAAGGACATACAGCAAGAGAGGATTCTAGGATCCAAAACCTTGCCCCAGACATCCTTTTCTTTATTTATCTATTTGAGGTATAGGCTCGTTCTGTTGCCCAGGCTGGAGTGCAGTGGCATGATCTGTGCTCACTGCAACCTCTACCTCCCGGTTTCACGTCATTCTCCTGCCTCAGCCTCCCAAGTAGCTGGGATTACAGGCACATGCCATCATGCCCACCTAATTTTTGTGTTTTTACTAGAGACAGGGTTTCACCATGTTGGCCAGGCTGCTCTCGAACTCCTGACCTCAGGTGTTCCACCTGCCTCGCCTCCCAAAGTGCTGGGATTACAGGTGTGAGCCACCGCGCCCGGCCTGGATCCTTTGATTTACATGAGTATGTCTCACCACTCCCACAGTGCCCTCTCAGTGGTAGGGGCTCAGGGGCAGACACAGAGCAAACGAACCCCTGGTGAGACCTGCAGCTGCCAAATTCTTCACCTCCCATGTGCCCAGATTCCCCCGGATTCTACAGAGAAATTATCCCACTTTCTATTATTCTAAATATAATCCCTGACGCCTGAAGCACTCTCTCGGAGGCTGCGAAACACGTCAGGGCAGATTGCTTCCTCTACGCTTCACCACCGTGAATGGGGACATTCCAGACAGGGCAACAGAGGCCTGGCCAGCAAGATGGGTTCTGAGGTCACTGCCCAGTAAAGGGCAGAGCCATGAAGCAGATCACCCTCCCCTCGCCCTGAAGACTTGAGGTCCAGGCTCGTCCCACCACCAACCGAGGAAGCCGGCATTTCCTCCCACCAGTGGGGGCACAGAGAGGTGAAGCAACTCGCCCAGGGCCACACAGCCCCAGGTCGGAGGCCCACCCCACGGGCCGGACTAGGGCAGGGCCTCCTGCTTTCACCTCCCACCGGGAAACCCCCACCCTCCTGGCTATCCACGCAGGTTATCATATGGGGCTTCTTTCCTCAGAGACTTTGTTGGTGCCTACATTTTTTCCTCCGCTATTAGGAATAAATAATAATAATACCAAGTGTGCACTGAAGCTTACCAGGGGCAAGTCACTGCTGTTAGCCTTCCTGTGCATGAATGGGTTTCGTGCCTGCAGAACCCCAGGGGGTTGACACTGCCATCATCCTCATTTCACAGATGAGGAAACTGAGGCTCAAACATAACAGTGGTGACAATTCCATCAGGGCCCTGTGTGCCAGGGGCAGCTCTGCCAGGGACCAACCTAAGCCGCTGGCAGACTAGACCCCCTGTCACCCTGACAATACCCAGGCCACGTGCACCCCCTCCTGAGCCCTGTATCACAGACCATCCAGCTTGCACAGCCGCTGGGCAACTCCAAAGGCGATGGGGACCCGGTGGCTGGGAGGCACAAGTTTCGTGCTCTTGTTCCTGCTTCCAGGGACTGGTGATGTCTCCATGCTGAGGAGCAGCCAGGCCCGGCAGGCAGAAAGAATGGGGTATAGATCAGGCTTTGCCTTATGTCGGCTCTGCTCTCAGGCAGGTCCTTTCTTTCTCTGCACCTCGCCCTCCTCATCTCTAAAATGGGTCCACAACGGTAGCTGCTTTGTGGCAGCTAGAGGGCGCTTGGGGGTGATGTGGCACATGCTCCACCCTCCAAACTGGCCTCCTGCCCTTTTGATGGCTACAGAAGGATGGAAGGAATCCAAACACCATGTGTGAGTCAGGCTTCTCCTCTTACCGGACTCCAGGGGGTGGGAGTGGCAGGGGGTTCTTGGTATGCAGGAATCAAGGGTTCAGAACAGGGACTCCTCTCCAACCTGTTAGCAGCTGGGGGACTGAGCACATCACCACCCCTCCTGGGCCTCGTTGTCCCCATGTGTAAATGGGGCTATCTCCTGGGACGCTGGAGGACACAGCAGTGCCTGTGGCTGTGGCCCAGCCCGCTCCGTGCAACCACGTCCATGCGGGCGGCATCTTACCCCGGTCCCGAACACACCACAGGTGTCCAGGACATACTGATGGAACCAAAACTCCCACTTGGCGCCCTCCTAGGTGATACCGCTCTGACTGCACTATCCCACCCCAGAGGAGATTTTTAGCTTAAAATCCTAAAAAAGGAGTCCAGGTGCCAGAGCCCCCTCCAACTCTAGTGAAGAGAGGGGAGAGAATTGCCCATATCCTTGAACCCACAGGCAGGGTCTGGGCCCCAAAGGGTTAAGCTCAGCTCTGCTCTCTCCCGGAGTGGCACCAACAGCAGCTGAGGCTGCCCCTGCCCCGCTGCTCCCTGCCGCCTGAAGCCTGACCCCTGACATTTCTACTCCCAGCCGCACTTGCATTTAAAAAAGGGAAGGAAAAAAATTTAACCATCCACACAGACAAACAAGTTGGGCAGAAGAGAGGGGGAGCCATGAGGAAGAAGTGGGGGCTGCAGATTTCCTTTAGGGGAGTTCAGTTCACCCAAAAAAAAAAATTTTTTTTTAAGACCTAGAAGGGAGGCAGAAGGGGAGACAGAGCATTCAAAGGTGGCAGACAAGTTCTCCAGAATCACCGGGCACCACTAAATTTTCTGATTAATTAACCCTGAAAGGGGCCTCTCTCCCTGCCCTTCCTGGGGTAGCCTCCGGCTGGAAGAGTCTGCAGTGGGGCGGCCTCTCTGGGGGGATTCACTTAGAGGTCCCAGGGGAGCTCAATCCCGTCTCGAGGACACGCTGTAGTTAAAGCCAAGGCTGATAAGGAATTTATCAAATGAGATTTACACAGGGAAACCCTAATTAAGAGGTTAGTCTCCAGTTTAATTGCCTTCAAACCTAGGCAGGCAGGCCCCGGCAGATGGATTTTCAGTCTGACCTCATTAAAAAATAATAATAATCAAATAGAATACAGAGTACAATCCAAAGTCTACCAAGGGCTAAGAAGGGTGGAGGTTTGTGGGGGTGGCTCTGAAAGTTGGGGAGGGCCTGGCCTGACCTACAATCTGCTGGTCACCTCGGCTTGGCTGTCTTCCCCCATCCTCTCCCTCTTTCTCCTCTCTTGAAATTCAGTGGTTCTGGCCTCCCCACTTTTTGAGGTTTTTTCTTTTCTCCCCCAGCCCCATCTTGCCTTGAAGCTGGCATGCTGGAATATAAATTGGAAGCATGCATGCCCCCCCCACCCGCTCCAACTCGGGCGGACGCCACATACCAGACAAAACGACTGTAGGCCTGGTCATCTGGGGTTAAGAATGGTTTTTGTTTTTGGCAAAGAATGTGGAAGAGCCCAAAGGAACTGGCCAGGCCGATTGTTCCAGGAATGAAAGGGAGAGAAGAAAAAGAGAGGAGCGGGAGCCGGTGGGAGAGAGGGACACAGAGCAAACACCTGGGGAACCGCAGCCTGGGAGATTTTCTGTCCCCCAGAAACTGGCGTGCAAAAAGTTTTTGCCCCGGTCTTTAAATTGCAAGGGAGGGCCTGGGTATTCCCCACTCTCCACAAATAGGGTTTTGCTCCCTACAATCCCTTCACCGCCCCACCTTTGTTTGATTAAACCATAAATGAACGTTTGAGGCAATCACAAGAGATTTCTTCCAAAAGCAAAATGGAGAAGAAACCTCCTATCAAATGGGCTTGCTCGCTGTAGCTCACTGTGTTTGGACAGAAACACAAGCAAGAAGAAAAGTTCTGGCCGGGTGCAGTGGCTCACGCCTATAATGCCGGCACTTTGGGAGGCTGAGGCAAGAGGAGCCCAGAAGGTCAAGAGCAGCCTGGGCAATATGGCGAGACCCCATCTCTATAAAAACATAAAACATTAGCCAGACATGGTGGCGCACACCTGTAGTCCCAGATACTCCGGAGGCTGAGGTGGGAGGATCGCTGGAGCCCAGGAGTTGGCAGCTGCAGTGAGCTATGATGGTACCACTGCACTCCAGCCTGACTGACAAGAGCTAGACCTTGTCTCAAAAAAAAAAAAAAAAAAAAGAGAGAGAGAGAGCAAGATAGAGAAAGAAAATAAATCCATCCTGGTGCTGTGGCTCATGCCTGTAATCCCAGCAATTTCGGAAGCCAAGGCGGGTGCATCAGTTGGGGTTAGGAGTTCGAGACCAGCCAGGCCAACATGGTGAAACCCCATCTCTAATAAAAATACAAAAAAAATAAAATAAAATTAGCCAGGCATGGTGGCTCTTGCCTGTAATCCCAGCTGCCAGGGAGGCTGAGGCAGGAGAACTGCTTGAACCCAGGAGGCAGAGGACACAATGAGTCAAGATCGCACCATTGCACTCCAGCCTGTGCGACACAAGCGAGAATCCATCTTCAAAAAGAAAAAAGAAAAGTCCTACAGGGTACATCTTTTTTATCCTGAGTCGGTGACCCAGGCTGATAACAAAGCAGCGGGAACAGCTACCCAGGACTCCTACCCGCCAGGCGCAGCTTTTAAGAGCTGCACATGGTTTGTCTGGTAACTGCCCGTGGAGAACCCATCACCGTATATATGCAGAGTAGAAGGTGTGATTAATGTGCTCTTAAATATTATTAGCATTGTTGCTGTGATTTTGAGGAGTTTCCCAGCACTAAGGAGGGACCGATTTTTCAAGTTCTACACAAACGGGGAATCTAAGAACTGGGTATATGGGGCCAGGGTATTTAAAACTCTAAGGAGTTCTGGAAAATGCACAATTTTTGTCTCAGATTCATTTCTCACTGGTTGGCGGTATAACACATCTAGCCGTTGAGGGAGTTTCTGACAGCTGCCGTGGCCACTTTCTCTTCCCTGAACAGCACCCAAGGCCACCCTTCTAAACTCTGCAGGCAAATCTCTCACTACCCACTAGAGAACGAGCCATCCCACAGGGGGACACTCACTCCTCTCCACTTCAAGCAATGTCACCCCTCTCCTTGCAGGTTCCCGATGCCGCCTGTGCAGGGGGAGAAGCATCTGTATTTATGCCAAGGCTTAGTGACATCTGTGATGTGCCAGACACTGGGCGGAGTCCTTCTCATGATCTGTCTTAATCCTCACCACGACCCCATTTGACCCAAAAGACAGATAAGGAAACTGAGGCCCGGGGCAGTGAGGAGATGATCAGTCCAGTGGAAGGCTGTGGGCCTGGCTTCTGCACTGCCCTCCTCCCCGAGCTCTGGGACCTGAGGTCTGACTCCAATGCCTAGCCATCCAGTGACTGATGGAGGACATGTGCACATCCTCGTGGGGCCCACCACAGTCAGGTCCTGTCATCTGTAACAAGCCTCCGTCGGGTGGGACGGTGGCTGTGGCCCAGACCACAGTGGCCCAGGCAAATGCAGCCCACAAAGGGAGAAGCTGGCTGGGACCAGTGTTCTCCAGTGGGGGCGATGAAGAAAGGAGGTGGGCAGGGCTGGGACAGGAATTCCCATACAGAGGTCCCTTCCTTCCCTCCCCACCCATGCCGAGGTGGGGTGAAGATCCCTGACCCTGAACCAGCCCCATCCCGGTCCCCCTGCAGGAAATCCCCATCACCCTTCCTACACCTCAGGGGCCAAATGCAGCAAGGTGCCAGGGTGACCATGATGAATGCTGTCTCTGGATGGGGCCCTCACCCCCCAGGCCTGGAACCAGGATGGGGTGCACTCCCATAGCAAATCCTGTGCTCCCTAGCACTCAGCAGGTACCAGCTACACCAACAGGCGTTTCCTCCCCACACAGGTTCCAGGAGAGGCCAGAATTGACCCACTGGATAGACCAGCAGACTGAGGGTCAGCGAGGTGGCACGGCCTTGTCCCCATCGTGTCACCGTCACCTCCAGGCTCCCAGGCTAGGGGTTCTAACCACTGTCCCTTCACCTGTGGGGAACAAATGGGGAAGACCTGAACTGCCAATGACATGACCTGGCGGTGGCTGTGAAACCAGAGCTGGCTTTTATCCCCAGCATCTGTCGGTAGGAAATACAGCTCCTCATCTCCGTGCCCGGACGCGGTTCTGAGCACGGGCTCAGAAAGGCCTGGATATGAATCCATACTGCAGCCCTGGGCAGGGCACTTGGCCTTTCTGGGCCTCAGTCTTCTCATCTGTAAAATGGGGCTTGGCATGATGGGTGTTTAATAACTGCAGCCTGCTAAGATTCCTTTGCCACTCAGGGAGCTGGGGAGGAATGCAAGAAAGGAAAAACAAAGCTTCCAGAAAGTGAACACTCGGCCCGGGTCACCCAGGGGCCCAGGCCTCCATGCCTCCTCGGGCTGGCCCCAGCTGGGCCTGCGCCTTCCTGTTGGGGTGACCTCTGCAAGGCCTGGATAACAATGACTGAGGGAAGAAGGAAACAGGGTCTCCCTGGACCAGGACATAAATCGTGGCCTGCCTAGCCAGGGAGCCACTGACATCCCCCGTGGCCTCCCACCTGTGGCAGGCTCAACCCTTGCCTTGGGACCCCAGCACCCTGTCCTAGGGGACAGGCCTAACTTCCCTAACCTATGGCCCCAGGAGTTCCAAACCACAAGAAAAGTCACTGCTGTTTCAGAAAGGGCCAGGACGTAGGGAAGGGAGACAGACATTTCCTCAGACACCCTGGGCTCAGATGAAGCACCGTTAGTTGCACATCTACTGCATGCTGTCGGATCCCAGCCGGTCCGTGCTCCTGGCCACACTTCAGAATGGAATCCAAACTGCTGGTCTGAGCATGCCTACAAGCCCTGGGCAGCCGGGCCCCTGCCTGCCTGAACTGCCTCTCCCCTCTCATCAGCAATGTCTGGTTCCTAAAATAGGCCCGCTCCGTCCTGCCTTGGGACCTGCCCTTGCTGTCCCCTTGCCCAACCCACTTCCTGCAGAGCTTGACACAGCTGGCTCCAGGGTGCCGGAGTCCAGTGTTGAATGTTCAGGAATTTTGCAATCCAGCTGACGGCTGACATCACTTTGGTGGTTTGAAATCGGGAGTATTTACACCATGGGAATCAGCAGATGCTGCACGTCAGAGCTTTCATTTTTCTCTCCCCCACCCCAGAGAGCCAGGTGTTTAAAAGTGAAGTCCCCAGAACACTACCGGCTCCTCGTCATCACTCAGGCAGTTCACCGTTTCACAGAGACCTTCCTGGTGGCCCAGACGAGGAACTCTTACACATGTCCCCTCTTCTCATTAATTCTCTGCGTTCTTCTGTGTTGTCTGTCATTCTGGCCCCTCTCTAGAATGTAAACTCCATGAGGGCAGGGCAGTTGTCTATCCTTTCCCCCTACTGCATCCCAGCACCTAGAACAGCACTGTCATGTGGTTAAGTGCTTGGGAGGGTTTGTTGAATGAATAAATATGCCAGCACTCTTGAATACAGACTATACTGCCTAGTAAGTTTTGAGTATTATTTTTTTTTTCTTTGAGACTAGGTCTTACTTTGTCACCCAGGCAGGAACACAGTGACACAATCACAGCTCACTGCAGCCTCAACCTCCCGGGCTCAGATGATCCTCCCACCTCAGCCTCCCAGGTAGCTGGGACTACAGGTGTGTGCCACCACACCCAGCTAATTTTTTGTAGAGACAGGGTTCTCACTCTGTTGCCCAGGCTGGTCTCGAACTCCTGGGCTGAAGGGATCCACCAACCTTGGCCTCCCAAAATTCTGGGATTAGAAGCATGAGCCACCACACCCAGCCCTGAGTATTATTTTGAACCTAAACTCAATCACTCACTGTAGTTCAGGGCTTCTGAGTCTTGGCGCTATTGACATTTGGGGCTGGAAAGGAGAGGAGTGAGGCCCGTCCAGTGCACTGTAGGATACTGAGCAGCATCCCCAGCCTCACTCATCAGGGGCCATAGCATCCTCCCCCCTGCAGCCATGGCAACCAGAGATGTCTCTACACGTTGCCACCCAGGCAATGCTGCTCCTGGCTTAAAAGCATCACCACTGCCCTGTGGGAAGGGTGTTACTCTTCCCAGTTTGTAGCCAGGGACACAGAAGCCCACAGAGGAACCAGACGTGGCCAAGAGTCCCACGTGAGAACAGACAATAGCTACCTTACAGCTGACTCCAGAGCCCACGCTCTCACCAACCTGTCCAGATACTCAGGCCCCATAGCCACCCTCTGAGAGGCTCCCAAGAATTATACTTGTGTTACAGGTGAGGAAACCAAGGCTTAGAGAGGTGAATCACCTGCCCAGAGCCACACAGTACACAAGTGGCAGTGCCAGGATTCAAACCCAGGCTCATCTGCCTCCTAAACCCTCCCACTGTCTCCTGGGGCAGGGATGCTCACTCACTCTTAAGCTCTCTTTCTCTCTCTCTTGCTCTTGCTGTCTCTGTTCAGCCCAAGCCTGCCAGGTTCCTGAGGCCCGCCCCCAACCTGAGGTGCCAGATGCAGGGGTTTAATTTTTCTATTGCTGGCTCCCAGACCATTTATGGTTGACTCGGACTCCTGGTAAAATGATCAGGGGCCGGGGACCAGCTCAGCTCATGAATTCCTACATCAAGAAGGCTGACCGTTATTCATGCATATTAGGGAGCTGTTCCTTAGGGGCAATGGGAGAGCTGTCAGGTGACAGAAAAATACCTTGGTGCTACCATCCCGCTGCTAGGAACCCATGTCTGATGGTGACAGGCTGTGACCAGACCACAGGGTCTGACTGCCCCGAACAAGGAGAAGGTCTCACATAATCCTCCCTTCCCTTCGCTGGCCACACACCGCCCCAGTGGTGAGGCCTGAAATTGCTGATGCAGGGGTTGCAGGTTCCAGCCGGGCCCCGCCCAATGGCACTGTGACATTTACTGAGCAAGTCCCCAGTGCCAGGCCCGGGGCTGAGTGGCTGAAGTACAGCCTGGCATTGTTCCCCTCCAGGCTGTACCACTTGCTAGGCAATCTGTGCCTTTCATTTCCTCATCCCTAACATGGGACAAACAATAGCACCGATGCCACCATCCACTGCCTAGGTTCACTGACACCCTACATATGAACCACCTGGCTTAGAGTCAGTGCTCAGTTAAGACTGGTGCTGGCTTAGGACTTTCTCCGTGTTAAGCAGGCTTCTGAGTAGCAACTCACGTATATATGTAAACAAAAGTCGCTGAATCCTTCTAGCTCCATAACGAAGGAACTATTACTATTCTCTTTCATTGATGAGGAAACGAAGGAACAGAAAGATTAAGTAACCTGACCAAGGACACACAGCTAGGAAGTGGAATTGCTGGGGTTTGAACCCACGTAGTCTGGCTCCAAAGCCACATAATTATAATGCCAGCTAAAACATCCCATTTGGCCCTTGCAATATTTCTGTGAGGTACACATGATTTTTTTTTCCTTTTTTCAATTTTATCTATGAGTAAAGAAAGTTGGGAGCAGTGGCTTGTCTGAGGTCACCTAGCTCAGAAGAATCAAAACGCCAGGCCTGAAATCCACAGCAACATCTGCGGGTTCCAGTGCCACCGTGGCTAACCCCAAGGTCAAGAGTTCTCTCCTGCACAATGTCCACCTCCACAAGAGGAAGGGGACAAGTGCTGCCGTCACCAACACAGGATGTACATTGCGGTACATTATTTTTTTTGAGACAGAGTCTTGCTCTATTGCCCAGGCTAGAGTGCAGTGGTACGATCTTGGCTCACTGCAACCTCCACCTTTTGGGTTCGAGCAATTCTCCTGCCTCAGCCTCCCAAGTAGCTGAGATTACAGATCCCCACTACACCCCACTCATTTTTGTATTTTTAGGAGAGATGGGGTTTCACCATGTTGGCCAGGCTGGTCTCGAACTCCTGACCTCAGGTGATCCGCTCGCCTCGGCCTCCCAAAGTGCTGGGATTATAGGCATGAGCCTCCATGCCCAGTCCTGTCGTGGTGCTTTTCAAAAAGGTTTGGAAAACTCTGGTTTAAGAAGACCCAGCTCTGGTCTGCACAAGGCTTAGCCAGATAAAATCATATCCTAGCTCTCAGGTAAAGGGGTTGAGGGGCAGGAAGGGAAAGCCAAGGCCAAGTGTCAACTGTAGTCCTGTCCCTGCTCTGCGCCTATGCTGTGTGACCTTGGCCAAGTTGCCTGCCCTCTCTGGGCCTTTGTTATCTCAACTGGAAAATGTTGTAGGGGAGGGCCACAAAAACAGGAGAAGGTCTTTCCCATTCTAGAATTGTACCTAAACTTTCACGTTAGTACCATATTGATAGTGAAAAAACACAAGTATGTGTTTTCGACGTTCATCTACTACAATGTCACAGGGTCCGCCACCATCAAGTCTGGATGCCTCAGCTGCCGAGGCAAGTCGGAATATCTCCACGTACACACACCCAGGCCGAGAAAACTGGGTCAGCAGACACTGGCCCATGGCAGCCGGTACAAGCTCTCAAACACTCCATGATGATGCTGCCGCAGGCTTCTGCCGGTCTGCGTGAAGTCAGCCTTCTAAGAAGTTCTGAATTTCCATTCCTCCCAGAATGGCCACAGAGGCCCTGGCAGAGAGCCGGCCCCTGAGAATGGCCCCTCAGAGAGTACTCAGGAGCTGGAAGCTACCCCTTTCCCAGATGTCGCAAAATGGGGAGCAGGACTGGGGCACCTGGGCTTCCCCTGCAGTTGTACAGAAGCCAGGAGCAGAAGCCACCCAGGGGATCACAGGCATTCCTGGGGAGCAGGGAGGTGAGCCTCCTCCAGGCCAGGCCAGGCCAGGGCTGAGCGCACACAGCTCAGATTTCAGGACCAGTTTCTCTGTTTGTTGAAACCACCAAACACCCCCAAATCCACCCAAAATGTGGGCAAACCCAGCCTTTCTATCTCAGCCTTAATGTGAATGGACTGTCAAAAAGCAGAAGCACCATTACCATCCGCTGCACGATCTAACATCAAAAATCTTGGATGCAGAGGAGGGAAGGTAGGGGCCTGCTGAGGACGGGGACACCAGTTTTTGCAGGCTTAAAAACAGATCAGTTTTACTCTAAAGTTTCAAATGAAACATGCTCCTGTTTGGGAAAAGAATTTCATTAGGGGGAAAATATAATATAAAAATACCCATTTAGAAAGAATGTGCTATTAATTCTTAGCACTCTATGCAGAGGGGAAAATTGCATTTTTATCTAAATGGTTTTTCTGCATAAGCCATTTACAATATTCTTTGCCTCTCTGTAATAGGCCCTGCTACCATTAGCACTGGGACAACGAGGCTGAGGGCTGAAATCGCCCTCAAACACATTTCATACACAACCTCTGAAAATCTATTCCAACAGGGACCTTAGCAAACAAGCCGGCATTCCTTTTTTAAGGAAGAAATAAATATTGCTGAGTTGGGGGTAGGGGAAAATTTGGGGAGTGGTGTGCTGAGCGGGAGGAAGGGACAAGACGGTTTCAGTTAAAAACAAATGGTCTGAGTCCCTTTAGCCAGATGTAAACTTGCAATCGGTGTCTGGCTGGACGATTGCAACCATTTGACTGCCTGCATGTATATAGATGTGTGTGCTGGCATCCGTCACACACACACACGCACACACACACGGGTTTCCATCAAACAAGCAAACAAGGAAAGGACGAAATTCGAGATATGAAAACAAACTATTTTTAAACGTTAAAGCAAACACACCAAGATAGTAATACTGCTATTTTCCCATTAAACCAAGTTTCTCTCAATTTGAAAAGCGAGAATAATCTAAACAATACTTCCAAACAAACTGCTCGGAGTCTGGGTGCTGCGGCCTCTGCCGTTCCTACCAACGGAAAAATCCCCTGTCGAGAAGCAAAAACACAGGCGGGAATGGGGCCCGCCGCTTCGCCACGTCCGGCCACGTCGCACCGAGAGAGTCCTCCCCCAGCTCTTACGCCTGGACGCCAAGACGTCTCAAACTTCAAAATGCAATACTTTTTCTTTCTTCCAAAAAGTTTTCTTTTAAGTCTTCCAGCTCTTTCTCTCTTGGATTCCCAAAATAACTACTTACTTAATACCAAATGTTGGGGAACTAAATTAGTTCATTAAGGAAATGCAGGGGCCGTGATGGGCACCGAGCGTGGGGGCTCTTGCAATTTCACTGCCATGAGCCAGAACGCCTCTGGCGGCTCTATTCCGGCGCTACCTAGCCCATAAATTCTTCCTTTAAAACCAGGAGTCTAGAAATGTCAGAATTATAGCTGATACAGGTAACAGGTGTGCCCCCCCCCACGGCCCCTCCCAGCCCCACCAGGGCCATCCAGACAAGCCTCAGGAAGATTTAGTGGTCTTGCCTAGGGTGCCGTAATTACCGGAAACGACTCTGGTTTTAAGGGTTAGATAAAGACCCTCTCCAAATTTAAGGCCAGACACCAATGTCCATTAGACTTTAACGGGCCCACATAAAAAAAGAAATTGTATCCTCATCTCTCCAAGTGCCTGTTTCCTCAGCGCCTTTGGTTCACTGCAGGCTGGCTCAGTGCCGAGGAGACTCCGTCCAGCCCTCACTCTGCAAAGCAAGGCCTTGGTGGGAACCGACGAGATGAGCGAGGAATTTAAGCAAATGGTGGAGGTGCTGAGGACACCGTTTCTCAGACACTGTTATGGTTAGACCCTGGTGTTTTGATGGTTGTTTACTGAGTGGAATTTTAGCCCATCATCTAGAAGCAGAAAGACAGGAAGGCTGTGGGGAGCCCAGAGAGGAAGAGGGGGCCCCCCAAAGAAGCTGGGCTGAAGTGTTCACACCATCAAAATGACGCAAAATGACTTTAGAGACTCGGTGTTAGGAAAGGCCAAAGCTGCGGGCTGTTTTGCTTTGTTTTTCCTTTTCTCTGCTTTCAAGACTTATGCATACTTTTTCTTCCTTCTTTGGAAGTCAAACGATGCATTTCTTAAAAGTTAAACACAGACACACACACACACCCCCTCCTACCACCACCACCATTTGTCAAGGAAGCAGCATAAAAGGTGCTGCAAAGAGGTGGAAGATTCCCAACTGTCCACCCATGTGCAGAGACCTCTGGCCCACACGAGCGCTCAACTCCCAGTCAATTAAGAATTAATGCTCGGAAACTCTCAAGGTCCAAGGACCAAGGCACCAGAAGGAAGCCCGTGTTCTTCAGCCGTCTTCGAGGCTCCAGGAAGCTGGGTTTGCTCAATGACTTGGCTTTTTCTCCCTCCTCCTGGACGAGTGATGGTGAAAGGCACCACTCGCCTTCTCTTCCTGTCCTAGGGAGGTGGTGGGAACCCAGACTCCTGGTGGCCATTATTCTATGCCAGGCAATCAGGTCCCTATTAATGCATGCCTGCACACACACACACACACACACACACACACACACATTCTAATCCCAGCAAAATGCTTCACAGGCGCTGAGCACAAAATAAATGCTTATTAACTAAACTGACCTAAAATAGTGAAATGTACAAGTAAATTAATCATGCCTTTCCCGGAGGCCTAACAGGATTACAAATTCGGCAAAAATTGACTGCACGGAGATCAATACGTGTCTACTTCAAACTGAATGACGACAAAACTTTGTATGAGATTCTTCTTGGGGGAAAAAATTATTTTTTCATCTCTTATTAAGACTTCTCAGGCCTGTGTGGTATGCGTGCACGTGCACGTGTGTGTGCGCACGCAAGCAAAATCCGGCAAAAGGCATTCCAAGCTTTCTGCCCAGACCATTTAGAAACAGTCATGGCATTAAGGATCGGGAAATTGCTCCTGTTCTGAAAAGCCAAATTTTGATCTGCAGCCTCCCTTCCCTCAAACACTAAACAACCGCCAAAAGTTACATTGCAGGAGATGAAAAAGGCCAATTTGGTTTTAATAGGTCTCATTGCAAAAGCATTAAGGGCTTTTGAAGGCTGGACCTGGGGTCTCCTGGAAGAGAGGAAAGAGGAGACTGAATTTCTCCAGCTCCTTTCCACACTTGGCTTATCTCAATTCGGGGAAATCTTCCTCTTGCTGGATTTGTCACTTACTTTGGTTCCCTTTTTGTCTACCATTCAGAAAAAGGAAAAAATATATATATTGTGTGGGAGGGCATCTCGGGGCATGCTTGTATATCAGGCATTGGGACCTGCCTACAAGGCCTGTGAAAGCCAAGAGCATACCTGAAGGGTCTTGTGAGGAGGGAAGCCTTAGTGGCCACCTTACAGGATCACCAGGGGAAAGGTCACTCCCTTTTCCCACTCCCATCATCCCTCTTTCATGGAAAGATCTGGGCCTTAAGGGACCAGCTCCTCTGCAGAGATTGGCCAGAGGCACAGCTGGAGCTCGACCTACCCGGGGCTTGTCTGGGTCTTCATGCCCCCTGAGCTTGCCCGGGCCACTAACTCAACAGCAACAGGTCCTGACTGCTAACAGACCCACAGTGCGGTCATCCAGTCTCAGGCTGGGGTCTCCAGACCTATTTCCCCCATACATGTGCAGTGATGTGGGAGCCCCAGGCCCCAAAGGGAAAGCTTGGGCAAGAACTTTCTGTCCTTTGTGACGGTCAACCCCAGCCACCAAGTAATTCACACACCCTCGGCCTAGCCCAGGTGATGTTATAAATGACGCCCACGTGTATAAATTAATTTCCACTAGCAAACCCCAAGAGTCAGTAAATGTCACTTCAACTCATGTCGACCCATTTCTTTCTGCCCAGTCCTTCCCTTTGCCGTGCCCCAACCCTGAGAAAATACACCGCACCCCAATTTCCACCTAGTCTTCCTAACTGGGGGTGCTTCTCTCTCTGCCTTCTGGTTCATCCGGAACTGAGGACCCAGAGTGTCCACATCAGGATCGGGGCCCGAAAATTTGCAAGGACTTTTTCAAACCGCCCACAAGGACCAGGAAGAACCCACTAACTTCTCAGCAAATTCTCAACCAACCCTTGCTTTCTCTGGAAGACAGAGCTTTGGGGATTTCAAAGCAGGCTAGGTTTTCTGCCGACTTCCCTACCCCTTCTCTGATCATAAGATGGTCCCTCAGAAGTATTTTATTCCTGGTGGTCGCTGCCAATCACTCAACAATGCTTGTGTTCCAAGATCCAAGGGCATCTGAAAACACTGCTTCACAATCACTGAAAAGGGTCATATCTTTTTTCTTTTTTTTGACACCTCACTCTGCCCTGAATGATTGGATGAGCAAGAAGCCGTGTGTGTGTGTGTGTGTGTGTGTGTACGCATGTGCACATGCGTGGAGGGGTTCACTTATTAACTATCACCTCACATTCCAGGAGTTCCCAAATACAACCAAGAAAACCAGAACAGGCACACTGGTGCCCCCAGTTTTGATGCAGAGAGATTTCTCCCAGTCATACCATGTAAAACCAGTGGCATCAGAAAGACCCCCCCCCAAGAATTTCCCTGGAGTAGTGTCACTCCAGGGAAATTCTTGTCCCAAGTATTGAGATCAAACAGAACCATCATGTCCAAAACTCATTAAATTCTTCTCAGCACTGAGAAGAAAAAACTACTTTTAAATCCTCACAATTGAACGAATCGGCAGGCCACGTAGTCGCGAGTCAGGCTGCTCGAGGAGAGGGCAGGACAAACCAAGCTGAAAGAGTGCCTCAGCACCAAAGTTAGTCCACATTTCCTCCCAAGATGTGACCGTGGCCATATACTTCTGAGTAACTACGGAGATCATTTTCCAGGCATGCAGCATAAAAGCAAGAACCAGTTCTCTTGTGGGTGTCTTTGAAGTCTCCAACTTTCCAAAGATCTTCCATAGCAATGGGTCCCAAATATGCCTTCGCCCAGGGGCTTCCCTGTTTCCCTACACTATTTCCCAACACACCTTGTGTCTCCCAAACCAAAAACAACAGCACCGATAAGTCAGACTGCAACCCAGGAAACCAGAGACGGACAGAAGGAGCAGAATCCTAGGACAAACATTTTGGAGGTAGCCCAAGATTTTCCACAGATCGATCAAAGACGGGAATAAGATGGAAGCTTCTGGTCACATAGTTGATCCTACAAAGTCCAGGGGAAGTAGGGCAAGATGAGTTCGCTGGGCTCGGACCTTTCAAGATGAGAACACGGAAATGTGATTTCCCTCAACGATGTGAGTTTATATGGGAATGTTTATCGGGGAATTTTTTTCTCCCTTTTTGGACAAGTCCATTCCATGGAAGATGTTCCTTCTGGGACATTCACAGAAAGCCAGCGTGTTATTACGAATGCTCAAAGACCTCCGAACTGCTAGATTCAATTGCCTTATGTTTAAAGGGCATTTGGGTCCTTATGATGATGCATCAATCGTGAAAAGATACACACGCAGCTGCTGTAAAGTTCTCTCTGCTCCAGCTTCACAAGGAAGCGGTGATTATGAAATCTCACCAGCTTTCTCAGCTGAGAGAGAAAGACAACGTGGGGTGCTGTGTCTGTGACAAGTCGTGACTCAGGAGGTACCCACAGTGCCATTACAGTGTGGTCAACTATGGGGAACCCCGCCTCGTTCCCTTGGATTTCAAGTCTGGGAGAAACCTGTGGCCATTTCTTCCCTCTGTGCCCTTTTGGGCAACACTATGTTGGGAGCAGAAACTCCACTGACTGTTCAAACCTCGGAGGCTGCTGATTAAAATGCAGGCCAGCATACAAGGCGGGTCTCAGCATCCTATAATAATTACATCCCAAGAAAATGATGCCTTTCAAAAGTCCTCCCCATGCAAGTAAATGAAACTTAACTCTGCTTCTCTATCCTGGTCACAAAGTAAGTTTGGGTGTTTTGCCCCCTATAGTGCACACTCACAGGGTATCATCTCATCCACACTCTGCAAAGCAGCTGATCACCCAGGTGAGGCTGCATGCTGTCCTGTCATCAGAAGATGGCAGGAAATGACCAGGGCCACCTTCATGCAGGGTGACCCATTGAGCGCAATGTGCCAGGATTCCAGAACTATCTTTCTCTTTGGGTCCTGTTCACAATTTCTCGGGGCCCTGGGTGGCTCTGAGCTGGGGACTCTGGCTGAGCTGTTGTTCTGCATCAGGACACAGAGGGTCCCTGCAGACAGGACCGTGACTAATTCAAAAGCCCAGCGTCGTCTCCGCCACATCGTTGGTACAAAAAGATTACAATGAAGGCAAGGAATTTCCATAAATGAGAAGCAGCGTCCACTTCCCACAACTGGTGGGGGTAGGTGGTGTAGGGGGAGTAAAGAAGGGGAGGGGGCACTGATTCAAAGATTCCTCTCCTGGCAGGAAACTGGTGTTAGCTGAATTCAGCCGGAGAGACACCTCCACGCACGCTCACGCACAAAACTCAGCGAGGGGCGACGTGCGTATGCTACTGAAATACTCCAGATCAAAGTCACCCACAGCCCAGGAGGCCTGGGAGGCTGAGATTTCGTAATTAGGATCTTCAAAATCCTCCCTCTATTTTTAGGACTCACGCTCATTCAGTCCTTTACAGAATCAGAACCTGTCAGCTAAGGCCATTGAGACTGAAGGGTGAGATCCTTTCCCTGCTCGCCTTTAGAAAGCAGATTAAGGGTAAACTGGAGGAGTGACTCCAGATTGGATGGAAATACACTTGGCCATGCATATGTATATATGCGGATGCTGGGATGGGGTGAGGGGGAGAGAGGGGGGCTCCTTCACACACTGAACTGCAAGGGGCCCTGCTTTGCCCCCCTGAGATACAGACCCAGAGCTTCCAACCCACCTCAGCTGTACTCTCTCGAGCTGGCCCCAAGACCACTTCATTTGGCTTCAGTGTGTGTGAGAAGGCGAGAAGGCTTGAAAAATTTCCTCCAAATGTCCCTCTTCTCAATCACGCACTCATGTATACATCAACATCTCCACCAAGAGCGATCAAATCCCACACTCAAATCTGTCCACCCAAGATGCGCCTAAATATAGACACCATCCTAAAACAAACACATCCTGGGCAAGTCAGAATCCTGACTTGAGTCAAAATGAGGAGGTTGGGCGATCCTGGCCCCTCCAGCCCAAAGACCTGGGTGGAACAAGCCGTGGGTGGTGAGAAAAGGATAGAAGGTGAACCCACTGGTTGCAGCTCCCCGCCACCTCCTCCAACAAACAGAGGACCCCTCTGGCATGAGAGGATTTGTTGTTTTTATGTTGCGGTGCTCTTGGGAGGCCTGCTTGCTCCCACACACTCCCCAGACATTTGATCCTATTATATAAAGCTACAGCCTTTTAATCTCTAAAAATAACCAAACAGAGGTAAATACGGTATTCCTTACCAAGAGTATTTATCTCCTAAATGCTTTCGGCAAAGCTGATCACTCCCTGGGCAAAGAACACAATCCGACGTCATTGTCATTCAAGTGGAGAGAAACGGGTCACAAGTGATTCTGCTTCATTTTCCAGCATAGAGTGAGTCTAGGAGATCCTGTGAAATCCCAGGGACTCACTCAACTTGGCCCTTCCACAGCGGGAAGAATTTTCCTCCTCTAATTTCACCTGATCCTGCCGGACTATTTATTAAAAATGTATATTTTATATCAGCACAGGGTATCAAGTAACTTCTTGGCAAGAGTGGCCGCATTTTCAAAACCTATTAAGATTCTTTGTGGAAATTTAAATACTTCTGTCAGGCAAACAAAATCACATCAGGAATCATAGAATTTCATTGCTAGAAAGAGAAATTAGATTAACCAACTCTCACAGCTTTCCTAGAAATCTCAATAAACTAGAGGTACATTTCAACAGTTCCTTATTTCCGGTCAGAAGGGGCCTCACAAGAAATCTAAATGAATTTATATCAAAGAAAGCTTTACTTGAGGAAAGCCCTTCAATATACAAAAATTGCATATATATATGAATATATAAATATAGTTTGCATATTAGAAAGCAATGGCTATTCAAAATCAAAACAGTCAGGAAAACTCAGTGGTAGAAAACCATGACAAGTTCAACACTGCCAGGCTTCAGCCCCCTTAAAACATCCTTGTCCTTTATTAATATTTAGTGGAAATGTATGATTGCAGATGTGTGTTAGGTTGGGGTTTTATATCGGGAGGAGGGCAAAGTAGACAGGTTTATTACAGCCATGAAATATTAAACAAGCACCAAGGAACAGTAGTTTGATGTCCTGGGATATCCAGGGAGCAGCCAGACCCAAACGTCAGCTGCACAAAGGCGACCCTATCTGTTTACATTATCCTTTATTAACACCTGCGAAGTTTTGGGTTACATCTTCCGGAGGCGCCAAAGTCACATGAAGGCATGCAACTTGTGCTGGGTAATTTCACAGAGAAACAGGACTGCAAAGCTCTCTGCCTTCCCCCAGACAAGTCCGAAGGAGCCTGAAAAATTCTCTCAGGAAAACAGTGCTTTGCTCTGAGGCTAGGACCTACCCGGCCCCCACCTGCCCCAAGTCTGCCCCAGGTCTACAGAAATCTTGCCTGCCTAGGATTGCACAGTGCTGCTACCGTGTTTTGACTACTGCACTGAGAGAAGCAAGAAATTCCAAAATTTTCTCTGGCATCACTGTCAAACGATCATACTTCCAAAAAGGGCAGGATTGCATGCAGGGTGTGTACCGAGACCGCTCCCATTTCAATGTATGTGAAAGAGTACTTCAAGGCTGCCCTGGGTTTCAAGATAGAGCTACCAGGAGAAAGGAGGTTTGGCAAGGCTAGATGTATTACAGAACACAGTTAATTCAACTTTTGAAAACTGTAAAGGGCAGAAGGAGAGAAAACGTCCTTTTTCCAGCTGAATATGCTTTATGTATCATCTCTCATTATCGCTCCTTCGCTGTGTTGAAATTCTTCCATGGCCACACACCTATTTCAAAGATAGGTGGATGATTGTGCAAACCCTTCAAATTCATGGAATTCTCACCAATTCTACTGATGTTTGAATAGGCCCAAACTCAGGCTGGGTTTTGTTTTGTTTTTTCCTTTCCATGACCTCGCCCCTCCCCCACCGCAACTTCGTACACACAGAGCCTCAAGAGCAGAGGTTAAGTTGCATTATATAAAAGTTGTTGGGTGGGTTGATTAAGAAGTCAAGAGAAGCGCAATCTGGAGAGACTAGCTAGATTTCCTGGTTTAAAAAGTCATCCTCCCAAGTGATGCTGGCCTAGACTTCAGGAGAAAGACAACTTCCCAGTCAAGTTCCCTCCCCTCCAAAGGACATAAGACAATCTGGGCACGTCCCAGTGGCTGCATGCCTTGTGCTGTTCTGAAGACTTATTCGTTCCCTCCAATCCGAGCACGGATCATTTTGTTAAATACCGACTAGTATTTTGTCATTGGAGCGAAGAATTTCAGAAACGGTGTTAATATTTAATCACATTAGTACTGGCATGTTTTACGGCGTGACAAAATAAAATATCATTACAAAAATGGGCTTTGCCTGCAAGGGGGGTATAGGGAAAAAAAATGCTTGCCGGGGCTAGTACCTAGAGAAGGTCTATTCGAAGCCATTGGACACCACTGCTCAAGGCCAATGGGACCAGGAGCATGTTTTTTAAGGAAATGCAGAACGTTTTGCTTTAATTTTTTTTTCTGACTCTATTTCTAAGTGGCACACTTCACTCTGATTTTCAGCCAGAGGACTCAGGGGCCTGTAGAAAGCTCTGTGTACCCATTTAAACAACGTGTGCAGATGGAACTGCAGGGTGTTATCATAATGAAAAGTTTAATCATCCTTATTTACTACCAGCGAGGGAGCAGGATTCAGATGTGGATACCTTATAAAGCCTTAACTAGCAACCCCAAGGCTACGGAAGCTTTGAGTGACCTCAATTCGCTGCTGTATCGAGGAAACTGTCCTTCCCACACCACACAGTAGAAAACAAAGGAGGTCAAGTGGGTGTCCCTACTGGTGCTTATAAAACAGCCAGCCCTGCTGGTCCCTGATGGAAGTCCCTATCGTCCCGCGTGCAGGGGAGGTCTTCCTTGAGCTTACAGGGGAAATCAACCCAAAAGTGACTAGCATCTGTTTCCAAAAAAATATTTTCATTCATCTGACTGTGATGATGACATAAACAAAACACTTCTTTGGTGACATTTCTTCATTCACAGCCTGCATCTTCGTCTCTAAAGGAAGGACTGGAAAGTGGATGGAGAGAGACATCTAAAAATCTCAGTAAAACGGCCCTGTCCACCTAGTCTTCTAAGGCCCTTTAAAAGACTTGAAGGTGAAGTGCTACTGTTTTTCTCTCAATGAATTCTTTATATCAGGGTGTTTTTTTAAAAAACTTTTCTCACCTCATTTTGGTCAGTATGTTCTTAATTACTTGGGGAGGAGGGAGGATCAGGAGGGGAAGGGGGAGGGGCGCCAGGCCAGGCCAGGCCAGGCCAGGTAGAAGTGACAGGGGCTGAGATTTGTGCTAACCAGCTATCGATCCAGCCAGATCGAGATGTTGCGTACAAGAAAATAAAGGGGTGGGGGAAGCCAGCAGGCTGCCATGTCCAACTCCATTTTAAAAAGGGGGGGAAGGGGAGAAGAAGCTGAGGGTCCCAAACTAACCAATTTATGGCCTTGCCTGGGAGAAGCCTGGAGAATGCTGATGCTGGCCGCAGTGTCTGCTGTGCATGCTAAACACCCGGCTTCAAATGAGAGTGCGTCCCGGGCGTCCCGGGCTGGGCAGTAACCGCGGAACAAAGAGAAAAAGCAGAGAGGCCGCATTCATGAATTAGAAAACCTAAGGGGGAAAGCTACCCGGGATGGGCGCCTGGAAAGCCCCAAGTTCTGAACCACCCAACTCCCAGTCCACTCCCCTTTCCTCTCCTCTTGCCTCTTCCAGCCCCCCTGCCATTCTCCTAAAATCTACCCTCACCTTTAATCCGGAGTCAAGACAGGGCAGGAAGTGGGGAGGATGAGGGAAAAGAAGGCAGAGGAGGAAAGAACTGTAAAAGAGGGCAAGAATGGAATTGAGGGGGGACACGTTTTTAAAGACAGGGTTAAATTGCCAGCCACTGGTTCCATGGTGCTTGTCTAGGGAAACCAAGGGAATTCAACTATAGGTACCTGATATTAAGAAGTCATTAGAGATATGTAGATACATAGAGACACACACATATCTATATACACACCTATATATATATACACACACACACACACTTTATATATATTTATATATATATATACATTTTAAAGCTCCATTCAAATAAAATAAATATCTACAGCAGCCCAGTCATCCTTAGGTTAGAAAGAACTGTTATTACTTTAACTGGAAAGGCCTCCAGGCCTGGTAGGGAGGGGTGTTTAGAATGCAAACGAAAGCTGGGACCGGACATCTGTCACCAAAGCCAAGCGAGATATTGACAAACCCAGATCCTTTGTGTCTTAAGAATCTATATCCATATCCGCATACACAAATGATGTCCTGACTGAGTGGTCTGGTCTCTGCCAAGCCAACGCCACCCCAGCACACCCCCTCCCCAGCCCCACCAAATGTCAAGGAGATGCGCCCTGAAAAGGTTCCCCGCCTCCTCCCACCCCCACAGGTCTCCGTTTTTCAATGAAACTCTAATAGTTAAGAAGAGACAAAATAACTATTCATTAGGAACAAATGTCAAATTAGGCGTTGCCTCTGAGTGATGCCGCCAACACCAGGGCTGGTAACTTTTTTTTCTAAAGATGCTGGCACCTAAAAGAACTAGAGCTAGAGGCTGGCTAACCAGGAAAAGGTGGGAGGCATTCACACAACTTCCCAAGTGTCCTGCCGGGGAGGCCTGCACACAGCTTCTAAAAGTGGAAGCAGCCTGAATGTTGGGGGTGGGGAGGGGTCTTGGTGTGAAAGGGAAAGGGCAACTCAGCTAAAACTGGGGGTGTGGGGGAGGCTCAGTGGGGTACTCTACAAGATTCCCAAAGGACTGCCAACTTCGTTTTTACCACCCTGTGGCACTAGAATCTACCTGGCAGCATGTGGGGGGCTTAGAGGGGGTGGAATCTGTCCTCACAGCCCTTGGTGTAAGCAAAGGTGTGAAAACCAACTCTGATTGGGGATAAGGAGGGCCAGTGCCCTACAAACCTCAAGGGACCCCAAGAGGCGGAGGCTAAGGCCTGTACTGGGGATGGGGCGGGTCACCCGGGAAGTAAGAGGAAAACGGGTGCGCATATACCTTCTTTGCTGTTGGGGTTCTGGGGTTTGGCCTTCTCCCAGGGCGCCAATGCCTTGTCGTCGTCTGCGCTGTCCACCAGGGCTTTGTCAGCGGGCATGTACCAGGCAGCGCTGTGCTCTGCCATCAGCGAGTCCAGGTCGATGGTGCTCATGGCGCTCTTGACCGCCTCGGAGCAGCAGCTGCCCAGCTCGCTGTCGCCATTCTGCGCCCCTGAGGCCCCGACGGCGCACTCACCCTTCTTGCCACCCTTCAGGCCCAGAGGCTGGTCCTCGGAGATGCTGAACTGCTGCCTCTGTAGCTGGATCTGCGCCTGAAGGATCTCCAGGGGGTGGATCTCGTCGGGTGGCGGGGCGCCACTGCTGCTCGTCGGGGTGCGGACCTGCTCGAGGCTCGGCGTGCCCGGATGGCCCGGGCCCCCACCGCCGCCGTAGCTGTCAGGGGTCGAGGTAGAGTTAGACATGATGCCCAGGCCGAGCGCGGGCGGGGGCGCCTTCGGTCCGTGCTCCCCGGCGCCTACCCCACGGGGAGGGAGTTTGGGCGAGCCCGTCACCAGGGGACTTCTGCTCGCCTTAACGAGTGCTGGGGGGTTGTCAGAGCTGGACGACACCTCGTCCTCATTGGCGTAGCTGGTGCTCACCTCGTCCGAGGCGAACTCACCCACGTGCGGCGAACTACCTTCCGACTTGGCCCCGCCGTCCAGGGATGCCATGAGGTCCGGTTGATCCCCCAAGAGCAACTCAGCCCCTTTCCCCCACGACGGCGACGTGAGCGCCTTTTCGTGGGGCGTCGGTGCCCCGCGCGTCTCGCCCGCGGAGCTGCCCCCGACGGCTGCGCCTGACGCTTGCTGCTGCCCTGGGCTCACCCCAGGTGCGCCCCCGCTGTCCGGAGCCGCAGAGTACTTGTCAAAGAAGGTGCCAGGGCTCACGTGACCACTGTCCCTTTTTCTGCGACCCCGTCCTCGGCCGCCGCCCCCGGGGACCGACTTGCCGTCATTCCCCGACGTGGATTCCAGGGTGTAGTTGGGGGAGAGGCTGGTGCCGTCCCCCTGGGCGGGCGGGTTGGGCGGCCCTGAGGCTTTGGAGCCGCTGCCACCCGTTCCGGACGGGCCTCCGGGTCCTGGGGCCCCAGGAGCAGTCCCTCCTGGGAAGTAATCCGACCCCGGGTTGCCGGCCACTGCTGTGCCGTCGGTCTCGTTCTGGCTCAGTTTCCTCTTGCCCTCGGGCGGGTTCTTCTTGTTGAAGGTCACGTTGAGGTTGGGGGCCCCGAGGCTGGCGATCATGTTCTGGCAAGCGGTGGAGAGCGCAGCCAGGCAGCTCTGGCCAAACAGGTTGTCCTTGGAGCTGGGCTTGTTGAAGGAGCCCAGCGAGAGCGCACCCAGTTTACTGGCCGAGGTGCGCTGGCTCGGCTGGAAATCAGGCTGCGGCGGGTAAGCACCCCCGCCACTGCCGCCACCGGAGCTGCCACCGCCCCCTCCCGCGCTGGGGGGCGAGTTTACGCCTGGACCGCTGTGCGGCGTGGCCTGCCGGCTCGCCGCTCCAAACGGAAAGCCTTGCTGGCCCCCGAGCGCAGACGTAGAGAAGTCCGGCGGTGGGGGCCGGCGCTCGGAAGCAGCGCTGGGGAGCCCCACGCCGGCCCCGGGGGACTGCAGCTGACCCAGGCCGCCCAGGCTCCCCCCGAACTGCAGGCCCGGTGAGGGCAGCGCGGGCACGTGGCCCTCTCCGGGCATCCTCATCGGATCCTGCAGAGGGCCCCGGAATAGCACCCCTGAGCCAGGCGGAGGAGGGGGCGCCAGGCTGGGGTCGTGCGGGCCACAGTCAGCGGGCAGGCCCGAGCCGCCCATCCTACGGGGCAGCAGGTCTCCGGGCGGCGGGTGCGGACCTGAGAACCACGCGCTCTCTTGTGCCAAATGCGGCGCCTGCTGCTCGAAGGTGCCCAGACGCCCGGCGCCCGTGCTGCCGCCTTCGCGCTCGAAGTTCGGCTGAGCCAAGCCGCCCACCGGGCCGCCGTGCACCAGGCCGCCCTGGCCCACGTCCCCAGGGTGGCCTAGCTGAGCCAGGTTGGGCTGGCGCAGCCGCTGCTGCTGGTTCCGCGACGCCATCTGCTTAATCATGAGGGCCGCGTTTTGGCGCTGCTGCTGTTGCTGCTGCTGTTGCTGTTGCTGCTGCTGCTGCTGCTGCTGCTGTTGCTGCTGCTGCTGCTGCACGGACTGGTGGTCCGGGGTCGGATGCTGCAGGGGCGGCCCGGAAGGGAAGCTGTCGGGCACAGGCGGTGTGAACTCGCCGGGTAGGCCTGGGTAGGCGGAAGGGGAGAGGTGGTTGTCCAGAGCACCGTTGTGCATGCTGCCGTTCCACGAAGCGCAGCGGTCCACTCCCGCGCTGCCCGGGAAGTCGAAGCGCGGCCTCTTGGCCACGTTCATGTAGGGGGGCGCGTCGAAATGCTGCAGCCGCTGGTTGGGCGCCTGCTGCGGAGGAGGATGCTGCATGTTGAAAACGGGCTCGGAATAAGGGTGCATGCTCCTGTTCTCCAGCCGGTGGATGGGGTATTCGAACTGCGCGTGCTGGCTGGGCAGCATAGGGCCTCCGTCCTGCAGGCCGCCGCCGCTGGGCGTGCCCGCCTCGCCCTGCTGGGGCCGCGGGAGCGCAGGCGGGCACGAATTTTGTCGGACTAGAAGCCCGGGTGGCGGCGGCGGCTGCTGTTGTGGCGGCTGCTGCGGGGGCTGCTGCTGAGGGGGTGGCGGGGCCTGTTGGGGAGGCTGCATTAACGGGTGCCTGGAGCCCACTGAGGGCTCCAGACCCACAGGCATCTTTCTGGCCCCACCGAACCTCTCAAAGAACACACCATGCTGCTGTTGCTGCTGCTGCTGCTGCTGCTGCTGCTGGGGCGGCTGCTGCTGCGGCTGCGGCTGCGGCTGCTGCTGTGGTGGCTGGGCATGCATTTTGGACAAGCCCACCATGCCCGCAGCTCTGGGCATGGCCGAGGCGCCCGGGAAAGCGCCCCCGGGAACCTGGCGACCCGCTGCATAATGAGGCAGCTGCCCTTCCGAGTCAGAGGGCGAAAACATGTCAAAATGTCCCGAGGGCGCCTCGCCCGGGTAATTGTATTCCAGCGAGTCGACGGCTCCTGGGTTCGCCACCCTCCGGGGCTCCAGACTGTGGGAATCGGAGCCGCTGGAGGAGGGCAGACCGTGAAAGGAGGCGGCTCGGTTAGGGCTCTGGTCCAGCGGCAGGCATGGGGCCGGCACGGCGTGGCCGGAGGCACCCGAACTGTGGAAGTCCGGGAGGTTCCCCGGTCGCTGGGGGCCGAAGCTCTCAGGCCCCTGGCTCTCCGCCATGTGCTCATAACCCTCGGCGAAGGGCGGCTGGCTGCCCAGGCCGCCGGCTGCGCCGCCGTAGCCCAGCAGGCGACCCCCGTGCAGACATGAGGCTCCCGGGTCCGGGCCGCCGAAGTTGCCCCCAAAGTGGGGGTGATGCTGGTGGGGATGGTGACTTCCCGGGTGGCCGTGGTGAGGCTGCTGGCCGCCAAAGAAGCCGTGCACAGGCTGCGCCTGCAGCCCCCCTGCGTGCAACTCCGAGTGGCCGCGCGCGTGGAAGCCGTAGGGCTCCATGTTCATGCCCAAGATCGGGGGCTCGCCCAGCGCGCTCAAGGCAGGATCCACAGGGCCAGGGGGCCCCCCCGTGTGGAAAGCCGGGGCCTTAAAGTGGGTGTTCATGGTCAGTCCGGTCTCGTTAAAGTTCCTTTCGCCCTGGCCAGCGTTCCTGCTGTTGATCTGGGGCTCGAATTGGTCCAGCCCAAACATACTTGGCGGGGGGCAGAGGGGATCAATAGGGCATGACAGCCTGCTCTCCGCGGTGCGCCTCCGGCCAGCTACTCGTTCCAGCCCAGGATTGGGCGCTCCGCGACGCTCAGCACCGCGGGGGCTCAACGTGCACCTCCACCTCGCCTGATATGAGGGACTTGGGGGTGGGGGGGGTGGATCAGCTCCTCTCCCGAAGCTCGGGCTCTGCCCGGGGAGGGCCTCTCACATCTTACGAGGCCGCGCGGCCTCTAGGAGCCGTGTTGGGGGTCCCATGCCCCGGGCGGTTGTCACAGCCGCGGGTAGGTCTGCGGGGAGGTGACGAAGCCGCGGATGAACAGAGACAAAAAGTTAAGTGGGGGGAAAGGGGAAGGAAGGGGGATGGGAGAGCAGAGCGATCACCTTCTCAAGTCCGACTGGGTCTGTTGGGGAGCCCCAGGACGCCGCCCGCAGCCTCCCGGAGTCCGTGGCAGAGCTGCTAAGGGCAGGGGAGGGAGACCCTTCAAAGCCGCGGCTAGCGCCGGGCACCGACAGAGCGGTCCCTCCCCCCGCCCCCCGGAGTCCCCGCGCCCCGCAGCCGGAGCCTCCACCGAGCACGATCCGCTCGCACAGTCCCCGTAGGCTCCGGGCGAGCGGCTGCTGCTTCTTCAGCGGGTCGGAGGACTGGAGGCTCCGCTCGGCATCGCCGGTGCCGGCCCCCGAGCCGAGGTTGCAGAGGGTCTGGGAGGCGACGGGCGGCGGGCGGCGGGGGTCGGAGCAGAGGGTCGGGGGAAAGGCGCGGCTCCTCTGCTCGACAGCGGGTGCGTTGCGTCCGGCGCGCAGCTTCGCGGCCACGTCCGCCGCCTGCCGCTTCTGTCCTCCGCCGTTGGGTGTCTGAGTTCGCTGGAGTGTCGGCGCACGGTTGCAGGCGCGGGAGGGCAGCAAGGCGAAGGGTTGGGTTGCTCCGAGGCTCCGGTTCTCTGCCTCCGCGCCGAGGTGCTTCGCGAGTCCCTCTCGGACCCGAGGGAGGGGCGGACGCGGGTCGGGGGGCCACGCCAGGCGAGCGAGCCCAGGCGTTCCGGCTGCGCTCTCCGAGCCTGGAATCGGGGGGGCGGGGGCAGCTCTGGGGGGTCTGCGCTCTCCTCTCCCGACTAGCGGGGGTGCTCTGCGTGGGGCGTTCCGAGGGTCTCGGCTCCCCTCTCTGTGTCTGCCTCTCGCCCAGCGCCGGGAGAAGCAGCAACAAGTTTTGCATTTCAGCAATCAATTTCAGCCATTACATTTGCGCCAATCAGCGCCGCCCAAGCTCAGGGCCCGGGGCGGGGCTCGCTCTTAAGGTGGTCCGGGGTCCTGGCTGCCAAGGCCCCAGCCACGAACCCGCACTACCCCGACTCTGGGGTCCCCCGCGCCCGCCTCGCCTCGGGGTCCGGCGTCAGTGCGCTGGGGGCGCGCCCTGGCCTCCGGGCGCAGCGAGCTGGAGAAGGTGCAGGCGACGGAGAATGGCGGGAGCTTGGCTTTGTTCACCCCCTTCCCATTCACACTGTTCCCAACTCCCCACCCCCAACTGGAGCGAGACCCGCCGGGTGGGCAGGGGGCGGGGAGGTGGGCGGTGAGCGGTACGGGGCGTTCAGACAATGAGGTCGCCAGGCAAAGCCCCTGGACTCGCCACGGAAAGTCGCAAAACCCCTGGACTCGACACGGAAAGTGCGCTCCAGCTCCGGGACCAAAGCTCCTCGGTTCTCCACTAGCGGCGCCCAAGTTAGCCGGCCCCGGGATTTTCTTGGAGGGTAAAGCAGACGGGAAACCCCGAAGTTAGGGTTCTCCTCGACAGACCTGGGCGCCTGCTCACTCCTCCGTCACTACGGCGCTCACGAGTGTTCCCCATCCCCACTGCCTGGGGTTCCCGGTTCTCACCCGCCGGCGTAGGGGCTCCAAGGAGCCCTGGTCACTCAGACACTTTATGAGGGAGCACATCGGTTGAGCTCAGTAAGCGGAGCGACTAGCGAGGCGGCTGGGAACCCCCGAGAAGACACGCGCGAAGAGGGGGCAACCGCTGGCCTGCACACCTTGCCCCCTGGGCCACCTGGTCCAAGGCCCAGGCCCTCTGCGGGTGCGAGGTCGGCCTCCTTAAGAGATCAATTAAACTGAAGAGGCCGAGGAACGGAATTGGTCTGCGATACTAAAATCAATAGGAGTAATTTAATATCTGCCCTGCTCTTTATGAAATATTTATCCCAATAATCTTAGTTAAAATGTTTAGATCTTCCTGATCCCCACCGAGGCTGAAATCTATCTTGCAATTAGAAGTTGGAAGTTAGAGGTGATGGAGGATAGAGGAGGTGTTTATTCTGTGCGCCTGTGTGCGTGTGCGCGCGCGTGCGTGTGTGTCTGTGTGTGTGTTCCTCCCTAAAGAGAGTGTAGGGGACGAGGGGGGAGAAGGCCTTTAATTTTCCTTGCCATAAAATAGCACGAGGCGATTTTGCTAGCAGATTCGCCTTCTTAGGAGTAGGGCGAAAAAAGAACTTTCTTTGAAGTGCCCCTGATATCGCTATTAAATCTAAATAAAATTAAGCATGGTGTATAAAAATGCCTTTTCCCCCCACAAAAGAAAGTGTTTATCGCCCGAGTCCGTCTAGCGTTTGCTAAATTGCGCATGAAATCTGAAATGAAATAAACGTTATAATAAAACCAACCCCTGAGCCCTTTTTATTTAAAAACCTTAGATTAAGCACTCCACCGTTGCGGGCAGGAGTTTAAAAGTTACCATGTCGTACGCGCAGATTCATTGCTCCCCGGAGTTGTGGCTAGGAAGGCAGCGCTAAGTATGCCAGAACCGACAAAGTCGGTGGATGGACTCAACTTGGGGCTAGCGGCGGAATTTCTAAGAAATTGGCCCCCACCAAAAATATTTTTTTAATTAAAAATAAACAAACTATAAAAACCAACAACTTTAAAACTCAGCCAGAGCAAGCTAAGATCCAAGACCCTTCCCGGGGCCTTCTTGTTGTGGATGTCTAACAGAAATATATATATTTTTTTTCTTTTTGAAATTAAAAATGAAAATTACCCCCACCAAAAATGGGGTCCATAAATAAGCATGGGGAAGAAGTATTTGTACAGGGCGGTGGAGTTTTTAAAGGATTTTTCTGCAGGATCAGGTTGTTGGTCTGTGATTAAATATTGATTTTGTGTAATTAGTTTTCATGTGAACTATCCTCTTGCTGATAGCTTAGAGGTTTCAGAACTAGAAAAGAAATGGAATTGGACATGGAAATTATTACTTAGCAAAGTGACAGGGAAGTGAGAGCCAGAGAAAAGACTAAGACTTTGCTGATTTAGGCACAAAGAAATAAAGGCTTGGGCAGGCCTCCAGTGACACCCTCCACCCAGTGGCCTGGGACCCTGGAGGCACTGGGGCTCCCGGGACAGAGCAGGGGGATCTTGAACCTCCTGGACAAAACGGGGGAGGCAATAGGGAAAAAATGGTTGTAAGGAAGAGGGCCCCACATGGCCAAAGGCCTGGGCATCATCCACAACACTGGGTCCCATACTCAGTCTGCTCTCCACTACTGGTGTCTCCCGAGGCACCTATGAGCATCTGTGTCTCTGAGTCTGGAGGAAATAGGGAAAAGTGGGGACCTGTCTGGAGCCTGGGGTGGGCCAGGAGGGTGGTAAGAATGGCTCACAGGCCTGGAGTCTGGGGAGACCTGGACGGGGTGTGTGCAGAGCTGAGGCATGACTTCACACAGGGCTGGGGTGGGGGGGGTCTCCAGCACACCTGGGCAGGTTTCCTGTGGAATAATTCCGTGTGCTCCAGGGAGGGGGGGTGTGGGAGTATTTTTCTGGGGCTGTTTCCAAGAGTTAGCTCTACAAGGTGTGTGAGTGGCTGAAAGAAGGGAGTGTTCGGGCCTGGTGGAGTTTCTGTTCAGGATGTATGTCTGGGTCACCTTTCTTAACACTGCAAATGCTGTGCGGGTGTGTGGCACACGTCTGCATTTTGTGCTTTGTCTGTGTGCGGGTGGCGGGGCATCAGCCTGTGCTTCTGTCCATGGCTGTGTGGGTGTGCGTGCATGGATCTTTGGGTGTCCTGGCGCACATGCAGTGCCTGTCCCCCACCCCGCGTTTCTGTGTGTGTGAGCCACCGCGTTTGTGCCTGTGTGTGCAGCTGCCTCGCCCCTTCTAAGCCTGTATCTCTGCTCGAGTGTATCTGTTTTTCCTGTGAGTGTGAGGGCGTGTGCCTCACAGCCTGTGCCCATCTGTGCCCGGGTATGCGCCGGCGTGTGCGCCTCCACAGTGTGGGCGCCCCTGCGTGTGCCTGTGTGTGCTTTCTCCCGAAAGGTCCCGCCGTGTTGCTTTGGAACAGACACATTGCCCCCTAGCGCTCAGACGAATTCAAAGTCCCCGCAGGCGCAGAGCCGGGAGCAGCAGGAGCCTCAGGGCCCTCTGCCCACTAGGCGTTTCTCCATCCTCCTCCCTCCCCAGGTTCTCCTTCCAGGGACGCTGAGTGTGCGGGCAAAGGCCAAAGGAGGCCCCCTGGGCAAGGGAAAGAGGAGACACAGCTGCATGGGGCACCAGAGCTGGACAGGGAGGTTTTAAGCTGATGACAAGTGGGGAACTGCCTGGGATGGCCCTCAGGGAGCTGCCCAGAACACTCGCCACTGATGTGGAGAGCCTGGCACAGGAGCCCCAGCCCAGCCTGCAGCCCCACCAGCAAACTTCCCACTCTACAGAAACACAAAGCAACCCGCACCCAATATCCTTCACCTGGGAGACTTACTAGCATATGGATTGGAGACAATGCTTGCAGAGTGGCTCAGGACAGACATCTGCCCAGTAGGCCCCAGCACCAACACAGACACACGTACACACTCACCTCCATAGTGTGTGACTGTGTCAGCAAACACACGCACTCACACACACAGAGCACTATCAGCATGTACTTACACACATCTCCATGGTGTGTGGATGTCAGCACATACACACACACAGAGCAGTATCAGCACACATGTACACACACACATACACCTCCATAGATGTGTGGCTATCAGCACACACACACACAAACATACATCTCCACAGATGTCAGCACACACACTCAGACACACACATACACCTCCATAGTGTGTGGCTGTGTCAGCAAACACACACACACAGAGCAATATCAGCATACGTGCACTCACACACACACATACACCTCCATGGTGTGTGGATGTCAGCACACACACACACACAAATACACCTTCATGGTGTGTGGCTGTGTCAGCAAACACACCTCCATGGCGTGTGGATGTCAACACAGTCACACATATACACCTCCATAGTGTGTGGCTATGTCAGCATACATGTGCTCACACACACATATACCTCCATAGAGTGTGAATGTCAGCACGCACACACACACGCGCATACACCTCCATAGTGTGTGAACGTCAGCACACACACACGCATATACCTCCATAGTGTGTGAATGTCAGCACACACAGACATATACACACACGCATACACGTCCATAGTGTGTGAACGTCAGCACACACGCATATACACACACATACACCTCCATAGTGTGTGAACGTCAGCACACACACATACACACACACGCATACACCTCCATAGTGTGTGAACGTCAGCACACACATATACACACACACGCATACACCTCCATACTGTGTGAACGTCAGCACACACATATACACACACACGCATACACTTCCATAGTGTGTGAACGTCAGCACACACATATACACGCACACGCATACACCTCCATAGTGTGTGAACGTCAGCACACACACATATACACGCACAGGCATACACCTCCATAGTGTGAATGTAAGCACACACACACACCTCCATAGTGTGTGAACGTCAGCACACACACATATACACGCACACACATACACCTCCATAGTGTGTGAACGTCAGCACACACACATATACACACATGCGTACACCTCCATACTGTGTGAACGTCAGCATACACACATATACACACACACGCATACACTTCCATAGTGTGTGAACGTCAGCACACACACATATACATGCACACGCATACACCTCCATAGTGTGTGAACGTCAGCACACACACATATACACGCACACGCATACACCTCCATAGTGTGAATGTAAGCACACACACACACCTCCATAGTGTGTGAACGTCAGCACACACACATATACACGCACACGCATACACCTCCATAGTGTGAATGTAAGCACACACACACCTCCATAGTGTGTGAACGTCAGCACACACACATATACACACGCATACACCTCCATAGTGTGTGAACGTCAGCACACACACATATACACACACACGTATACACCTCCATAGTGTGTGAACGTCAGCACACACACATACACGCACACGCATACACCTCCATAGTGTGAATGTAAGCACACACACACACCTCCATAGTGTGTGAACGTCAGCACACACACATATACACACACGCATACACCTCCATAGTGTGTGAACGTCAGCACACACACATATACACGCATACGCATACACCTCCATAGTGTGAATGTAAGCACACACACACACCTCCATAGTGTGTGAACGTCAGCACACACACATATACATGCACACGCATACACCTCCATAGTGTGTGAACATCAGCACACACACATATACACGCACACGCATACACCTCCATAGTGTGAATGTAAGCACACACACACCTCCATAGTGTGTGAACGTCAGCACACACACATATACACACACACATACACCTCCATAGTGTGTGAACGTCAGCACACACACATATACACACATGCATACACCTCCATAGTGTGTGGACGTCAGCACACACATATACACACACACGCATACACTTCCATAGTGTGTGAACGTCAGCACACACACACACGCACACGCATACACCTCCATAGTGTGAATGTAAGCACACACACACACCTCCATAGTGTGTGAACGTCAGCACACACACATATACACACACACAGGCATACACCTCCATAGTGTGAATGTAAGCACACACACACACCTCCATAGTGTGTGAACGTCAGCACACACACATATACACACGCATACACCTCCATAGTGTGTGAACGTCAGCACACACACATATACACACACGCATACACCTCCATAGTGTGTGAACGTCAGCACACACACATACACGCACACGCATACACCTCCATAGTGTGAATGTAAGCACACACACACCTCCATAGTGTGTGAACGTCAGCACACATACATATACACACACGCATACACCTCCATAGTGTGTGAACGTCAGCACACACACATACACGCACACGCATACACCTCCATAGTGTGAATGTAAGCACACACACACCTCCATAGTGTGTGAACGTCAGCACACATACATATACACGCACACGCATACACCTCCATCGTGTGAACGTCAGCACACACACATATACATGCACACGCATACACCTCCATAGTGTGAATGTAAGCACACACACACCTCCATAGTGTGTGAACGTCAGCACACACACATACACACACACATCCCTCTCCTTAGTGGACAAGTCTGCCCACTGGCTTCAGGACACTGAAGGCTCCTTCTGTGTCAGGCTTGTACGGCAACCCCATGAGGTGGGGACTTCAAACCCATTCTACAGATAAGGAGACAGAGGCTCACACCAGTCAAGGGACTTTCCCAAAGTCCAACAATGGCAGAGCTGAGATTCTAATCTCCCTGACACTGAGGCCTGGCTCTTCACCACTGCCTGCTTTATCTGAATATGATCCTTCAGATAAAACACTTAGCACAGTGCAGGGGATGTGGTAAGTGCCAAGAAGTGTTAGCATCCTTTATTATCACTGCCATTATTACCAGATATTATCATAATTACGATTCCTATTATTCTGTCTGCCTCATCCACACAAACACGAGAAACTAGTACAAACACACACAGATCAATATCCTTAGCCTTCTTCCTCCAACCCCCATTTCCTTTGGAGCTTGGAAACTCACTGCGATCACAGCAGTTCAGGTCTTTTTTTCAAGCGGTGTTCCTAGAAGGACGGGAGGTGGGGTTACTTCTCCTGACGCCTAGATGGCCGGAGCAAGCCCTCCAGTGGGCCAATGGTGGAAAGGGCAACGACTTGGGCGTGACAGATCCAGGTTCCAGTCTTGTCTTCACCACTTACGAGCTGCGTGACCTTAAGCAAAATACTTTTTACTTGGAACCTCAGTTTCCCCTGTGGGAAAGAGACATCACGGCCATTTGATATAGAACACAGGGACTGGAGACAATGCTTGCAGAGTGGCACAGAGTATGGCTCAGGACAGACATTCATTAAATGGCAGCCCCCTCATGACCATTATTATTTCTTCTGTGTTTGGATGGGGGGAGGTGTCGAACAGAGCCACAATCGCAGGAAGCCCCAGCTGTGGCCAGGACAGAGAAGAGGGCAGGTGACTGGAGTCAGAAGACATGAGACCTTCCCGGAGCTATAGTCTGCTTTGGCTAACCAACGGCACCTCATCTGTCTCGCTACACACAATATCTATCTTTCGGGGTCTCTCCTCGATATGCCAAATGTTTATGGTATGCCAGGGCCTGGCCAAGGAGCTCAAAAAGAAACTGTAGAAGACACAGTCCCAACCTTCAAGCCAGAGCAAAGGAAACCTAGTATTTGATGTGAAAGGACTACATTATACACCTGTAAGGGATAAAATAACTGTGCCAGGAAAGAGGGAAAATAGAGAAGGATTCCCAATGTTGGGTTTTGAAGGTAAAATAGGAGTTTGACAACCAAATAGGATCACAGGACCTTCCAAGAGGAGTAATCATGTTAGATGGGATGCAGGAAGGTCCAAGCAGAAGTGAGTTTAGAGTGGGATGAGGAAAGGGCAGGATCAGTAGGACCTCAAGGCCAAGTAGGAAAGTTTGGACGTCGTTCTGGGGAGCTGTGGGAAGGTTTAAAGCAAGACCAAGAGACATATTCCAGGGGGAGCTTTAAAAGATCCCCGGAGAGCTGAGGGTCTCCCTTTTCTTTGCCTTCAATGTGGCCCCAGGAGCCATCTTTACCTGGTTTCCCTGGAAACGGGACTTGGGAGAGGAGAAGTCTCAGATTTGCACCCCAGCAGCCAGCACAGAGCAGGACCATGCCTGCTGGCTCTCCCACCTCAGTCGCGTGCACAGACAAGAGTCCCCTCTTGGCTCAGTGACTGTAGACGCTGTTCTCTGCAGAGTGGGACCTCCTGCCCATTTCTCAGTTGGGGTAGGTTTAGGGGCATTTCTATGTGAGAGCCCAATCTCCTAGGTTCAAAGCCCAGTACCACCACCCCCTGACCTGTCTCCAAGCAAGTGAGGGAGGCAAAACTGTGAGAAAGCACCCAGTCCCCACGACATGATTCATGTAAATTATATATATACGACATTATGTTTTATAGTGTTAGTGTATCACATAGCTACCCTGTGAGGTAGGTTTGATTCTTTTTCCCATTTTATAAAAGTGAAAACTGAGGCACAGAGAGGTGAAGGAGCTCTCCCTAGGTCACACAGCAGGTAAGAGTCAGAGCCGGGACTCAAACCAAGCCTGGCACGACTTTACCATTAGCCCACATGCCCGTCACAAAGCCTCGCCTCTCTCAAACCCACCGCTACCGTCTGGAAAGAGGAAGCCTTGCCCGCCGTTCTGCTGCTTGGCTCTGGGTCATTCTCAGCCCCCAGAGATTCCCAGCCCTAAAGAGGGGTCCTGCCTTCTCTATTGTTTTCTTTACTTCATTGCTTCTCGGTCTCTGAGGTCTGATCACAGGGTTTCAGTATAGGGAGCCACTGAATTTCCCTTTAAAAGATGCCTGGAACGCTGGGCGCTGTGGTTCATGCCTGCAATCCCAGCACTTTGGGAGACCAAGGCGGGCAGATCACGAGGTCAGGAGTTCAAGACCATCCTGGCCAACACAGTGAAACCCCATCTCGACTAAAAATACAAAAAATTAGCCAGGTGTGGTGGCAGGCACCTGTAGTCCCAGCTACTCGGGAGGCTGAGGCAGGAGAATCGCTTGAACCCGGGAGGCAAAGCTTGCAGTGAGCTGAGATCGTGCCACTGCACTCCAGCCTGGGCAACAGAACAAGACTCCATCTCAAAAAAAAAAAAGATATCTGGAACAGGAAGTGTTCCTTGAACTTGGCCTGGCAGGGCCACCTGCAGAGCAGAAAAGCTGTGACCATCATAGGGCATTTCAACTTCCCACATGCCAGACACATGGGGCTGAGGCTCCACAGCTTGCCTCCAGCCTCCTGATCTCCTGGACAACCCAGCCTTCCTGGGGGAACGCTCCTTTTTCATGAGTCTAGCTCAGAGCCAGAGCCAGTATCTCAACTACACAGCAACAAGCTTCACTGTGACATGGAGGATCAGAAACAAGACCCTTGCTTGGAAGCACACATTGCCACAGTGCTATGAACCTCCCCTTTTCTGTGCACAGAAACTCTCTTAGACCTGGCTGAATCCGGAAAGCAACCTAGGAAGTAAGCATCTCCATGATCCTCTGGAATGAAGACTGATTAGTACAACCAGTGACTCCTTCAAAGCCACTCCACGCTGCAGGGCAGGGCCTGGTTTCATGCTGGGATTGTAGGGTCCTAAAGCCATCCTGCCCATGTCTCCATCTACGTGGGTTTCTCTCCCGCAGCCGGCATCCAGCTATGAGCTTCTATTTTCCATTCTCTAAGCGAAGCATGCTGAACCCAGGGCCTGCTCCCAAAATAACTCAAACCAGCCCCACAGGCTGGAACAGAGGCCCCAGCGAACCCAGGGCCCAGTTACCCTTCCCTTGAAGAAGTCCCTATTCAGCAAAAAAAAGGGAGGGGGGAATAAAAACAGGCATCACACGTAAAGCATCACACACGACACAATTAGTCAGAAAATGCAGAAGTTCAGCAGGGTTTATAATTATTCAACAAACGTATTTAGCATGCTCACAAGCCCCTCCCTCCCCACCTCTTCGTTTTCCCTCTCTGCAGCCATCAGCAATGCCGGCTCCTTACCACGGAGAACCTCGCTGGAAAGCCAGCCTCATAAACAGAACCAAGCAAGCATCTATGATGGCGAAATTTTGGATGGACCAGTCCTTAGTCAACGCCTTTCAAATCACATTGTCAGTTGTCACCCTAATCCCTCGTCCCCTACCCTCTCCGACACCCACGGCTGCAAGCCCTGTCTCCACCGAGATTAGGAGCAAGTGCTGGAAGAAACCACCCCCAAGGCCAAGACCTGGGCTGAGCTTATCTTTCAGGAAGGAGCTCTGGGTGCAGCTGGAGTCTGAAACCGAGTTCTTCCCAGTGTTAGCAGCGACAGCAGCCAGCATGTGGCAAGACATCCCTGTTTGCTCCACAGTCCCCCATTCTTCTTCGCTTTCCTTACAGAGGGGTGTGCTGGGGTGACTTCAAGCATCACATAGATCTGAGATCTGTGACCTTGATCGGGTTATTCCCTTCTCTGTGCCTCAGTTTCCTCATCTGTAAAATCAGTTTCCAGCAGTACCTACAGCACAGGATGTGTGAGAACGGAATGAAATGGTGTAGGTTAAACTCTGCAGCCACGCACCATCGCTGGGAGGTGAGAAAAGGAGCCTCCTCTCTAGGGCTCCCTGGAAATATGCCCTGGTGTAAGACATGGGGTGTGCCTTGCAAGTATCCTCCAGCGATCAGGATAGGAGGAGAGCAGCCAGCCGTCTCTGAGCACTCACCATGACGTGGGCACCTCTCCATAGAGTATTTCTAATTCTCGAGCCAGTTGTACTGCAGGGATAGATGTGTGCCCATTTTATGGAAGTGATCCTAGAGGTGGCACACTGCTTTGAGAAGGAGCTTGGGGAGAGTTCCTCCAAAAGAAGAACCCGCACTTATTGCCGAAAGGGATGAAACAAAGGGAACCCCCAGGGAACCCTTGGGCACCGTACCACCCACCCCCACCATCAGTCATGCTGTCTAAGGGATTATAAAGTGATGATGATGGGGCTGATGGGCTTTGAAGGGCCCTTCCCACCCAGCGAGGAAGCGGAGCCCAGAGGGAGTGAGTAATGTGCTTATTCGATCAGATCCTTGGAAAAGTTCACAAATCATCACTGCTTGTCCTGTGACAGTGTTACCAGCTCTTCCTCTAATTGTTGTTTTGTGCATAGCAGGAAGGCAATGTGGTCCAGAGGTGAACAGGGTTAGCCTCAGGCTTGGCTGCACATAGTGAGCCTCCTCGAGCCTCAGTTTCCCCAGTTGTCAAGTGAGAAGGATACTCTTCTCTGGAGTTGTCAGGGGGGTGAACAAGTGCAGAGCACTTAGCACGTAGTTAACACTCAATAAACAGCAGCTACTACATGGAGCCAGGCCCCTGCTGGGTGGTGGCTCCCTGCGGGGCAGCCTGAATTGATGAGGTGCCTGCTCCCTTTCCTCCTCTCCCCTTAGACCCTGATTTCGAGGTCATGAGACTCCTGGCTCCGGTCTGGAGGCCTTGCCATGCCAAGGCACTGCCAGCAAGGAGGAGGAGTGCTGAGTGCAGGACTCACCCCTGGGTTCTCTGGGCCTGGCCCCAGCTGTGCAGGACCCACCCTCTGTTGGCCACCTCCACCCCAGCTGAGGCTCAGCTGCCAGCCTCTGACATTTGCCACCGGGCCACCTGGTGAGCTCTGGGCAGGCTGCAGGCGCCAGCTGCCCCCACCTCTGGCTCCGATGAGCTCATCTGCGTTTCCAAACTTCCAAAGCAGCCAGGAATGTTAGCTCAAATGTTCCAAGCCCAGAGAGCATTAAGAGCAAACGGGTGCCCTCCACCCCCCTTCCCCAAGCAGAAAGCAATCTGCTATAACTCAGACAGGCCGGCCTCACCCAGCCCAGGAGATGGATGCTGCATTTTGGAATCTATATCACCCAAAAGGAAAATGCCTCTTAAATCACAGAGAGCCGGGAGAGAGCAGGAGCAGGAGGCACAGGGACCCAATGACACTCCAAAGGGCAGGCCCGGAGGAGGGGAGTGCCACCAGGCACGGGGTCACCCTGGCCCTCGTTGGGATCACTGCACCTTCTTGGCTCAGGTGGAGAGAGGGAGGCCTGGGGGCGTTCCCCCGACTTGAATGCTCGCCAGGTGTGCACACACATACACGCACACACACGCACACGTGTCCACATGCACACGCATGCACAAAGTGCCCACACTGATTCAGCCCACTCCCAGCTCCTGTTGAAATCTCTCCCCAGGCTGGGCGTGGTGGCTCATGCCTGTAATCCCATCACTTTGGGAGGCCGAGGTGGGTGAATTGCCTGAGCTCAGGAGTTCAAAACCAGCCTGGGCAATATGGTAAAACCCCATATCTACTAAAATACAAAAAAAAAAAAAAATTAGCCAGGCATGGCGGCATGCACCTGTAGTCCCAGCTACTCAGGACGCTGAGGCAGGAGAATCGCTTGAACCTGGGTGGCAGAGGTTGCAGTGAGCTGAGATCACGCCACTGCACTCCAACTTGGTGACAGAGCAGGATTCTGTCTCAAAAAAAAAAAAAAAAGAAAAAGAAAAGCAAACAAGAAAGAAATCTCTCCCCATGTTATCCCTCCTTCCCTGGCCCTGGCCCCCACTCTCCCGACCTGGGCAGCAGCCAGGCTCTAAATCTGATAAAATCAGGTCACAGACATCCCCTCACTCATATCCTTAGGATATTCAGTGGATCTGTCCTTTGAGAATAAAGATCACACTCCTTACAGCAGTCTGCAAGGCCCTGCGTGCCCCGCCCTGGTGACCTTGTCATGCCCCAGTCCCTGCAGCAGGGCTGCTCTGGCCCCTCCTGCGCCCTTCTCTCCTTCTCCCAACACAGGCCATGACAGTGGATGTGCCCAGGGCTGGAGGGCTTCCTGCTCAGTGAAGGCACACACATACCTCAGCTCAGCCACCACATCCTCAGGGAAATGCCCTGCCCCCCGCCCCCAGCCACTCCCACCAGATCACCCCCGCACTGGGATGCTCTTCCACCCCGCAGGTCTGGGGACCGAAACAGCCAGCAGTGTTATCTCCTGGAATCCTTAATGAATCTCAGTCCACCCCACTCTATCAGGAGCATCCTGCCAGGAGGGCTACTTCCTGGTTTGGGCCACTTCTGTTTGCATTTCATTCATTTGCTGAATGAAGGAGTGAAGGGCCCTTGCAGTCCAGTCTTACAAACTCCTACTCATCCTGCAAGGCCCTACTTGGTGCTTTTCCAACGGCCGATGGTGACCAGTTTATAGATTAAAAAGCCATTTAGGGAGTGTGGTATATACACACAATGGAATATTCATCAGTTGTAAAAAGAAATGAAACTCTGGACAGGCACGGTTGGCTTATGCCTGTAATCCCAGCACTTTGGGAGGCTGAGGCAAGAGGATAGCTTAAGCCCAGAGGTTCGAGGCCAGCCTGGGCAACATAGGGAGACCCTGTCTCTACAAAAAAATATATATATATTGCCACACACCTGTGGCCCCAGCTACTCAAGAGGCTGAGGTGGGAGGATGTCTCAAGCCCAGGGAGTCCAGGCGGCAGTAGCTATGATCATATCACTGAACTCCAGCCTTGGTAACAGCAATACCCTATCTCAAAAAGAAAAAAATGAAATTCTGACACACGCTACAACATGGATGAGCATCGAAGACATTGTGCCAAATGAAATAATGCAGACAGAAAAAGACCAATAGCGTACGATTCCACTTACATGAGGTAACTAGAATAAGCAGACTCATAGAAAGTAGAGTTAAAGGTGACCAGGGGCTGGGGTAGTGGGGGATGGGGAGTTGGTGTTTGGTGGGCACAGAGTTTCTGTTTGGGATGATGAAAAATTCTGTGGATGAATAGCGGATGTACTTAATGCTACGAGCTCTTAAAGATGGGGAAGTGATACATTTTATGTTATGCATATTTTACCACAACAAAAACAAAACCTAAGGTATTCAAGTCAGTACACCTTATATTACAAGTAAGAATTATCTAGTGAAACTTTTGTTTCATTGTGTGTGAATTACTGCATTTGTGAAAAGTATATTTCCAACTTTGAATCAAGGCCCACTTTTTTTTTTTTTTGAGATGGAGCCTCACTCTTGTTGCTCAGGCTGTAGTGCCCTGGTGTGATCTTGGCTCACTGCAACCTCTGCCACCTGTGCTCAAGTGATTCTTCTGCCTCAGCCTCCCGAGTAGCTGGGATTATAGGTGTCCACCACCACACCTGGCTAATTTTTGTATTTTTAGTAGAGATGGGGCCAGGCTGTTCTTGAACTCCTGATTTCGTGATCCACCAGTTCAGCCTCCCAAAGTGCTGGGATTACATGCTCAGTGAGCTACCATGCCCAATATATCTTTTTTTATTTTTATTTTATTATTTTTTTTTTAGCACCTGCTATGTGCTAGGCATGGCCCTGGGCACTGAGAAAATGACAGGGAAAAAGCTAGAAACCTGCTCATCCTTCTGAGCCCTGGGTCTGTGTGACAAGGCATGAGTGAGCCAGGTGGATTGCACAGTGTACGGCCTGCTGAACAGCCCCTCTATCAGTTCTCATCAAACTCGACTCAACCAGTACTGGATGAATGAATGAGTGAATGAATGAACGAACCAATGTCTTTACTTCACTCATTACTGGATCCCCCGTGCCTGCAGAGGGCTGACACATGATAGATACTTAGCATATTTCTGCAGAACAATTGGACCTAAAACCCAGTGCCTGGTCCCACAGAGGAGTTCAGGGCTTACATTTAGATCCAAGTTCAAATCCCAGCAGTGCCACTCATGTGACTCAGTCCATCCCCTGCTCCCTGCTCCCTGCTCCACGTGGGGAAATTGAGGACGGTGCTAGTGCCCCGACACAGCCTACTGTGATGAGATCACCAATGCCAGGAAATATCAGGGAAGGGGGGTTGCTGGCCTCGGGGGTTGCTGGCCTCAGAGCCTGCAGAGTTAAGCCTCCCCTACCACCCCCACCACCACCCCATGTCACATGGCTGGTGGCCCTTCCTGCCAGGACAAAAGGCCCGATTTAATCCAGCCCACCATCACCACTGTCGCCATTGGGACACAATGCAGCAGGTTTGTGGCCAACGTCTGCCGATCAGGTTTCAGGTAACATCCCTGCCAGGCTACCCCGGCCCGGCAGACAAAGACCTCTTTGTTGCAAATACATTTTTTAAATCCCTGAAGATATTAGCAGTTCAGGGGAACTCACACTGTGAAACAGTTCAGAAATTGTTGAAGGAACATGTTTCAAACTGGGGGGTGATCATTTAAATGGAATCTGCCCTCCTGCTTTCTTATCGAGAGCAAGATTTCTCAGGGCCAGCTTGAGCCCCGGGAGGGGGAGTTTCCAAGGCCACATAACCCTAACACTCGTCATAACAATGCCAGCAGCCATCTATGGAGTTCGAGAGGCCGGGCACCAACCAGCTTGTGCGTTTGTGCATGTGACCGCCAAACCTCAGCATTTAGAGAGATTCAGATGGGCAGTCCCATTCTGCAGATGGAAAACCTGAGGTTTAGGGAGGTGTTGGCGCACGTCACAGCTGGCCTTGAAGCAGGTTTGTTGGATCCTCCACGCTGCCCCCCGTGTGCCCTCTTCATGCTGGTAGGGCCACAGGCATGGAACACATGCTCACCTCAGAACTCCGTCCCATCAGGCACCCAGGAAGGCGTCCGACGGCCACCCGGTCCCATCACACCCTGTTCCTTCAAGATTACACAAGAACACCTCCTCCAACACATCTCTCCACCTACTTCTCTGTCACCTGGGCTGAGCACAGGGGCCAAAATGATGGCTCGCTGAAGCCTCAACTTTCCCAGGCTCAAATGATCCTCCCACCTCAGCCTCTCGAGTAGCTGGGACTACAGGCACACACCAACGCACCCAGCTAATTTCTGTATTTTTTTGTAGAGTTTCACCATCTTCAACAGGGTTTCATCACGTTACCCAGGCTCGTCCACTGACTATTCTCACCTCCTCTGTGCAACTCCGTTATTCGCAGACTGTGCCGTAAACTTGAGGTTTTAATAAATAACCGCTCTTCAGAGCTGTGTTGGGGCCTAGCCTAGGCGTGTATTTCCGTCCCCCTCAGAACCAGGAGACCACCAGGTCAATGAACTCAGGTGCAAGTCAGAAATGCCAGCTCTACCTTAATTTTCACAAACTGTGACCAAGGGCAAGTTAAAAGTTAATTTGGGTATATCAATAAGTTAAACTTAGAATTACCCATAGGCCCCAGCAATTCATTCCTAGATATAAACACAAGAGAATTAAAAACAGGTCTTTGAACAAAATTTGAGCACACGTGTTTATAGCAGCATTATTCATAATACCCAAAAGGTGGACACGATATAAATGTCCATCAGCTGATGAATGAATGAACGAAATATGATTCATGTATCTATGCAACAGAATATTATTCAGCCATAAAAAGGAATGAAGTCCTGGGCTGGGCATGGTAGCTCACACCTGTAATCCCAGTACTTTGGGAGGTTGAGGCAGGTAGATCACGAGGTCAGAAGCATGAGACCAACCTCGCCAACATAGTGAAACCCCATCTCTACTAAAAATACCAAAAATTAGCCGGGCGTGGTGGCGGGCACATGTAATCCCAGCTACCTGGGAGGCTGAGGCAGGAGGATTGCTTGAACCCAGGAGGCAGAGGTTACAGTGAGCTGAGATCACGCCACTGCACTCCAGCCTGGTGACAGAGTGAGACTTTGTCTCAAAAACAAACAAAAATAAAAAATAAAAAACAAAAAACAAAAATTAGTCAGGCATGATGGCACACATGCCTGTAGTCCCAGCTACTCTGGAGGCTGAGGCAGGAGGATGGCTTGAACCTGGGAGACGGAGGTTACAGTGAGCTGAGATCGTGCCACTGCACACCAGCATAGGTGACAAAACAAGACTCTGTCTAAAATAAAATAAAATGGTTAAAATGATAATTTTATGTTATGTACAATTTTTAAAAACCGCATGTCTCTCCCCTTTCAGGCAAGAGGTGGTGTGGGATAAGACAGGCCATCAGAAGACACAGGTCCCTTAGCTGAGCTCTGCTTACCGTGCTGGGCACCCTCGGGCAGGTTAGCACACCTTTCTGAACACTATTGTCCTCTGTGCCCTGGGACTATGGCCCTTGGCCCTGCAGACCTCACAGGCTCAGGGGAGGCTCATGCAGGGGAGGCCACAGGGTACACCAAAGAATGCTACAAGGCTAGAATCATGTAAAGGAATAGCACCATGACAGTGAGAGCATACAGGAATACAGCATGATGTCATTTTGGGTATTTGTCCCTACTCGAATCTCATGTTGAACCGTAATCCTCGGTGTTGGAGGTGGGGCCTGGAGGGAGGTGTTTGGGTCATGGGAGTGGATCCCTCATGGCTTGGTGCTGTTCTCCAGATACTGAATGAGTTCTCTTGAGATCTGGTTGTTGTAAAGCGCAGTCCTCCCCCAACCCCACTCTCTTGCTCCTGTTCTCATCCAGGGATGGAGGGGCAAGCTCCCACTTGGACTTCTGCCATGATTGGAAGCTTCCAGAGACTCCCCCGAAGCAGATGCTGGAGTTATCTGTGTTTCCTATGTAACCTGTATAACTGTAAGCCAATTAAACTATTTTCTTGTAAATTGCTTGGTCTCAGGTACCTCCTTTTTTCTTTTTTCTTTTTTCTTTTTTTTTTTTTTGAGACGGAGTTTCGTTCTTGTTACCCAGACTGGAGTAACAAGATCGTGCAATAGCACGATCTCAGCTCACCGCAACCTCCACCTTCTGGGTTCAAGCAACTCTCCTGCCTCAGCCTCCTGAGTAGCTGGGACTACAGGCACGCACCACCATGCCCAGCTAATTTTTGTATTTTTAGTAGAGACGGGGTTTCACCTCGTTGACCAGGATGATCTTGATCTCTTGACCTTGTGATCCACCCACCTCGGCCTCCCAAAGTGCTGAGATTATAGGTGTGAGCCACCGTGCCCAGCCTCCTTTTTTCTTTTTCTTTTTAGATGAGATCTCAATCTTTCACCCGGGCTGGAATGCAGTGGCACCATCTCAGCTCACTGCCACCTCCTTCTCCCAGAATCAGGTGATCCTCCCACCTCAGCCTCCCAAGCAGCTGGGACTACAGGTGTGCACCACCACACCAGCTAATTTTTGTATGTTTTCGTATGGACCAGATTTTGCCATGTTTCCCTGGCTGGTCTCAAACTCCTGACCTCAAGCAATCTGCCCACCTTGGCCTCTCAAAGTGCTGGGATTACAGGTGTAAGTGACTGCACCCAGCCAGGTATTTCTTTCTAGCAATACAAGAACGGTTTAACTCAGAACGCTTGGGCTCCATCCTGACAGCTAAACATCCCTTACATTGGCCAAGGTGTCCTCCCTTTTCCAGAGGGCCCTATCCTGCTTTGTCTCATAAAGTCTCTGAAAAGAAGGCAGGCCAGAGACAAGCAGGGGTTCTCCTCCCAGGGTGACCTGCCAATGTGTCTTCCCTGGCTGGCTTTCCAGAGGACACCCCCTGGGTGTGCACATGGAGGGGCACAGGGAAACTTCAGAAGTCTGTGGGTGCTGGAGAACCTGGACATATCTCATTGCCAGTGTGTCTTGGTAAGCGAGGGCAGAAAGCAGCAGTAGGCACACCAGCCTTGGCGCCCCCTGCTGGCAGTCTGATGCACAGGCCATGTTCTTACCTCCAGACCTTTGCACATGCTATTCCCTCTGCCTGGAACTGTCTTCCATTGTATTAGTTCCCTATTACTGCTGTAACAAATTTCCACAAACTCATAAGGCTTAAAACAACACCAATTTATTTACTTGTTTTTATTTATTTATTTGTGTTGAAACAGAGTCTCCCTCTGCTACCCAGGCATGATCTCGGCTCACTGCAGCCTCTGCCTCCTGGGTTCAAGCAATTCTCCTGCCTCAGCCTCCTGAGTAACTGGGACTACAGGCACGTGCCACCATGCCCGGCTAATGTTTTGTATTTTTAGCAGAGACAGGGTTTCACCGTGTCAGTCAAGATGCTCTCGATCTCCTGACCTCATGATCTGCCCGCCTAGGCCTCCCAAAGTGCTGGGATTACAGGCATGAGCCACTGCACCCGGCCCAAACAACACCAATTTAAACTTGATGGTTCTGGAGGTCAGAAGTCAGTCATAGGTCTTAGGGGGCCAAAATCGAGGTGCCGGGGCTGCACTGCTTTCCGGAAACTCAGGAGGGGCATCTGTCTTCTTGCCTCTGCCAGATCCTGGAGGTTACTGCATTCCTTGGCTCCTGGTCTTCTCCTTCCATCTTCAAAGCCGCAGTCATTTTTCCATAGTCACATCTCCCTCTGAGCACGGTCAGGAAGAGCTCACTGCTTTAACGGTGGTTCGATTGGACCTGCCCAGGTAATCCCGGATAGTCTCCCCATCTCAAGACTCCTTACCCCTAATCTCATCTGCAAAGTCCCTTTTGCCCTGTAAGGTAACATCATCACAGGTCCTGGGGACAAGGAGGTGGCTATCTGTGGGGGCTATTATTCTGTCTACCACAACCACTTCCTCTTACCTTGACTAACTGCCTACTTGTTCAGTGATTCAATGCATACGTTTTGGGTGCCTACAACATCTCAATGCTGTGCAATCACGGCGACCAGGAAAAATGCAGCCTCTGCCATCGTGAACCTCATAGGCTGGTAGCTCTTGGTGTAGATCATCACCACCTCCAAGAAGCCTTCCCTGACTGCTCCCTCGGACCCCCTAGCTGCTCCATTGCAGCACTGTCACTTTACAAATTCTCTGGCCTATCTCCCCAGCCAGACACCTCAAGGACCGGGAGTGCGTCTCATTCACCTCCACATTGCCAGAGACCTCACCTAGCAGAGTGAGTACTTGGGACACATCGATTGAACGGGCGAATGCGGGTTCCATCTCTACTCCACCGAGCTGTGCGACCTCAGGCAATCCCATTCCCTCTCAGAGCTGTTTCACCAGTTCTACAGTGGGTATGCATGGTAGCACCTAGCTTCAGAGGTTATTGTAAGGATTAAATCAGACAAGGTCCATCATGCACATAGTAGGTGTTCAGCCAAATGGCAGCTCCCTTCTCTCTTTGAACTGCTTCATGGACACAGGCTCTGAGTTCAGTGTTTGTAATTCTTGACCTGGGCCCAACACTGAAATTATCCCAGGCCTCAGATTTCTCCATCAGAGAACCAGGTTATAGGAGCATTCATCACAGGTGTGTCTCTACACAGAACCCTCCCCACCCCCAAAACACCAAAGGCCACCTTTTGGAGGACTGGCTAGAAGTATGGAAGCTGGGCCAGGTGCCGTGGCTCACGCCTGTAATCCCAGCACTTTGGGAGGCTGAGGCAGGTAGATCACAAGGTCAAGAGATCAAGACCAGCCTAGCCAATATGGTGAAACCCCATTTCTATACAAAAAATACAAATATGATCTGGGCATGGTGGTGGCTGCCTTTAGTGCCAGCTACTCGGGAGGCTGAAGCAGGAGAATTGCTTGAACCCGGGAGGTGGAGGTTGCAGTGAGCTGAGATTGTGCCACTGCACTCCAGCCTGGGTGACAGAGCAAGAATCCATCTGAAAAAAAAAAAAAAAGACGATGTATGAAAGCTAGCCAGGTGCTGTGGTTCATGCCTGTAATCCCACTTTGGAAGGTGGACAGATGGCTTGAGCCCAGGAGTTCAAGACCAGCCTGGACAACATGGTGAAAGTCCATCTATACCAAAATAAAAAAAAAATTAGCCAGGCATGGTGGCACGTGCCTGTAGTCCCAATTACTGAAGAAGCTGAGGTAGGAAGATTGCTTGAACCCAGGAGGTCGAGACTACACTGAGCCATGATTTTGCCACTGCATTCCAGCCTGGGTGACTGAGAGAGACTGAATCTCAAAAAATAAAAACTATAAAATAAGTATGGAAGCTGAGTCTTAGCTAGATATTCAGCAAGAAAACCCCGTGAAAGCTGAACACACGTCTGTCTGCACACAGAACATGCTTCCATCTGGCATCATTCAGTGTTGAAAGTCTGGATTTTGGAGTCTGGCTGACCTGGATTCAAATCACTCCTCTCCTGTAATCGGTGCACTGACCTTGAACAAGGGTCTTCCATTTCTGTGAACTTGATTTTCCTCGTCTGCAAAATGGGGACAATAAGAGGACCCATTTGTGAGGAAGTGTCTCACCTGGCACCTGGCACGCAGTAAGGTCAAGATCACGGTGAGCTCTGATGATCAGAGGAAGAAGCCCACCACCACTGAGGAAGCGGCAGGGAGACGGGGCCCCTGGAAGTCACCGCAGATCAGCCTCCAATTCCCGTAACTCAGCGACTCCCACTCGCCTGGTAACTTTGGAAAATATTATCTTAGTGTTTGCAATTCTTGATCTGGGCCCAACATGAAATTACTGCAGACTTTCTTCTTCTTGTTCTTCTCCTTTTTGACAGCTTGAGCAAAAGGAGTTGTTTTTGAACTTCAGAGGGGAAAAATACACGCGCACACGCACACGCCCCAAACAGCATCATTTCGCAGGACAGAATGTCCCCTGTGCTCCAGAGCAGGCGGCCCCAGCCCCACTCCGGCAGGCCTCACAAACACTTAGTGTCACTGCGGGTTATGTAAGCGTGGTTTGGGCCTGTGGGGCTGGACGTGGCCTTGGGTTTTGAAAGGAGGCAGAGGAGTTTGGGTGAGGAGCTGTTTGGCTCAAAATAGATCCAGGAACTCAGTGCAGAAAAAAAAAACCTCCTAGACTCTACTGAAAGGAATATTTAGATGTATAGTCTGGAATGTCCAGAACTCAGAAAACACAAGCCAGACTGTGGCCAATGTGGCTTTCGTGGCCTCATCACACATATGGGTGGGGTGACAGGTCGTGGCGTGTCACCACGTGACCCCTGCCATGGGACAAAGGTCAGCACACAGACCAGGTCCCTCCTGGAAGAAAAACGCCAGTTCTTAGTGTTTTCCAAAATGGTTTGTCCTTCTGTTCCTGGAGTTCGCTGCCTTTCTGCCGTGGCGCGGGATTTCGTGATTCCTACCGGCAAGCAAGATATTTGTTCCAGCGAAAGGAAGGCAGGAGATACAGGGCAATGAGCTCATCCTGACTTGCCTGAAGCCTTTCCCAGTTTCAAAACTGAAAGTCTCACTTGCAAGGAAACCCCTCTGTCCTGGGCAGATGGGGACAATGAGTCGCTCTGCAGGACAGCATAATCCTGATGACCACCATCATCTTTCTGGAGCCCCGAGTAAGTGACCCTTGACAGGCTTATTTATATGCACTGTCACATCTCGTTCCCCCAGCTGCCTTTCCAGTAGGTTTCCCATACCCATTTGACAGACAAACGAGGCTGGGAGGAGGAAAATACATGAGAATACATGGGGGAGTGAGGGAGACAGGAAGATGCTCAGGTGTTAAAATCGGAGATTTGGCCTGGTGTGGTGGCTCGCACCTGTAATCCCAGCACTTTGAGAGGCCAAGGCAGGAGGATAACCTGGGGTCAGGAGTTCAAGACCAGCCTGGCCAACATGGTGAAACCCTGTCTCTGATAAAACTACAAAACTTAGCTGGATGTAGTGATGGGCACCTGTAATCCCAGCTACCCAAGAGGATGAGGTGGGAGAATCACTTGAATCCAGGAGGTGGAGGTTGTAGCGAGCCAAGATCACACCACTGTACTCCAGCCTGGGAAACAGAGCAAGACTCTGTAAAAAAAAAAAAAAAATTCAGAGATTCCTGGGCCCCAACCCAGAGAATCCAACCCAGTAGTTGTGGGAACTGCATTTATAACACACTCTCCTGGTAGTTCCACGAGCAAGTAATTTCAATGTGCAATGCCCAGCCCAGCTCCACTGGGAATTACCTTGGAACTGAGCATGGAAGGTGAAGTTCAGTGGGGACAGGCATCTGAGCTGAGGGAACAGCATGAGGAAGGGCACGAAGGTGTAGTGATGGGAGAGTGTCTAGCTGAATATAATGTCCTTCATGGGCAAAGTGGGACAGGAGGCTGCCGTTGACAGATCTAGGGCTTGAACACCAGGCTAAGGAGTTTAGACTTTATCCTGAGGGCACTGGGGAGCCATGGACAGCTTTAAACAGTGGTGACAAGGTCAAATTTGTGTTTTGGAAAGATGACTCCAGCTCTTACGCAGCAGTTATGTTGCAAAGGAGTATGAGTGGAGGCAATGGAACAGATAGGAGGAAAGTGACAGAAACCCAGCGCAAACTGGCTGACACCAAAATGGAAATTCATTGACTCATGTAATTGACTCCAACTTCAGGTATGGCTGGATCCAGGTTCTCAATTTAGAAACCAGCCTCTCTCCGTGTCTTGGCTCTATTCTGGCTTCTTTCCAGACAGGCCCTCCCTCTGTGATGACAAGTTAGTCTCCAGAAGCTCAGTACTTGCCTCCTGTGGCTCAGCAACCCCATCAGAGAGAAAAATCCCTCTTGCATAGAACTTTCAACCAAATTCCCAGAGCTGGCACCTGCTGGCTCTGATGGGCTCATCCCCTGGCCAATAACAGTGGTACCTTGTTGGCCAGGTCTGCATCAAGACCCACCCCTAGAGTTAGGGAGTGGGATCAGCCCCATCCCAAATCCATAGTCTGGTATGGGAGAGGGGGTGCTGATCCCCAGAGGAAAATCTGGATTCTGTCTCCAGGAACCTTGATCATGGACCATGTAGGGGAGAGAGTCCCAGCTTGGGCTGGAACCCAAGGATTACGGATTACCGTCCCCACCTGCCTGAAGTGGAAAGAGAGAGGTGAAGAGAGTGGCAGAAGGCCACACAGCAACCTGAGGGCATCAGGTCTCAAACTTCCTTCAGACAAACACTAAGGCCAGCAGTTCGTGATGAATGCCCTGCAAGGGGGGATTTCTGCACAATCCCTGGAAACAGACCACAGAAGCTGCTCCTGAGTCTCAGGGACTTAAGAAGTAACTTCCATAGCTGCTATCTCACAGTGCCATTGCAATCTCTAATAACTGCAAGCAATTTTGTTTTTGAGATAAAATCTTGCTCTGTCTCCCAGGCTGGAGTGCAGTGGTGTGATCTCGGCTCATTGCAACCTCTGCCTCCCAGATTCAAGCGATTCTCCTGCCTAGCCTCCCAAGTAACTGAGACTACAGGTGCGCACCACCACGCCAGGCTACTTTTTGTATTTTTAGTAGAGATGGGGTTTCACCATGTTATCCAGGCTGGTTTCAAACTCCTGACCTCACGATCCACCCACCTCAGCCTCCCAAAGTGCTGGGATTACAGGTGTGAGACATCTCATTCAACAAGTAAATATTTTTAAATGAATTATTTTAGTTTGATGGACCGATTGATTGAATGATTGAGATAGGGTCTGACTGTCGCCCAGGCTGGAGTGCCCGGGTGTAATCACGGCTCACGGCAGCCTCAAGCTCCCCAGCTCAAGTGATCTTCCCACCTCAGCCTCCAGAGTAGCTGGGACCACAGGTAGGTGCCACCACGCCCAGCTAAGTTTTTATTTTTTGCTATCTTGCCCAGGCTGGTCTTGAACTCCTGGGCTTAAGCGATCCTCCAACCTCAGCCTCCTGAAGTGATGGGATAGCAGGTGTGAGCCACCACGCCAGGCCTTTATTTTTAATTGACAAAAATTATATGCATGTGTATACACACACAAGGGAATAGTATTCAGCATTATAAAAGACAGAGACCCTATCCTTTGCGACAACATGGATGAACCTGGAGGACATTATGCTAAGTGATAAGCCAGACACAGAAAGCTAAGTGCAGCAAGATCTCACTTCTATGTGGAATCTAAAAAAGTCAAACGCATAGAAGCAGAAAGTAGGAGACTGGTTACCAGGGGATGGGGGCGGGGCCTGGGGGAACAAGGGGATGTTGGTCAAAGAGTCCACAGCAATTAGGCAGGAGGAATAAATTCTACAGGTAAATGTTAAAAGGGGAGAACCCTCAAGTAATCTCTGGTCTAAAGTCAGGATTAAAGAGAATAATCACATCTCACACACCGGCCTCTGAATTGCAAGGTCATCAGAGCAGACAGAGCCACAGGCTGATGGAGCTGAGGTTCCCTGAAGCACGGGAGACCATGGTGAGTCTCTGCCCAGGCACAATTGATTCGGACGTGCAGAGCTGTGGCTGCGTGGAGTGCAGTCCTCACAGCAGTGCCGCAGAGCCACCAATCCTGAGCTTCCCCAGCCCCTAACCCTACCTGGTACATTATGAGACCCAATAAATAGTTGTCAGATCAATGGATGGCTGCCCCAATTGTCTTGCACACCTCCTGGCATGGGAGGCTTACTGCTACCCAAGGCATCCTGTCCCTTTGTTCAACAGCCCTGCCAGAAATGCAGCTCTTGACCCCAAATGGCAAAATTATGGAGCAACATCCAGGTAACTGCAGCTTTAGAATGTATCCTCAGGAAAGAATTCAAAAGCAGCAAAAGTAAGTAATCAATAGGAAGGTGTTCATTCTAGTGTTGTCTACGAGGGTAGAAATCTAGCAGTGATCTGAACGCCTCACAGATGGCAAAGATTTTGTGTGTGTGTGTGTGTGTGTGTGTGCATGCACGTGTGTGTGAGTGCAAAAGAGAGAGAAAGAGTGCATGTTACTCCTGAGACACCACTACAATCGACAACCTGGCAACCATTAAAAACGTGAACTCTGAGAAGCATGTAGAAACATGAGGAATCGCAGTCTAACAGAAGGTTAGGAAAGGCAGAATGCACATTGTGCCTGCAGCCACGTCAGCTAAATGCGCACAGACAGGAGGGGGTGGAAATAAGCAGACAAGGAAATAGCTGTGTGGTCCGTGTGGCTGCACCTTAGGCTGCCTTTTTTTCTTTTTTTTTTTTTTTGACAGTGTCTCGCTCTGTGGCCAGACCGTCGTCTGGAGTGCAGTGGTGCGATCTCGGCTCACTGCAACCTCTGACTCCTGGTTCAAGGGACTCTCCTGCCTCAGCCTCCTGAGTAGCTGGGATTACAAGCCCGCACCACATGCCCAGCTAATTTTTGTATTTTTAGTAAAGATGGGGTTTCACCATGTCGGCCAGGATGGTCTCAATCTCCTGACCTCGTGATCTGCCCACCTTGGCCTCCCAAAGTGCTGGGATTATAGGCGCGAGCCACTGCGCCCCACCTAGGCTGTTTTAAAAAGCTTCCTTACAATTGCATCTCCCCATCCTCTAAGTACCATTGTTCCCATTTTATAGATGAGAAAATCGTCACCCAGGGAACTAGCCATTTGCACATCATGGCTGCTGAGACAAACCGGGCGGCTGACTCAGAGCCCCTTTTTGATCCTGTCACCCCTCAGCTGGGCCCACAAGCTCTGTAGCCCTTCCGAGAGCTGAAGGCAGGATCCTTGCCCCGAGCGCCTTGTCTTCTTCTCGGTGACCGTTCCTGTACCCTCATTGTCCCCCCTAAGACTTGCTTTCAATTCTCCCCATCATAGACCAAGAAGGAGCCATGGCCAGAGATGGCGCCCTGATCGACTAGCATTGCCTGGAAATGTTCCTGCTGTCACAGCCTGACCTTTGTGTGAATCTCAGGAACAGAGACCCCTTACGCCCACTGGGGCGGCCCTGCCAGGTGAGCCAACGGAGGCATGTGTGGAAGTGCCCATCCTGGCCATCTGCTCTCCAGTGTGCTATTAAATCTGACCCGGCAATCATAACTTTCTAGTAGACGACGGCCTCATAACCACAGTACATCCCTGGGCTTCAGGCTCTGGGCTCTGTGGAAAATTCTAGAGCATCACAGGCCAGGTTAAGAGTCCCTTCTTTGAAAAAAAGTAGAAGACATAAGCTCTCTGCAGATAGAGCCGGCTTTGCTGAGCCATTGATTACTGTCAGTGGCAAAAACCGCGATTACTTTTGCACCAACATAATACTTATCTCCTCTTCCCGACAGCTCGCTAAGGTGCATGTTATTCTCCCCGTTTTACAGATAAGGAGTCTGAGGCTCCATAGGTGGGCAGTATCACTGAACTTGCAAAAGAGCCACAGCTGGGCTCTGAAGACAGACTCATCAGGCACTGCAAACATGCCCCTTTCCTCCAGCCTGGGATAAAAGGCTGAAGCAAACGCAGTTCTCTTCCCTCACCCACCCCAGCCCTGAATTCTTCGCATTTGAGTCATATCTTCAGGAGTTTCCCAGAGACACAAGCCCCCTATTCAGACATTCACTCAACAAACATTCGTTGGGCACTGATTGTATGCTAGAATCTGCATGCAGAGAGGTAGGGAAGCTTTCACGGACCAGAAAGCCGTGGCCCCTGGCCTCTTGGGGCTCAGGCTAAAGGGAGCGGCAGCCTCCAACCATCACAGGAAGCTATACAGTTGGAACAATGGCGAGGAAGGTATGAGATGCCACTAGAACATCAGGGCCGTGGAGGACTTCCAGGCAGCAGAAACAGCACATGTAAAGGACCTGTGGTGGGAACAAAATAGGCCAGTGTGGCAGGAGGAGAGTGAGTGTCGGGGATAAAATTCATTCTGATTAACACCTCCTACCAGTGGTTCCAACATTTGCCACGCGGCCACTGCATGCTGCCTCTGAGCTTCTCGTACATAATCTCTAATCCTTCCTGTGCTTTCCTGTAGCAGTAGGGTGAGGATATTTGCCCCCACTCCTCATTTTACAGTTGAAAGAAAATGGAAACTCAGAGAGATATTGAAAGTTCCCAGACCCGGCAAGTGACCCTGATTCCGGACACCCAGCCTCGGTGGTAAAGGTTTACCACGTGTCTGGCTCTGTGTGAAGCGCTTTACACATCTTACTGCAACGAGTCCTGTCCAAAACCTGAGATGCAGTGACTTGCACAGACAAGAAAAGCGAGGCTCAGAAGGAGATGCGACCCACAGAGCCCGGAAGCTGAGGGGCTGGAAGCAAGTCCAGGGTTGTTTCCCCAGGACCACATTTGCAGCAGCCTCGGGGAGAAGCCAGCCCCACTCCATGCGCAGATGTGAGTGATGAATTCACCCACGGTTACTCGTCTAGCCACTGACCTGCAGCCTTGGCAGACCCCCGGGCTAACCAACCTCCAGCCACAGAAGTGAGAACTCTCCCGGTGACTGGGGACATCTTTCTGTGAGCCATCTGAGGGCCTGGCCCCCTCTTCATCCTGTGGGTTCCCTTTATCATCAGCCGATCCTTTCACACCTGCCACTATGTTGGCTGGCACCGTCAGGCTGAAGCCCACTTCACCATTGCCTGAGTCTGGGTTCCCCTGAAAGAAGGCCCTCGGGCAAGGATCTCAGGGCGAGCCCTTTGTCTGACAATTGATTCCAGAAGTAGGATTCGATGTGGGGAAGTAACAGAGGAGGAAACCAACGAAGGATGTATTAGGGAGTGGCTGACCACTGTAGGATCGGCACAGTCCTGCTGGGGACTCACTACGCTGCGGCTGCCCCCACGGAGGGATGAGGGAGCTGGGGTATTTACCCCCGAGTGCCCATCCCTCTCTGGCTGAGGGCTGCTCCTGGGATGGGTCCAGGGGTGTTAACTCTCCAGCACTTCTAGCCAGCCTGCCCAGTTACCTGGCCAAGAACACAGGATCTATCTCCTCAGATGACCTGCAGGGAGCCAAGACATGTGAGTGCATCATTTAGGGGAAGTTCATTCATCCTTCCACTCTGCCGGGTAGCAAACATTTCTAGAGCCTCCATCCCTGTGCCTGGCAGTGCTATGGTCTGAAAAGAGGCAGCCTGGAAGGGCACGACCATCAAACGCCTACACGTGAGGCACCATACTAAATGCTTAAATATGCAATCTTTTCAAACTACACGTGCATGTATAAGTGTCAACACCACCTCACGAGGCCATGTGTGGTGGCTCATGCCTGGAATGTCAACACTTTGGGAGGTTGAGATGGAAGGATCACTTGAGCCCAGGAATTTGAGACCAGTCTTGGCAACATAGTGAGACCCCATCTCTACAAACAATTAAAAAAAAACTAGCCGAGCATGGTGGTGCGTGCCTGTGGTCCCAGCTACTTGGGAGGCTGAGGTGGGAGGCCCATTTGACCCCAGGAGGCTGAGGCTACGGTGAGCCGTGATCACACCCCTACACTCCAGCCTGGGTGATGGAGCAAGACCCTGTCTCAAAAAATTGAAAACAAACACTTCAGCATATTTTGCATTCCCTCCGTACTGACTGTGACCAGTATGGGCATGTGAATCACCCTTGGAAGTTTGGCTTTTCCATCCATAAAATGAAACCCCGTCTCCTAGGGTTGATGAGAGGATTACATTGTAAAGTTCCCAGACACAGGGCCTGACGCAGAGTAAGCACTCCATAAATGGTAGCGATTCTGCTATTTTTCTCTTCTTATCATCATAGTTCACCAAATCCAAGACACCGTCAGTTGTAAACCACATCACAATCTTCGAGATATTATAATGAGGGAAGAAAAGCACTTCTTAGAATTGATGGGATATGGCCTTGTTCCCATTTTCCAGATTAAGGCTGTATTGAGGCTTGGGGTAGGAACAGAATTGGCCTGTTTTCCCCCTACGATCGCTGCTTCCCACCCCTAAGACAGGACCCTCACTCGGTCACCCTGGTGTCAGGTTCAGGGAGATTTTGCTGTTGATGCTACGCTACAGGAGGAGAATCAACACTTTTCAAGCTGTGGATTAACTTATTTCAGTGCTGTGTCAAAGAGAACCAGAAGTCTGCAGCAATTATGTGGATGGGGCCCACACCCACCCAACACCCTCCCCTGGCCTCCACCAAGATGACTCAGCCCAAATTATCCCCTTAATTGTCTCAACCTGCGTGGACTCCAGCCGGGGCCCTCCTTCCCCAAAAGCCGCATGACTGGATCCTTGAGGGCTGCAGAGAGCAGCACGCTCCCCTCTCTCTGAAAAGGAATGTGGCTTTCCAGGCCCTTCCACCACTGCTCATCAGCTCTGTTTTCACTTCCCTCCCCATGGTTGTTGATGGTCTTTATGAAAACTTCTGGGCCAACATGGCGGCTCATGCCTATAATCCCAGCACTTTGGTAGGCCAAGGCGAGAGATTGCTTGAGTCCAGGAGTTTGAGACCAGCCTGGGCAACATAGTGAGGGCTCCGTGTCTTTAAAAAATAAAAATAAAAAATTAATTTTAAATTTTAATTAATTTTTTTTAAACTTAAAAAAATTAGCTGGACGTGGTTGCATATGCCTGTGGTCCCAGGCACTTGGGAGGCTGAAGTAGGAGGATTGCTTGAGCCCATGAGGTTAAGGCTACAGTGAGCTGTGACTGCACCACTGCACTCATTCTGAATGATGGAGTGAGACCCTGTCTCAAAAAAAAAGAAACAGAGAGAGAAAGAAAGGGGTTGGGAGGGAGGGAAGGAGGGAGGGAGGGAGGGGAAAAAAAAGAGAAAAAAGAAAAGAAAGAAAGTTCTTCTCTGAATAGACCTCCCTTTGGAGATCCCTGTTCCTTTACTGCTGACCCTGCCTTACCCTGTTGCAAGGCCTGGGGGAGGGAGAGTACTGAATTTTAAGTCCCTTTAGGGGAGGGACTATCTTACACTGCCATCTGAATCCCACCAGCAGAGGTCATGGCACAGAGAAGACATTGGAGCTAAGTGGGGTTGGATAAAAAAAGGAAAAAATGAAAAAAGAACCAAAGAGGTTTGATCATGGAAGAACAAAGGAGGCCTCTGAGGAAGGAGGGGGTGTGCCAAGGCTGAATCAGACTCCCTTAGCAAGAACAAGAAGACATAACAGCAAAAACAAGCAGACACAGTGATGTTCCCCATAAACCAAAGAACACTCAGGATTGGCAGATGGGATGATGCACTCAGGGGTAGACTTTTATATTCAGGATTCAGAAGAGAATTATTTGTTGGCTAAGAAAGCTCTCCTAGTATATTGATTTTATGAATGCAGAAGTCCCAAGAATTGAACAGGTATTTTTTTAAGACCTATGGGGGAGGCAGATCAGGAGTCATAGGCCCCTGACCCAGGCTGTGGTCACTGCAGGCTGGGAGACCCTGGGAAAAGTACTCATTTATTTTGATTGGCAGGTACACAGGAATGAAGTGATTCCCTCAAGGACACTTGTCTGTAAGAGACTCAATATCATCGCTGGTCTAGACAGCTCCTCAAACCCAGTCAGTTACCCTCCCCACAGCCACAGACATGGGCCATATTTAACACAGTTAAATATGTTCATTCTTCCAGGTTATCTGCCACTCTTAGGTACACACACGTATATATCCAAGAACAACAAAGAGCGTTGTCTTGAGTAAATGGTTTTTTAAATGAATATAAATGATTTTACCAACTGTGGCTCCTTTGCAACTTTCTTTTCTTCAATATTAATTTCAAGACTCATCCATGCTGGTAAGTATGGTGATAACTCCTTTTCATTGCTGTACAATAATCTGTTTACAAATATCCCTTTACAAAAAAATTTAAGAGACAGGTTTTTGCTTTGTTGCCCAGGCTGGAGTGTAGTGGCGTGATCATAGCCCGCTAAGCTCACTATAACCTCAAACTCCTGGGCTCAAGTGATCCTCCCACTTGAGCCTCCCAAGTAGACAGGACTACAGATCCACAATTACACCCGGCAAATTTTGCTTTTTAGTGTTTATAGAGACTGGTTCTCACTCTGTTGAGACTGTCCTCAAACTCCTGGCCTCAAGTGATCCTCCTGCCTTGGCCTCCCGAAGTGCTGGGATTATAGACGTGAGCCACCGTGCCCACCCAGTTTCCCTTACTGTACCTATCCATTTCCCCACAGACAAACATCTAAGTTGTTTCCAAGCCTGACCCACTGGACACTTCACTTCCTCCTTCAATGATCCCAGCTATAAAAATGAGAAGCAACAGTTGACTTCCAAGTTGCCACAGGCTGTCTGCTCCAAATGCAGACTTCACCCCCAGGAAGTTCACCATTCCATCGGGGAGCTGTGATTTGTACGTAAGTGAAAGAAATCTCACTCCATGACTGAATTGGGTGGTAACCAGCGTCTTCATCCTCATCTCTGACCTCTAAACCCTTGCCACCCTGAGAACGCTTTGCACAGTGCCTGGCACTCCTGGGAGAGTGAGTGAGGCAATGAGTGGAGTGGGATGGGTGGAAGAGGGAGGAGTGGGGTACAGCTCTGCAATTACATCAATCGCATCAGCGGGGGAGTGGGGCATCTGCCTGGTGCATCCATAGCAGCCCAGCCTGGGCAGCTTCCTGCCCCATCCCAGCAGGACATACCTCACATCACACAGCGGGAATCCTCTTGCTGTTATTTACGTTGCCTGCAAAATCCAGGAAGCCATCCCTGAATATGTGGCCCCATGTCTTGAGATCAAATCCTTTCAGCAGGATTGTCTTTCCCCAGTATCCTCCTGTGATCCAGACTGCAGAGCCTGCCTGATGTGGATTCGGATTTGCTGTTCCTGGGAACAAGAAAGAAAGCGAGTTTCGAAAGCTCAGAATCCGATCTCCGGCCCGGTGGAAACACTGCCATATGCTTAATTGTGCTCCAATTACACAGGATGCTCCAGAATCACTGCTCTGGGGTGGAGAGACGCTAATGGCCATCATTACATTTGGACAGCCCTGTTCGGCTTTCTATGATCTTTGCAACTACTGTATTTGGTTCACTGACAGTTGCTGGCCTGTTTTAACACGGGAGAGATGGCGGAGTTCCTCATTTGCAAACACTGACTGAGAACCTAGGATGGACCAAGCCTGGTTTCAGGCACTGAGGACAGTGCAAAGTAGGTTCTCATGAAACTTCTAGTCCAGTGGGGAGACAAGCAATACACACACACACACACACACACACACACACACACACTGCCCATAGAGATAAGTGCCATGAACAATTAAGAGCTATGAGAAATGGGAGTAGGGTGTGGTAGCTCACATCTGTAATCTCAGCACTTTGGGAGGCTGCGGTGGGTGGATCATGAGGTCCAGAGTTCAAGACCAGCCTGGCCAAGATGGTGAAACCCCATCTCTACTAAAAATATAAAAATTAGCTGGGCATGGTGGCACATGCCTGTAGTCCCAGTTACTCAGGAGGCTGAGGCAGGAGAATCGCTTGAACCCAGGAGGCGAAGGTTGCAGTGAGCCAAGATCACACAACTGCACTCTAGTCTGGGTGACAGAGCAAGACTCCGTCTCAAAAAAAAAAAAAAATAGCTATGAGAAATGGGAGTAGGGCCTAAACAGTGGTCCAGGAAGGCTCCCTGCAGAGGAGACATTTGGGTACCTAGGTGAGGTAAGGGAGGGAGCTGTGAGGAGGAGATCTGCTGGAAGAGTGTTCCAGGCAGCAGGAACAGCCAGTGCAAAGGCCAAGGGGCCCTGCTTGGTATGTGGGACAGCCTGTGTGGCTGGAGTGGAGAGACGGACTAGAAAATGGGGAGAGGATGACACTGTACGGGTCACCGTAAGGAATCTGCACTTCACTGTGAGTGGCATGGGACTGCTTTGAGCAGAGGAAGGATGTGACCTGTTTGATACCTGGAAGAATCTCCCCCACTTTTATCTGAGACAAGGTCTTGCTCTGTTGCCCAGGCTGGAGTGCATTGGTGTAATAATAGTTCACTGCAGCCTCAGAGGGGGCAGCTAAAGCTCCCTGGAGTGAAAGTGTTGGTGAGGTACAAGACCCCAGATCTTCTCAGCTAGATCTGCTTCAGAGCACTGTCAGCACAGCAGGCCAGTGCAAGGCAGAAGTCAACGTTAAAACGGATTTGATTAGCCCAACTCGGGGGAGAGGTCCGAGCTTGCCCATATTGCCGGCCCAAATTTCCCTGCAGCCCCCAGCTGGGCACAGCTGAGCTATGGCTTCCGTGAGCTGCAGGATTTTTGGAATAAAGGCTCAACCTTGGAAAAGTATTAATGAAAATGTCACAGGCACTAAAGTCAAAGCAGATGTGAAGCCAGCTACGCGGGCAGACGTAACTGATAAGAAACAGCCCAGGAGAGAACAAAACCTCTTGAGATTAGGTCAAGGGCAGACCAAAAAAAAAAAAAATGACATCCAGGGGTCCCCCATGGCAACTCGGAGGAACACTGTCGCTCCTGGGGAACAAGCTGACATTTTTGTGCTGTGTTATATATTGACGTCCCGACAGGGCCGCGTGCGGAGGCCTCCACATCAGCAAATAAATATTACGTCTCCATCTTCAGCTAAGCAGAGCTGTGGTGCATTCCTATTACTTCATGTGGATTAACCATCTGGAAGTGGAATCAAGCCGCAGAGTAAAGAATGAGATCCAATTTTGCATTCACCAAAATAAGGCCTACGAGTCTCAATTTATGGCAGACGGTTATGCAGTCTCAGCGGGCCAAAAAATCTCTCTGCAAAAGAATAAAGTTTATGCCAATTACTGTAATAGGAACCAGCACAACAACTGTGTGGGGTTGGCTAAGATCGCAGATATTGCTGTACAGCTCGTAAACTGCAGGGGGCCGGGGCAACGCTGGGGACCCAGTTAATTCATTAAGATAACGCAAGAGAAATGAGGAGCAGAGTTCGTCGTAAAACAGAAATACTTCCCCGCAAAGGACATGGGGGAGTCGAGGTGGAGTGGCTCCTGTTGGGATGGGACCTGGGTCGTGCTGCAGGCAGGTCCAGGGAAATGGGTAATGGTCACGGAGAGGCTGCCTGGTGCTCAGTGGGAAGGGTACAGGAGGAGAGCTGTTCCATTCCGGGCTTTTCTCCACTCCATTCATTCAAAACAGATCTGCTGAGCATGGGCTAGTCTGTGGCAGGCAGTGGGCAGGCCTCGAGCCTACTGTGACCAGTGCCCTGCACTCCTGGGAGCTGCCCTTATGGAGCTCCCAGCCTGGCGGTGCCCAGGAGGGGTGCTGGTCGAGTCGGGAGGTCCAGGGAGGCTTCTTGGATATGGCCCTGGGGCTGAGGTTGAAGGATGCAGAGGAAGGAAGAGGGCTCCAGGCCTACAGGACATGCTGTGGGCTTTGGTCCCGGAGAATCTGGAAGCAGGCTACCGTGGCTGCAGCCTGGTGACGAGGGGCAACAGCTAGGCAAAGATGGGGAGGGTGGCTGGGCCTCTTGGGCCCAGAGAGTTTTGTCTGTGTCCTGAAATCGGAGATGAAATGATATGCTGTCTTCCTTTTGGATAGGGGTCTTTGGCCACAGGAAGCTCTGACTCTTTTCAGCTGAGAGCAGCTTCATTTTTTATTTTTATTTTCTGAGACAGGGTCTCACTGTCACCCAGGCTGCAGTACAGGGGTACAATCTTTGCTCATTGCAGCCTCAACTTCGCAGGCTTAAGCTATCTTCCCACCTCAGCCTCCTGGGTAGCTGGGATTACAGGTGTGCACCACCACACCCAGCTAATGTTTTATTCATTTATTTATTTATTTTGTAGAGACAGGGTCTTACTATGTTGCCCAGGCTGGTCTCAAACTCCTGGGTTCAAGTGATCCTCCCATCTCAGTCTCTCATATAGTTGCAACATCAACTATACTGTTGATATTACAGGCATGAGCCACTGCGCCCGCCCTGAGAGCAGCTTCTGGACCTGTGTGCTCAAGGACATGGCAGGGCGGTAACTCCTCACTCCCCAGGATGCTGTCATGATGGAATGACGCACTATAGCACAGAGGAGGGGTTCGCCCTTTCTCCATTGTCCTGCCTGAGGAAAGCACTGCTGGGGACCTCCTGGCCAGTATCTCCTCAAGATGGCAGCTTCCATACAACATGTTCCCCACCCCTGCCCTGGGAATTTTGTGCCCTGCTAGGACTGAAGCGGGAGGGATTAGGCAGTTGGTCTGGGACCCATCAGGTTTCAAAACAAGGTTGCCTGTTTCCTATACATGTTGGTTCAGCTCTTGTAAATTTTTTAAGTGAATGTTGACATTTGGGGCTCACAATAGGGTGACCAACTGTCCCAGTTGCCCCAGGAATGTACTGGTTTTAGCACCAACAGTGCAGCCTTCCAGGAAACCCTCTATCCTGGGCAAACCAGAACGGCTGGTCACCCTCGCCAAATAACAGACCAATGAAGAAGCAAAGCCAGTGTTGCAGAGATTTCCACGCAGCCCCACGGCCATTCCTTGTCTCACAGCTACATCCTGTGTTGGTATAAAGACCTCAAGTTCCACCAGCAGGTCACTGAGGTTCGGCGGGGCTGAGACCACTTGGGGGCCCATTGATCGGTGAGTAGAGGCAGCGGGCTTGGAATGCAGGCATTGGACACTAAAGGCTCAGTGTCATTAGTAAAAGCCCAGGGCACCAGTCACGACCGCCGAGCTGCACGTTCTTGAGACAGGTTGACAAGTAATGGAACAAAGCAATCCCACTGTTCCTTGCTTGGCCAGCCGTCTCTTCCCTGCTCCCATGAAGGCCCAGGCAGACAGAGGCCATCTCCTCTTGGTGGCCCAGAGCCAGGCTGGGCCAGACTGCCTAGTCACTCGGAGTCCCCCTCCTTGCCCACCACCCCCTGCCCGAGGATACTGTGTGCCCTGCGGCACATAAACAACCTGCGGGGAGAAGACCAAGATGGAGACTGGATCTCAGGGCAAGGGGGAGAAGCCCACCAGCAGGAGTGCGGGTGCTGACCTCAATCACACAAGTGGAGAATCTGAGCCTGCTGGGTTGGAAGGGGCCGGGAGGAATCCTGAATACACCCCCCACCCCCACATGGGCTTCCTGGCATGCACCAGGCCGAGGAAGGGGAGTGAGCTCATGGGCCACGAGATACCAAACAAAAAATCTGATCCCCAGTGACAAAAGGCACCTATGGGCAGTCACATATGGAAAGGGTTCTTGAGGCCTTGGGCCTTACAAAAAGTTTTAGTAAGATTCTCTTGTCAAGTAAAACATCGAAGACAGTTCTGCGGGTGAGGGGGGCCGCTACCCACAATCCCCCCCACGCTAACAAAACCACCACAGCGGCTCCCCTCTGGATGCTGGCAGACTGGAAGACTTCCTGCTCCGACGTGGTAGGAGAGGGATGGCAGGTATTCTGATTTCTATCCCGACATAGCACAGTTCATGTCTCCGCATTTCATTATCATTAAACCTTTCCCTCTAAGTACTCCTAGGCGACCTACAATAGGAGTCATGGATACAGGAGAACCTGAAACCCTCAAGCCTCCCAGCACCATCGCCAAAACCAGGGCTGAGGGGTGGGAAGGGGGAAGGAGGAGTTACTGCAGGAAGCCCTGCCTGAGGAGCGTGCCTCACTTGGATGTAAAATGCAGCATGGGGGTTTCTGACATCAGCATGTTCAACGCGATGTGGGACAATGTTTAACAGTGTATAGGAAGACACGTTTTCTTGGCTCCGGGAAGAATCCATCATGGAAGTTTACTCCTAAGAGGTGTTTAAGAACCTAGGGTGTCCTCAATAGAATTTTTGTCATTAGGGCCTCCCCTTGCACCAATGCTTACTAAACGCCACGAGCATAGAGTTTGCAGTTCTCAAAGACCCCTACGGCAGCAGATGCGTACCTCTGGGGTGGCCTCTGGATTACAACCCTGGCTCCACCACGTTTAGTGATAAAACCTGGGGCAAATTATATTAGCCTGGACCTCAGCTTCCTCAAGCATAAAAGGATAGCAGTGGCCGGGCATGGTGGCTCACACCTGAATCCCAGCACTTTGGGAGGGCTGAGGCAGGTGGATCATGACGTCAAGAGATTGAGACTATCCTGGCCAACATGGCGAAACCCCGTCTCTACTGAATATACAAAAATTAGCCAGGCGTGGTGGCATGTGCCTGTAATCCCAGCTACTCAGGAGCCTGAGGCAGGAGAATCGCTTGAACCTGGGAGGTGGAGGTTGCAGTGAGCCGAGATAGTACCACTGCACTCCAGCTGGGTGACAGAGCAAGACTCCGTCTCAATAAAAGAAAAAAAAAGGATAGTGGGTCGGGCGCGGTGGCTCAAGCCTGTAATCCCAGCACTTTGGGAGGCCGAGGCGGGTGGATCATGAGGTCAAGAGCTCGAGACCATCTTGGTCAACAAGGTGAGACCCCGTCTCTAATAAAAATACAAAAAATTAGCTGGGCACGGTGATGGGTGCCTGTAATCCCAGCTACTTGGGAGGCTGAGGCGAGAGAATTGCCTGAACCCAGGAGGCGGAGGTTGCGGTGAGCCGAGATTGCGCCATTGCACTCCAGCCTGGGTCACAAGAGCGAAACTCCGTCTCAAAAAAAAAAAAAAAAGGATAGTGGTAAGAGCACCCACTTCATAGGGTTGCTGTGCAGATCAGAGGCCAATTCTGTGCTGTACCTGACTTACAGCAGGTGCTACTAAGTGCCTTGGTACTGTTACTGTTTGCAATCTGGTTTGTTAAGAGGAAAACCCATGAAAAGAATCTTAAAGCAGGGGTTTGGCAAACTGTGGCCCTTGGGCCAAATCTGACCTGCTGCCTGTTTGTGGGAAGTTCTGTTGAAACAGCCATGCCCGTTTATGTTATGTCTATGGTTATTTCCCCACGATAAAGGCAGTGTTGAGTTGTTAGTTGCAATACGGACTGTATGGCCCATGAAGCCAAAAGTATTTACTATATAGCCCTTTACAAAAAGTTTGCCTACCCGATGTAAGGGAATGAATGGATTGTGTGATGTCTATGCCTGGCTGTTCTGGGCCTGATTCCAAGCCTCCCTCCAGCCTCATTTGGGAGAAGTCTCTCGTCCTACGCAGCACGACCTTGGAATGACACTGTGGGAGAAGGCTATAGGGCATATCGGGTGGGGAGCACTCACAGCACCTCTTGGTGGGCGGAAAAGCTGTTTCAGGGACTCCCCGGGCCATGGGAAAGTGGAGGCGGCACTGCGAACGTGGCATCAGTATTCCGGGCTGCAGAGAGCCAGCATGCAATGGGATGCCCAGAGGCAAAGCTTTTGTTTAGCACATACATTAATAAACACAGGAGGCCACTCCTTCGTTCCACTTCATGAAGCTCCCTCAGTCTGGAGTGCAAGGCAATGCCACCATCGACTGATTAGCAGGTGGTGTCAGAATAGATAAGGGATCAACAAGGCGGAAGCATGTCATGGCGCTTTACTCTTCTCAGAAATCCAAGTAAACAGATTCAACCCAAGGTGGAGTGTCACTGACTCACGGAAACTCTGGGCTGGTTTTCTAGACAGAAGCCTGGCCTTAGCATATTCCACCAGAAGCCGAGACCCCAGGCCCAGGTTAAGGCGTTAGCAATGGCACCTGGGGAGTCCTATTTCAATTGTGGAAAAGCTATAGGATGTCCATGAGCCTTTTTATGAGTGTAGGATTTAGTTTAACAACCACAGATAGTATTTTTTTCTGGACAATGGAGAGATAGAAATTAACCGTACCAGTTGAGAAGAGTTTAAGCATAATTCTTTTTTTTTTTTTGACTCCTGGGCGGAGTCTCGCTCTGTCGCCCAGGTTGGGGAGCAATGGAGTGATCTCTGAAACCTCCATCTCCTGGGTTCAAGCAGTTCTCCTGCCTCAGCCTCCTGAGTAGCTGGGATTACAGGTGTGTGCCACCACGCCTGGCTAATTTTTGTATTTTTAGTAGAGACGGGGTTTCACCATGTTGGTCAGGCTGGTCTAGAAACTCCTGACCTCGTGATCCACCCACCTTGGCCTCCCAAAATGCTGGATTACAGGCGTAAGCCACCGTGCCCAGCGTATCTTCATTCTATTCATCAACTGCTTTTGTCAAGCCGTCATAGCTCTGCCCCTCAGCTTGCTGTGTATATTGGCGGGCGATCAGGTGCTTAGAGCTATTTCTGTAGTCAATGTGCATGTTTAGGGCAGCAGAGCAATCAGCTTGATTCCCTCCGTGACTGACCCTGTACCGGCACTGAGACTGATGAGCCTCATTGGCTCACTTTAAGAATAGCAGGACACTGGCTTTGGCTGCACTGGTCTTTTGGCCCTCGGGAAGTCAGGCAGGTGTTCAAGAAAGGGCACAGCCCCAAAGAATCAGAGCCTGATTCTCCACACAGTGCCCTACACCAGGGTTTGGCAAACAAGGCATGGCCTGGCCAGTCAAATCCAGCCTGCCATTTCTTTGTGTAAATAAAGTTTTATTATAACAGGCACAGTGTTTATTTATGTGTCATCTACAGACGTTCTTGCATTATGAGGGCAGAGCTGAGTAACTTGTAATAGACCATATGACCCACAAAGCCTAAAATCTTTCACAGCAAGTTTGCAGACCCCACCCTAGATGAGTGGACCGCCCATCAGAGCATGGTTTGCACTGGACCAGGAGAGACAAAAAGGCAGCATTTCACAGTCATTTGGGAGTATTTTTGAGACTTAGGGGCCAATTAGGATTTCTGGCTTGGGCAGCACAGCCAGTGATCCAGTTAACTGATAGTAAGTGAAGACAGTACGTTTTAGGGAAGGAGGAAGGACTAAAGAGAGTTTTGTTTTAGATTGGTTTAGTTTGTGGTCTCTGAAACCTCTGGTTTAGGTGCCTGGAAAGCAAGGAAGGAAACGCAGACTTGGAGCTCCCTCCTCTGTTCTCATCATATTTTGTACAATCCGCTCCCAAAATGACTGCTTCCCACTGCAAGGTGGTAGGCTTCAACTGGGAGGGCAGAAATTACATCTTACTAACTTTATGGTTATTCTTCCCTCTGCTAGAACCCCAGGACTCAAAAGAAGCCTTGGCACAGGCGGGGATCTGTTACAGGTAAGAAAAGGAGCAATTTTCAGAGACAGTTTCCATCAGGGAGTTACCTGGGGCACAACTGTGGTGCCTCCCACCAAGGAGCTCCCAAACTCCTTGGGACACAAAACATACAGAGATCTAAAGATGACATCTATTAACCGAGGCATAGAGTCTGTAAGAGCCAAATGAGGGGTGCTGCAGAGGGAGTCATTCCATGTTAAGGCCTGCCAGAGGAAATGGCACTTGACGCCACAGCCTTGAAGAATAAGGGGAGAGAAGGCAGTCATCTCAGTGGTCTTGCAGGAGAGAGAATGGGAATTTGCTTAGCAATGGACCCCAGCCCTTGAACAGAGAACACACCAAACCCAAGCCACAGAAAGCGAACTGGTAGGTAAGTGCTGTTTTCAAAGGCTGCCCACATGGGTTCCCCGCAGGGTGGAGGGCACTGGTTTACATGAGCTGAAGTTTTTCAAACCAGTCTCTCTAGCATAACAGAACTAACAAGAGATGAGTCTTGAAGACAGTGTGGGTACAATGAGGAGAGCCCAGAATGGAGGAAACATTCTTTTTTCATCCAGGGACAAATTTTAGTTCATGATTTAACTCAATGAAGAGAAAAATGTAAATGCATGAGGAAGTCACGAAGCCGTGATTCCTCCTAAGAGATTGTAACCCCTACTGGGGAGTGTAAGTGATCTTGAGGGAGTGGGGGAAGGAAAAATCAGTTCTAAATTATTTTTGAAACAATAAAGATGCCTTCCAGTGGGGGCCTTTTGGAAGGAAGAAAGGGATAGCTATCAAAGCATCAGGTATCCCAGCTGCCGAGTACTGGAGTACTGCGTTCAATTTTTTTTTTTTTTGAGATGGAGTTTCGCTCTTGTTACCCAGGCTGGAGTGCAATGGCGCAATCTCGGCTCACCGCAACCTCCGCCTCCTGGGTTCAGGCAATTCTCCTGCCTCAGCCTCCTGAGTAGCTGGGATTACAGGCACGCGCCACCATGCCCAGCTAATTTTTTGTATTTTTAGTAGAGACGGGGTTTCACCATGTTGACCAGGATGGTCTCAATCTCTTGACCTCGTGATCCGCCCGCCTCGGCCTCCCAAAGTACTGGGATTACAGGCGTGAGCCACCGCGCCTGGCCCTGCGTTAATATTTAGCCTGGCCTTGGAGCTTCTGTGAGAGGCAGTTTTAGAAGAGCTGCAGTCTCTACTTTCCCAGGGCAATCCGGCTGAAGAACCAGCTCTGGAGAGATCTGTGGCTGCTTAACATTTTCAAAGCAGAAAACATAACCCCAAGTGACACTGGCAGGGTTCCTGGGGAGCACTCCGGGTTGGCAGATGCTCCAAGCTCAGCGGGACAATTTTTAACCTGTTCTCCAGCACTCCCTCTCTCTCCCGATCATGCAAAGTCCCAAATCCTAACATTGGCAGGAAGTCTAACTTGAAAAAAATCCCTTCTGTATCCACAGAACGCCATCTCGCAACATTCTGTGGCTCTCGTGTGAGATCTGAGGGTCTAAAAGAACATTCTCCTTCCAAATGAGCAAGAACAGGAAATCCCACACTGTGCCCTTGTCAGCTAAGCTGCTGAGAGGAGACATACAAAACAAATGTTAACAAATGTCTCTTATTTCCTGAGACAAGATTTGTGGAGGTTGGGCTGCAAAACATTTCAATTTAGAAAGCTGAAGAGGGGACAGAAAGGTAAACTTTAAAAGCCAGGTGGTAGGTCCATAAGGACAAGTGATCAGTTAGGAGGACGTTTGGTAAATGAATGAAACAGGAAGAAATCACCCCCACTGTGCTAGAGGATACAGTGTTGCAAGTAACCCTGACCACCTTACAGCTGGGTGTCATGGCCTCCACTGAGAGACAAGGAGTCCAAGACTCAGAGGGCCTTGGGTATGCCTGACCCCACAATGCCCAAGAGCTGGCACTCTAAGCTTCTTGGGTCTCAGCTGCCTTGACGACTTGTGCTTTCTCATCTATACAATGAGGATGGTGTCTAAGATCTCTCTCAACCAACTTACTACTCTTTTTTTTTTTTTGAGACAGTTTCGCTTTTGTTACCCAGGCTGGAGTGCAATGGTGCAATCTCGGCTCACCGCAACCTCCGCCTCCTGGGTTCAGGCAATTCTCCTCCCTCAGCCTCCTGAGTAGCTGGGACTACAGGCATGTGCCACCGTGCCCAGCTAATTTTTCGTATTTTTTTTTAGTAGAGACGGGTTTCACCATGTTGACCAGGATGGTCTCCATCTCTTGACCTCGTGATCCACCCGCCTCGGCCTCCCAGTGCTGAGATTACAGGCTTGAGCCACCGTGCCTGGCCCAACTTTCTACTCTTATACACACTGCCTTGTAATTTACCTGTCCACATGTCTGTCTCCCACACTGGAATGTATTCTGCTTTCATTCATCTTGGTAGAGAGACCAGAGTGCCCACCATATTCATGCTCAGATGGCCAAATGCATGAATGAGTGTCACACCATAAACACAAACACAATGTTTCAAACACAACGCTGAGAAACTTACCTCAGAAAACAAACCAGAAGATATCCCGACATATAACATTATCTATTAAACCCAACCATCCAGCTGGCTACCTACCTCTCCTTATATTCAGCAGTTCTACAATGTGAGCCAGAAACACAAGAATATGGTTGTCACACGCACACAGAGTAGACTAGAGGCCAGGCGCGGTGGCTTACGCCTGTAATCCCAGCGCTTTGGGAGGCCAAGGCGGGTGGATCACGAGGTCAGGAATTCAAGACCAGCCTGTCCAAGAGAGTGAAACCCCGTCTCTACTGAAACTACAAAACTTAGCCAGGAGCAGTGGCGGGCACCTGTAATCCCAGCTACTCGGGAGGCTAAGGCAGGAGAACCGCTTAAACCTGGGAGGCAGAAGTTGCAGTGAGCCGAGATCACGCCTACTGCACTCCAGCCTGGGGGACAGAGCAAGACTCCTTAAAAAAACAAACAAAAAACACAGTAGACTAAGAGGAAAGGTAAAAGGTGGCCCCCCGCCAAAAAGCCCCACACTTCAAACAACCAGAATCAAATGGCAAAATCCTTCCTAAATGCTTTAAAAATAGGATGGGTTTTCCCTATTTTCCTCTTGAAAAATAATTTCTAAAAACAGCTGAGATTAATAATATATAATCTTCCTTTAGTTTACTGCTTAGCTTTCAAAGACAGAAAATCACTTAAGAAACTGAACATAATCCCTTAGTGTGGCACAGGTACATTTCAAGAATTTAAAACAAAAACACTTAAAAACATTTCCCAAAGCGGTGGCGCTGCGGATTACAGAACTCCTGAAAAAGGGACAGAGCAGCGGTCGGAGGTGTTCCGAACCAGACGCGGCATCAGGGAAGCAACCACTCAGGCACACAAGTGGCATTTTGTGATCAAATTTATTTTGTTTAAATTTCATTTACTTTGTTTTACTGTAATTTACACAAGAGACTGCCAAGTAAACTAGGTATTTTACATTCACCACACATTCCCTCAAATCTCCACAGTTGTTAGAAAAACATTAAAATCCATGCGCCGGGCTCTCATTCCCATGTGCGCCTAAGCTCCCAATGATGCTACAGATGCCAGAGTTAAGTTCATTCAAAGGAGAGGGCTAGACTCTTTATTTCACAAAATTAGCAATAATCTTCCTTGCACCAAACTCTTTGCAGACAGTGATTATGCTCTGACAAAACCTATCTTACAACAGTGCCCAGAGAGTAAACATCAGTCTTTATCCTGAGTACACAAAGGCTGTACGAAACGTGGCTTGTTGCTGAGGATAACGGGGAATTGCAATGCAGTAGTGATCCTAAATATCCTTCGTCTCATTCACTCAGCTCACTGCAGTGGGGGAGGGACGAGGGACACGTGGGAAAACAAGAGGCAGGGAGGGCGGGACTGTCAGCAAACCAGATTACTAATGTGATTTGACTGCAGGGGTTGGCGTGTTTTAGGAGGGACGGGAGGTTAAAAAAGACAGTTTGTGACCTGAAGGCTTCAACAATATAATTCTAGTCAAGCTTCCAGGACTGACAGGGGAAAAACTGGATTCAGACAGAGAAAGCTGATAAAAATCTTACCTAGCTATTGTTCCTTCCTTTAAAACAACAACAAAAAACAAGAACAAAAAAGTGGCAGCAGCTTCTGACCAGCATCCTCATGATGCCTGTTCAGGATCTGTTCTGATAACGCCCTACCTGAGAGCACATCCCACAGTTGGAGGTCCACCAGCCTCCTGGCGGAGCCTCCTGACACGCACAGGCCACACTCGCACTGCATCCTCAACTGTTCCTATCTCAAAGTCACCTTCTCCCGCTTGAAGTGTGTGTTTCCACAGTAAGAACAAAATGTCATCACTATCTAAATTCTATCATGTGAGCTCTGAGGAATCTAGACCATTTGCATAGTTTCAAGCTGTAGTTACAGAAAACTGTCATCTTCAAAACAAGACTCCACGAAGTGCTATACTTCCGGCTTTTCTACACAGCCTACAATACTATTAAGACTAATTTCTTCATCAATGTGTCTGCCTAACAGGAGCCTGAAAATTGTCTAGTGTTTATTATAAATCACAAACCGTCATCTCCATTTTTGCTAGGTTTGATGTAGAAAAATATCTAAAATTTAAAATACAAAAATCCAATAAAAACCAGAAATCTTTTAAAAAGGATTTTTCCCTCAGGACAAACAAGTAAAAACTGGCCTGTAACTTTGCTCCTTACTTTATAGATATTGTCAAATTTGGCTACAAGATAATGACCGTCCAGAAATAAATAGTTATAAATACATTCAGAGTTTACATTCCAAATTCATTGGAATACCAAAAAATTTTGAAGAAATTTTCTGTGGGAGTCTACTGCTTATGAGACTAAAATAAAAATTTATAAGAAACTGACTTAAAAGAAGAGAAAAACAACACAAAAGGCTATATATGTTGGTCCACAACTTGACATTTATGAAACATACCAGCTAGTATTACATTGCAGTCAATTTGTCCATTAATGGTATTACTCTGATAATTATTAAAATCTGTTCCAGGTATATATATTGAAAATATTTTCTTTTGCATTCTTGCTGAAGATAGGTACAGTACTTTGGAGAAATTGTACTAATCCCTTCAGTATGTCTGTATGTACATATATACACAAGTGTGTGTATCTGGATCTGTAGCTCTACATGCGGTTTATATACAGCTACAGACATATGCACACATACATATATACACACGTGGTTGAGAACCTGTGCGTGTGTGTGTGACATCACAAGCACGCATCTGGGAAACGTCAACACTGCAAGATACTGGTCAGATTCTTCTTCAGTCATCACTGGCTGCGCTTGTTCCCCTCACTTGACCTTGATTACGTAACTGTAAGAAAAGTGAAAGACAGTGCAAAATGTGTTAAAATACAGAGACACAGAAAATGTTAGACAGCAGCCTGTCACACACACTCTCCAAAAAAAAATTTCTCATCATAGCAAAACTTATGGCAGAAAATGTACCCTAACTACTGCATCTTACAATTCTCATCTGTTCAAAAAGATTTTGGTCTTACTACTAAAGGCACAATATACTGTCTCATCAGAGGGGAAAATAAAGCAGAAATAAATCACAAAAACTTAGGCGAGCTTAACAAAAGTAACAGTAACTTAAAACAATTTTTTAATGAACATGGAATTTAAACAGTGTTTTGGGGGAATCTTGGAAGAGTTATTTCATTCTTATTTGGCACTGGTTTTTCTCACAACTGAACACTTTACTCATCCCGATGTTCAAAAAACTAAAGAGCAGGTAGTTCATGTGGGGCAGAAAAGAACCACAGTGGAGGAGGGGGAGTGTTACATCTCCTTCTTCTTCTCAATCAACACCACAGTTCAATACGAACACATGCTGACAGCACGCTGTCCACTTTTGTTTACTCACACTGGTTTCAATTTGTGAGGTAGATTCTGAGGCTGTTTTTTATGGGGGGGCCTCTCTGGGAAAATCTGTTATATGGGCATATAATGTGTTAGAGATATAAGAGCACAGAAATGTTTTACACCGTAAATTAAAACTCAGGTGCATTTACGCAGAGTACAGCTAACTGTAATGACTGAAGACGAATTATCAAGGAAGACTTTCTGGTGCACAGAAAATACTTCAGCTAAAATGAATTCTTGAGGTTGGCTTGTATGGTATGGGAGAGAGGACCTTTGTTTGATTGTAAGTGCTTTTACATATTTCCTTACTAACCACAAATGGTTCTACAGAGAACCAGGTCAACTGACTCAGTATTGAAAACTCAGCTAGCTTCTAGGACAATGATCCATGAGTGAGTGCACCTGGCAGCTGGGTTCTAACCCACCGAGAACTAACCCGGGATTACTAAATTCAACCTGGTCCACAGGTGAAATTTTTAAAGACTGCTATAGTGTTCACTATGATTTTCTAAAATATTTATCTTTTAAACTCTAAAAATAAAACCACATTTAACACTTAGAGCTTCTGCTCAGCAAGTTAACTGCCCATCACCAAAAAGGTATAGGTTTGTAAACATCTTTTTACCCAGGTCTTCACTTACACAGTTTGATATTGTCTCTGACCCTACAGGGGACTCATCTAGACATCAGCAGCCGACGTGCCTCGGACGGAACCCCTCTTACGCATCTAAACGTAAAATAAAATTGTGAGCTGCTGAAATCAGACTCTAAATAGGGGTTAGTAAGCAAAGGGGGAAAAAAGATCTAGAAGAGATTATGAAGTGATGGCTGACTGTTTATAACCATATCCACATTAGAAGTTCTGAGGCCCCTCAAAGAACCTTGGTTTAAAGACATTCTTGCAAAATGCTTTTTCTTAGCACAAAAAAAAAGTGTATTTATCCTAAAATGTAAAAAACAAAAAAGCCTGCAGACTGATATGAAATTATGAAAAACAGCCAGCGGGTAAAGAAATTGTTTTCCAATATAATGTGAGAAAATGCCCCAAGGGTCTGGGCCATATCTTTAGAGTCCCTAGGCCAGGCAGGAAACCATGAGGATGTGGGCCACACTTCTGCTGCTTCTGAGAACAGGGCTTCTCAGTGGAGTCCTTCAAAGGAGGTTTACTGAAAGGAGGGAGAATGAAAGGGAGAAAAAGCAAGCACAATGTATGGCACAAAAACAAGTTATGGCAAACGATGATGTATTAGAAAGGACAGGCATTCATAACAGCCTCCAGACAAGGGAAACAACTCAATGAGAAAACAAAAAACCAAACGAACAAATGCAATAAATACATTAAAACTCAACACATCCTCGCCCTCCCCCCACCCCAAGAAGTGCCAGCTGAGAACAGGTAAAAATGTTAACCGAAAGCCCTCCTTCAGCTGCTGAGCCTCAACCCCGGGCAGTTCCCCGTGGGTCACAGGCAGGGGCATTCCTCGTGTGCCTAACCTCTTAAGATGCTAGTTCTCTCCAGGGCCAAAATCCCTTAGAAAGAAACCCAATTCTTAAAATATCTGCAAATTAAGAGCATTACAACGTTATCAAATTCTATCATCAAGTGTCAGGGGATCAGGACCTCAAGAAAAAAATTCCACTCTAAAATGGAACGCCTCTTCAGAAGGCAGGTGCTTTCTGGGTAGGCGTTCTTGGCCTGCGGGTTTGATACTGCCCAGATTCTGAGGATGCCTTCACAAAGCCACCGTTAGGACTCAAAGCAGCAGCATCTTGATTCTGTGATGTGGAATCAAACTCTCCCCAACGACCTACAGCAAAATTACTTATATGGGATTTAATGTTAAGATGCAGCACTTAATGCTGAAATTTGCCTTAAAATGTTTTTGAGATATCTGACAAAGCAAGTGCTATGTATCTTCACTCTGAACCAATGGTAGATTTTCTACCAGCCTTATGAGGGAATTAATCAGTTTCAGCAATGTGGGTACAAGAATGGTGACAACTGACTAAGGAATTGGGCTTTCGCTTGTCTATCTTACACCTTCTTCTCAAGTGCAATTCCCAACTCACCAATAACTGATCTGCATGGAGCAGCAGCTGCTCCTGCAGGCCCACTGCCATTGGTGAGAGCAAGAGTCACCAGCTCCACGGCAGAAGGTCGCATTATATTGACACTGGGACTATTCTGTGTTCAGGTATCATGCGGCAGAGAACTTGTCAGGGAAGCACGAGCACTTCTGTGGGGGCAGACATCTCAGTCAAGGGGTCCAGAGATAGATTGGGTTCAGAGTCCAAACCAGTTAGGGCTGTATTTATCACTTGGTCAATGGTAACTGCTCTTCCTCATATGACACACCATTCTTCAGCATAACAATTAAAAACTGACAGAAGGGCTCTCTCCCGAGAGTTTGAGCCGTTGGTAAATCCTTGTTGGAAATGCCAGTGCTGCATCGTGAGCTTAGCGTGGATGGGTATTTTGCTGTTTCTGTTTCACGTTCAGTGGACACCCACCAGCTGCTCAGAAAGGCTGAAGAAAGAGCCAGCAGGTATCCCTGGAGCCTGGAGCACTTGGAGGGAGTGAAACCAGGCAAGGCAAATGGGACTAAAATGGGATAGGGTATCAAGGGTCAGGGGTTGCTTGTTAAGAGTCAGGGAAAGGCACCTGACTCTTGAAAAAGGGAACACAGGAATGGGAGAGGCTTGGAAAGAAAGGTAGGAAGTGCCCCTGACCTCCTCTTGCCTATTTAAATATTTTGCCCGTGGCTAGACTAAAATTAAGGGAGGGGGGGCGATCTTCCACTCTTGCCATTTCATCACCCTACTCCCTGTATCCAGAACTCAGAGCCGTAGCATTAGTACAAGAAACTGGGGTCAAAGAGGCTTCTGCTGGCTAGTCTAGAAACCAAACTCTAATTTATAACGTTGTCTCTATGGGAAAATACGTTCCAAATTTCAAACAATCAACTAAAATTCTTTGGAACAAAATGCATTCAAGAGTTGGAGTCTGCCTATAGTTTACTTTATGTGTAAGATAAGGTTAAAATATTTTATTGCCTTATAAAGAAAATATGTCCTAGTCCTCTCCGAAGGTTTACATAAAGCTAATTAGAAGCAGATCTGCTGTAATCACCAAAAGTAAGCAATTTTAAACAGATTCTTTACGATGCTATGTGCCAGAAAAATAGATTTCCTTTTGTGCCAAAGAATCTGATTTGCTGCCATTCTCCTGTGATTAAATGGAGTTTCTGCCTCACGTGCAGGCGTCTGTCAAACGCTCACACCTGCAGGGCTTCCAAAACTGGGCCTGCTGGCAGTACTCGAGATGACCGCATGGAAACCACTAGCGGGCCCTGGACATTCCTTGGGTTTGTTTCACCAAGGGGCCTATTGCCAACTGAAGACAAGCATGGCCCAGGGCAAAAACAAAACCAGACACATGCAAGGGGAAGCCAGAGAAGAATCCATCCCAAGAAGAGAGAAGACGCCCACTGGCTGCAGGCCCTGCCCACTAGTGGTGGGGAGCAGCTGGGATGGGCTGTAGCACCGAACTGTAACATCCTGACCACTTGCCCAAGGATCACCTGAATCTGCCTACAGCTTAGGAAGAAATAAGGATTCACTGCTAGCTGGGGAAGCAGAGGAGGCATTCCAGTACCACCACCATTAGCCTTACCTTTTCTTCAAAAAAAAAAAAGCGAACCAGGACTTAATTGTGCTACATTTGTAAACTTGCTGTGATACAAACAGCCAGAAGCAACTTAGTCTGACAAACTGTCTAAAAGGACTGTGAACCAGGAACCAGCAGAGTGAACTACAGCCAGTGTCTAATAAAGAATACAGAACCACTAGATATTTAACAGGTAACAAATTCTACACTGACAAAACTGTAGTCTACCTTCATGCAAGATGCCCAACAACAGAGAAATCGGCATACGGGAAGGAACAGCAGTAGCTAAGACACTCAATTTTGATGAGAGTAAGTACAACAGGGAATGGCTTTTAATAACACTCTTCCTCATTCTGACTCTGTATTTACCAAGCATGTATACGGTTTTAGGAAAGGGAAAATGAGAGAATTGCCACAGAACAGCCAGTCTTACTGTTTCTAGCTCTTTCTGAGTCTCGTCTTCCATTCTCCTAATGTCTTCCATTGTGAGATCAATCCACTTGTCAATCCAACAAAAAAGCTGGCGATGAAAGTTTGTAAATATCCGTTTTTCTTGCTTTTAAAACAAATCAGAAAAGTAGAATAAGACGGCAAAAACCTAAGATTAATGACACATTAACTTGACATGTTCCAATTAACCCACGAAATTTACGTATTATTTTGTTAAAAAGACTACTCTCTAGATTTGTGGAAATCATAATTCCATTGTATTATCAATGTGTACAGCAAAATTAAAAGAAAACTTTCCCTGTGAAATGGAAAATAATCTCCCCGACAAAGGTGTCATGATCTAGTAGAAACTAAAAAAATGTGGTGTGTATGACCTAATCCAACACATTCCTACTGGGCCTGATTTATTTTTACCTGTTTCTAAATGTCAATGAGCAAAGGTCAACTAGATTTCTTCTGCTATAAAATTATCTATTGTCATTCTTAACATCCCTCCAATTCAGTGGAACCCTGTGAGGTAGCATACAATAATGCACTGAAAGAAGAGTCCTGGGTTTTTTATTAATCATTACAAACTCTCCCTTAATTTTTCTACATAATATGTTGCTGCCACTATTATAAGTATATTTTAAAAACCCTGTATATAATTAGTGGTTGGTTTCAATTGCTGGATTATTTAAGTTTTATTCAACTTTCCCAAGAAGAGAGAAAAGTGCATGGAACAGTAAGTACTTCTGGGCAATCTTCAACTTAAAATTTTTTTTCCATGAAGAGAAAGGACTTCATCAATTACATGTGTGACTTCTATTTATCAGAACTGGACTGTTAATGTATGACTATGATCCAAGAGGAAGGAAGAATGCCAATATTTACAGAATGCCTACTGTAGGCCAACTGTAAGCAGGCCCATGAATAATCAAAGTTTCCAGTACTTTGAGATCCTTGTCTTATAAATACTACAGCAGCTACAGTTTAAAAATAGAAAAGTTATGATGAAACAGACACAACTAATTGTGGAGATGTGAGATATAATGAGGACTTCTTTATAATAACAGAATGAACATTCACCCTACAGGAAAAGTAAATACCAAGGAAACGTTTTAACGTTCCTAGGTAGTAACAAGCGTATACATTTATAAAATTCCAATTCTCCCTTCCTCCTAGATCTAACTGCCCATGTTACTTTCACTTTAATACAGACATAAAAAAAGAAACGAGCGCACCTTAGTTCAGAAAGGACCTCTAAAGAAGATACCCCTGTGAGAGCACAAGGTACACATATATATTCAGAGTGATATGGAGGGCTGGGGGAGGGGTCAGGCTGAGCTGGGGCAGAGGAGCCCTTCAGCAGGCTGCGCCTGCTCTCTCCCTCCAGCCAGGATCAGAACACCAGGTCCTCTTGGGGACATGCTGTACGGTTCCGGAAGGGGCTTTCTACAGAAGTGCTGAGCAGACCATAAGGTAAGCACTTTGAACCAAAAGCTGCTGTGTTCATCCCCAAATAAAGTCCCTTAAAACCTCTGCTGCCATCTGCTTTGCTACTTCGAGGGATACAAAGGGCAGAAATGAAATATGTAGGGACAATAATTTTCAGAATTATAAAGGAGGAAAAAAAGTAACCTCGGAGAAGATATCCCATTAATAGCTAGCTCCGATCTTACCCTAAATCTAAGTCACCAGGGTTTGAACAGATTTTACCTTCTGAATGAAGTTTTCCACTTTGCTTTGCAGTCCCCACCACTTGAATTTGATGGTCACCAACTTATAGGCACACATCTGAGGACAGTCAGGGCTGTTTGCCAGCTCCTTCTAGATGAGAAAAATTGAAAAGAAGTCATGACTTAAAAAAAATATTTACGTTTTCATTAAATTTGACTGTTGTGTAACGACATCACAGACATATATGAAGAAAATTACAATCTCATGTGTTTAATGCAGATATTTGAAAATTTGAAATCATTTTAGCAAAAGCCACAGTATTCCCCTGCTGTAAACCCTCCTTCCACAGACCAAGTTATTTCCTAGCTCTAAAGTTTAATAGGTGTGTTGCTCTGCCTCAAATTGCCCTATTCAGATTTCCTATTAAATACGAAATTCCATTCACATCAAATCAGTAGTGAGCCTTTACTATATAAGGGTTCTCACAATGCCATTACCACACTCCCACCGCGGATGCAGTGAAGCACAATAAAAAATGACAAGCAAGTTCAGCCTTCTTTTGTGTCTTCAGATATTGGCAAGTAGAACCGCACTGTTTATTAACTGAGGTACTTTCAATAGAAGGGGGATATGAAAAGTGATACAACAGCAAAAATGATCTGTAATTACCAAACATTCGGAGGGAAATCCTATACATACAGACGTCAATTTCCAAAAATGACTACACCTCACAGTTTAAATGGTGTAGTCAGGAATCAAATCAAGACTTGTTCTGGTAAACAAGGGAAAAGAAACTTTCTTTTTTTCAAGAGCCGAGAGAGGCTGGGCTTAGTGGCTCATGCCTGTCATCCTAGAGCTTTGGGAGGCTGAGCTGGGAGGATCATCTGAGGCCAGGAGTTGAAGAGCAGCCTGGGTAAGATAGCAAGACCCTATTTCTAAAAAAAAAAATACATAAATAGGCCAGGGACAGTGGCTCACGCCTGTAATCCCAGCACTCTGGGAAGCCAAGGCAGGCAGATGACTTGAGGTCAGGAGTTTGAGACTAGCCTGGCCAACATGGTTAAATCCCATCTCTACAAAAAACAAAAAATTTGCCAGGAGTGCTGGTGGGAGCCTGTAATCCTAGCTACTAGGGAGGCTGAGACAGGAGGATCACTTGAACCCGGAAGTCACAGGTTGCAGTGGGCTGAGATCATACCATTGCCCTCTATCCTGGGCTACAGAGCGAGACTCCATCTCAAAAAACAATAATAAAAATAAATAAACTGGGGTGAAAGGTAGGGCACTGCAACCTATGTGATTACTGATGATTTCTATGAGTCTTAGTGAGGCTTTGCCTTATTTAGTAAGTTTGATATACTAGCATGTTTATTTTTAGGAAGGAGTGAGTGGGGGTGAACCAGGAGCTTGCAGCATACTTCGGTAACTTAAACATATAGGTCCACTTTCAAGGTGATGTGTACAGGAGATCAAAATACTCCTGAGCTGACCCAGAAAAGCCTGGAACAGGTTCACAGCAGTGAGCAAACACAGGCATGGCCCTGTCCTCAGGGGCTCAGTCTACTGCAGAAGGCACAGATCAAAGTACCATGGATAGCAGAGGCAGACCACAAGCACCATCTGGGGAAAGAGCCATTCTGCAAACTTGAAGCCCTAATGTTGGTGTGATTATAAGATGATGGTTTTTTTTGTTTTTAAAGCTACATCTTAGAACTGTTGTGAGGTTATGAGGACTGAGTAAAACAGTGTATGTTCCAGGCTTAGTAGGTGAGACTCAAGGGCTTAATACACATTGGTTCTCTCTCTTTCTCTTGTTCTTTAATAAGTGTTGTATTGACCACCTTTGAATCTGCAAGACAGTTTTAAATAAATTGCCTCATAAGAGTAGAAAGTCAGTGCAACACTGTGGAGACTCTTTTATAAACTCTAAATCACTGAGTCAAAGTCCAAAGCAGCCTCTCCCAAGGACTCTTCCCTTGTCACTGTTGTCCTCGGCTTCACATGGTGGTACCCAGACATCACTGGATCAGTCCCACTGGGTGCCGCCACCATTACTTGTCAGTTTCAACTTACCAGCTTCAACGCATCCCATTTTCAAAAGCTGTGTGTGAGCAAAGACTCTTTCTCCAATCAGCCACATAAATTCAAGATTTTTAAATTAATTTCTAGGTCTTATTCTAAACCTCAAGAAATTATTTTTCCTTGATGTGATTAAAAAGCACCAGACCACATTATTTCCCCCAAATTATCTATGATGGCTCCATTTTAAGTTAATTCTAAGGATATACTATATGAAAAAATTCTCTTAGATTTATGAATGGGACTAAACGTTCTGTAGAGTCCTACATGATTGATCAGCTTTTCTCAAGACGTCTGTTCTGCAATGACATTTCATCTTCTGAAGAATAACCTGATCCATGGGCTAAATCAATGAGGTAACACCAGTAAGCCATTAAATAAAAATATTACCGCGAACTGTCCTCTTGCAGCGAGCTGTTAACAAAATAACTTGGGTAGCTTAGCTCTGTTTTTCCAAGACTTGCCCCCTCATAAAATGGAGTAGCAATGTGAAAATCAGGATGTATGTGTATGTGCACACACACACCACTCATACTTTAGTAATATAATTCAGCAAGTATTAAGTGGGCACCATTTACCCTTTACTCTGTGCTAGGTGCTGTCAGGGGACATAAATGTAGCTGGTAGAGAAGAGGATAATTAAGTAAATAATGCTGCCCGTGGTGTCAATGTTTTCTTCCAGGAAATACCTTCCTATTGAGGATGCTGGCCCTGTGCTAAAATCAAATAATTGCACACTACTCCCCTTGCTCTGCAGGCCCCTGGCACTTATGCTGGGCTCCTGGGTGCAGAAGCAGTCAACAACCCTTCCCTAAGACACAGCTAGCTTCTAAGTACTCAGCTTTATTGAAATGACAAAGAAGTTGGTCTTTCACAGATCATTTGATCAATAACCAACGAGCCAATGCTGAAGTACTTTCTAATCCAATGAACGTGACTGGAAATCCTCATATGCGATACAATTTAGGTATATGTAGAATACGGCACTTAGTTTTGAGATATACCTGCCAAACAGTAGCATTAGACTAGGAGTAAGGGGACTCGGGTTGCAGTTCCTATTACGCAAGGTAACCCTGTTTATCATAGGGTAGGATCCTTAACTTCTCTCTGGGCCTTGTTTCTCCATCTAACAGGAAAAACTAGACTCTATCAGAACTCTTCATTCTCCACTGAGGGAAAATTAAAAGCAGGGGTGAGCGAATTAAGGTTCTTGAGGGCCAGGATTGGTCTAGGGGTGTAGGTGGTAAATATCACACATTCTTGACATCCAATGGCTTGTCCTAAAACTTCCTATAATTTTGTGTTTTATTCTATAATATGCCTGGGCTTCAGAAAATATTCCCCTGCCTGCCACCCACCCATAGTGAATTTCCTCTATGGCTGAGTACTCCACACCAAAGTGCTGATGAACTCTAAGATACTTTCCAGATCGAACATGAGAAGGTCCTATTAATTATGAGCTGCTGAAAGCTTTCTTATACAACTTCAAATCAGTGGACACCTTACACCAAATGAAAATCTTGGATGTACCTAGTAGAACATTGATGCTTCAGAATTCTCCAGCAATTTTATAAAAACAATGGGATGAAGCATGGTTCTAATTAAAGGAGTAAGCTAAATGTAATACAAAAATGCCAATACTAAACTTGAGCTCCCAGAACAGAGTACACATAAGTGACTTCAACAATTAGCCAAGTTTATTTCTCACATTCTTTCTAGTGACTCTGGCAAGATGCTCAAATCAATTAATACTGGTAATCTGTAAAGTTAACATTGGTCTATCAAATTCATTTTAGAAACTATAAGCCATGGGACAAAAAGGAATCAGTTCCTATCTTTTCAGATTGAAAATGTATATTCAATCCCAATCTGGTTTTTGTTTTCCATCCAATTTACAAGTAATTACTTTTTAAAAAACCCTTCAGAGAAGAACATGTACTCAACTTAAAAATCAAACAACAGTCTGCTGCCTAAAAACATAAATATTACCAGAAGAAAGTTGAGAACACAAAAGCTATATACTTTTTTCAATTATCATTAACATACACATTATATTTAAAAGTTCTCATACAATTCTCAAAATGATTTGTGAGAGTCATCTCTTAAATGTGAGCTACAGTTTTTTAAAGTACTGGTTAAATTAAGAATATGGCTTTGAAAGTCTCCATACTTATGACGACACAGAAAACAGTGAAAATGTCCAAATGTTGTACATTAAACCTAAAAGAATCCTTTTGGTATCATCTCTCTCGAGTGAAATCTGACACTAGGTAATAAACAGTCGTAAAAGCTGTTCATATCCTACCCTGTACCCTTTAGCCTGGTGATTCCACTTTCAGAAACATATCCTATTAATCAAGTAAAGAAATAATACCACAGATTTATTTATTAACAGCAAAACTCTGGACTTATTAACTTCAATACCCACTATAGGAGAGGGGTGAAATACTTCAAAGGCCTTCAAAAAAATGGGCTACTATGCATACAGCCATTAAAAAACATTTTTTCCAGCCGTAATCCTTATAATCCCAGCATTTCCAGAGGCTGAGGCAGGTGGATCACTTGAGGTCAGGAATTTGAAGTCAGCCTGGCCAACATGGTTAAACCCCGTCTCTACAAAAAATACAAAAGTTAGCTGGGCATGGTGGCAGGCGCCTGTAATCCCAGCTACTCAGGAGGCTGAGACTAGAGAATCGTTTGCACCCAGGAGGCAGAGGTTGCAGTGACCAGACTTCATGCCATTGCACTCCAGCCTGGGTGACAAGAGCAAAAACTCTACCTCAAAATAAAAAAAAAATTCAAAAAACAGTCAACAATGTGGGAGGAAAACAAGAATAATTAATTTAAATAGGTATCTATGTATGGTATAAACATTCCTAACAAAATAAACTACAGGAATAAAAAAAATACCGAATAATAGTAATTAAATGAGACTACAATTTTTATTTTCTTTTCTGTCAAATTATTTTCAAAATTATCATTTTACAATTAAAAAAAACCTAATATGGTTAAAGACAAATTGACTCTACAAAAGCTTTTTTGCCCTCAGCAAGAGAATTTTAGGACAAAGACTGACTGTACCCTAATCATCTGCGTACTATTTCAAGTCTTCATTCTTCTTTGACTATAAACAATCTGTTTATCTTCTTTTTTTCTAGTGTTTAATAAATTAAATCTAAACAAAACTAAACAAAGTCAAGTTAAAAGCTGAATTAAGATCTTTAATACATAACTTTAGTCCAGCCCATATTTAATTTTTCTTTAAAGCAATCATAAGATATACATGCAAAATAAAATGATCAACTCTTCAAGGGTATCAGAAATATTCTAGTGAAGAAATGTGTAACCTTCAAAATGTGAAAAATCTCAATGGGCAAATATTTGGAACACCACACTCAGAGCAATGTTCTAGAATCCACAGGACCCAAAGAAGTTCCAGTGTCTCTGCCTAGCTCCTAAGAGGTTCGCCGCCTGGGGCAAGGCAAAGCTTCCTCTCTGGCCTTAAAAAATACAAATGTTGGTGGGAGGGTTTGGAAGGGGAACAGAAAAGATAACTATTGGGTGGTGGGGAGGGGGTGATGAAATACTATGTACAGCAAATCCCCACGACATGTGTTTACCTACGTAACAAACCTACACATGTACCCCCAAACCTAAAATAAGTTTAAAACAAAATGATTTCTGATTCTTTCTTCTTCATTGGCTAAAAAATAACCCCAAAGCAAATAAAACCAAACTCTGAATTAAGATCTTTAACACGTAACTCCAATCCAGTCCAAACCCACCATTTCCTCATCTAAGGCAAAACAGTTAACTCTTTCCTAATCTGAGAGTAAAGAAAATGATTTTGCTGATAGGCAATTGAATTTCATATACATTAAAGCATGAAAATTTAAAAGGACAACTTAAAAAGGTAAAGAATGGTTGATTACAAAGAGAACAATCAAAAGTTCTACAAGATGAAAGTCACAGGCTAACAGAAGAACCTCAAATTGGTCATGTAGTGACTCATCGCTACGTAATTTAAATTTCATCTGTAATATAGTAAGCACTCGTTGTGAAATGTTTCCAAAATTGTATTCACATAGTTTGTATATTCACTGAATTCCTTACATTTCATGTTTCTAACTCTAAATGAAACTCCCAAGCCCAAGTCATGTTTTTAATTTAACAACACATATTAGGTTACTCTAAGGTATGCGGATGAGGTCTTAGGGGGAGTAATGCGTACTGAAGCTACACAACGTAACTAAACAGAACACAGTGTGTTTAACTGGAAGAGTGAGCAATCAGTCCATCTTATCCGCAATGACTAGTTTCTCGAATCTGTGACAAACACATATAAACAAATGTAAAAGAGATTTAAAATTTTTTTGAAAGAATCCAAAGGCATTCTGGAAATCTATTTTCTAAAAATACAGTCCCCTCAATCTCATGAGACTTTACATATACTTTTTCCTATTTAAAACTGTGTTGGGGGCCGGGCGCGGTGGCTCAAGCCTGTAATCCCAGCACTTTGGGAGGCCAAGGAGGGTGGATCACGAGGTCAAGAGATCGAGACCAATCTGGTCAACATGGTGAAACCCCGTCTCTACTAAAAAATACAAAAAGTTAGCTGGGCATGGTGGCGCGTGCCTGTAATCCCAGCTACTCAGGAGGCTGAGGCAGGAGAATTGCCTGAACCCAGGAGGCGGAGGTTGCAGTGAGCCGAGATCGCGCCATTGCACTCCAGCCTGGGTAACAAGAGCGAAACTCCGTCTCAAAAAAAAATAATAATAAAATAAAATAAAACTGTGTTGGGATAAAGACGGAATAGGTATATGCTACACTGAACCAGAGTTAACACTTTGCAAAGACACAGCCGTTTCTGTAAGGCTCATAACTGCCTTCAAATTTTCATTTTTCAATTTTAGGCAATGTGAATGCTTAATTTCAGCTGCTGATTTTGTGATGTAAGTTTCCTACCCAGATTTCACCAAGAAAGTTAAAAATAAATGCACTGCTGGGAGTGCTGCCAGTGTGTGTGCATCAGTAAGTATCAACACAAGAGCAAGAAATATGTGTGACGTGTATGTACTGATATTTCAAGCAGAACCCCATTCCCCAACTCAGCTAATCCCTCTCTTTATTTAAGTAACTTAAACTTTATTTAGGTAACCATTTATTTTAGTAGCCATTTAGACAGACCTACCTCGGACATTATATTTCTGTAAATACACAGGAAGTTCAACTTTTTTTTTTTTTTTTTTTGGTTTAAGATAGTTAACTTGAATCTAGCAAATACTTACCAAGCTCCTAGTATGAGCAAACCTCCCTGCTTGGCACTGAACCATATCATGGTTAAGTCAGACACAAAGCCTATGGTTTAAAATTCAGTGTGAGCAACAGGAGATGGAGGAGGTAGGGGGAACACATAAACCACCACCCTGACCCAAGACACACCCGGAGCCATGAAAAGGTCATCGCCAAGACTCTAGTGGCATTCAAAGGTGGGGGATTCCCATCTGGTGGGGCAAATGGAAAATGTTATAAATGTGAGTTTAAAAGACTGAACTAACTGTAGGTTAATCTAATTTCACATAAATAGGCAAAATAAGATCCAGACAGGAAAGCTTACTGCCTGTGAGAAGATAATCAGTCACATTTTCCATGTTCCTCCACACTTCATTTTTTGTGTGGCTCACACCCATTTTACTAAACAGGACTACGTTATATGCTGCATGTTTGTGTCTGATTACTCCAGGAGTGAACGCACTTTACAAGCAAAACCCCAAGTTCACCTTCAAATGAAACTCATGAAGAAAACTTTGTTAGTGAAAGTGTCTGGAAGAATCTCTGCAAGAAGCTCACAGTGCCAAACCACTTCTTAAACCTGAGTAAGACATTCATTCCCGTGCCTGAATCCTTCAGCTCTGTGACAACAGAGGCATTCCATAGCCAAGATAAGGTTAGAATTAATCCGGTTTCATTCAGGGGGCACTTTGCTTCTTAAAGACATGGAACAGCTTTCTTTGTTTTTTGGTATCCTCTGTAGGAGTTAATATAATTAGTACATACTATGTGCTATATATTTATTTTAAAACTCAAATTAAAAACTTAGTCATCAAACCAGATATTAAAATCATCCATGTTTGAAGGTTTGCTTTATTATACATAATCCAAAATGTGATCTAACCAGAAATTGATTACTAAGCCTCTTTATGCCACCCACTATGGGGTTTCAAATGTGAGATTACAGGGAGGGAACGTATTTTTAAATGCTTTGTATCCTCCCTGGACCCCACAGACATTCCAGGCTAAGAAACAAGAGAGAACCGGGCAAACCCAGTGGCTCACACCTGTAATCTCAGCACTTTGGGAAGCCAAGCAGGGTGGATCACTAGGTCAGGAGTTTGAGACCAGCCGGGCCAACATAGTGAAACCCCATTTCTACTAAAAATACAAAAAAATTAGCCGAGCATGGTGTCGTGCACCTGTAGTCCCAGCTACTCGGGAGGCTGAGGCAGGAGAATCGCTTGAACCCAGGAAGTGGAGGTTGTGGTCAGCCGAGATCATGCCACTGCACATGTGCAACAGAGTAAGACTCTGTCTCAAAAAAAAAAAAAAAAAAAAAAACATTTTCCAGTCTTTCCACTAGGGTGGCTACCAAGTAAAGGACACTGCTCATAAGCCACTTGAGTCTCACCACTTAAGTCTTTGGGTGGCTTTCCTGCCACTCTCTATCTCAAAAGAAATTTCCACACCAGAATTTCAACTTCTCCCTCATCACTCACTTCTACTCCTCCCATCTCTGGCCAAAAGAGTTTTGCAGTTTCCTTATCTTAAGTCATTGACACCAAGGGTACCACCATCTTTCATAGACATGGGCTAGAAAGACAAAGAAATCTTGGTAGCAGAGCAGTAAATGAATTAGCATAATGGTTTCCCTCTACTGGCATGAAGGATCCAGAATGGTCTCTATGGCTGTTCTAGAACGACTCTAAAGCTGACTGAGCAGCTAAACAGTTTATACAACTGAAAGGCCAACCTCTGACTACTGGAGCATTTGCTCATGATAGAGTTAACACAAAAGACAAATGAGGCATGCCTTTATGATGAGAAACAATATGTACATAAAGATAATTTACAAACCACCATAATTTCTGGATCAACCTATTTATTTGACCTGATCCCCTTATATACTCCAAAGTTCAGAACTCTGGCTGAGGTTTCCAAGACGCACCAAGCCCTATAAGGGAGAGAAGCTTTGACAAAGCCTCCTACAAAGACCTTTAGAGGCCTAATTATTAACTATCATGTATTTGCAGACACAGAAGCTTAAATCTTCAAGAGATGTTTGGCTTAAAGGAAGAAATGAGGTCTTGCCATGAGATAAAATGAAACCATAATCTTCAAAGGTAGTGTTTTCAATCTGTCAAAATGACAATTCCTCACCCAAATCAGAGGAGAAGGCAAACTGAAAAAAGCTAAAAACAAATGTCCGTAACACACACACACATATGCACACGTGCACACAGTGCTACAGAGAAGCAAGACATTTACATCCATCAGAAACGTACAATTCTGCCTTGAAGCGAAAATCTGGATCGGGTTATAAATCGCTTTCCTATTACCATGCACACAGTCACTGCATCAAATGCTGAACCCTAAGTAACAAAATATATTTCATGCACTCAGATTTTAAAAATGCTTTCTTCAGAGGGACAATAAATATACAACTGAGGCCTGCATCTCTGGGTCTGTAGTTTTTTAAAAAATAAAAGATATGTATCACATCATAGGCTTAACAAAATAGTCGGTACTCTTTTTTATTTTTATTTTTTTTGAGACGGAGTTTCGCTCTTATTACCCAGGCTGGAGTGCAATGGCGCGATCTCGGCTCACTGCAACCTCCGCCTCCTGGGTTCAGGCAATTCTCCTGCCTCAGCCTCCTGAGTAGCTGGGATTACAGGCACGGGCCACCATGCCCAGCTAATTTTTTGTATTTTTAGTAGAGATGGGGTTTCACCATGTTGACCAGGATGGTCTCGATCTCTTGGCCTCGTGATCCACCCGCCTCGGCCTCCCATAGTCGGTACTCTTAACAAATGTGGGAAATATGAAAATCTATTCCTTAGCAACCTCATCATCCCCTGCTAATGAATCTTCTTAAATGGTGTGGCTCTCTGCTTTACGGCTGACCAAATAAAAGCACTAATTAAACACATATAACCATGAGAGGTAAAGACGGGTGAGCCTAGAGGTGTTTAACAATCCCTAGACGCTTAGAATGAGGGGAACTCTCTGGATACCAGACAGGTAAGAATTACACATCATAAATACAGGGACACATTCATACATCTCAGCAACCCCAGGAGATGAAAGACAAAAGCATGCTGACCATGATAATGGTTAACACTGACTGCACTTCTGTGCTGGGGATTTAATATTATTTCACTCAGTCTTTACGATTACTTTCTGAGGCAGTTACTAAAATCATTCCCATTTTAGAGATGTGGAAATCAAGGCTCAGAGTAAGGGTTATTGAAGTTACAACTTGTGTAGATTCCTAAAGACTTTTTAATGGATCTCCCTTAGTGCCTCGGTCACTTACAGATTCCCTGACCATTGAAAACATACCACTAGTGTAACAGAAATTATCAAATTCTGGCAATATCATGAACAGAGTCACACAATTGCCAATGGTGCAACAGGGCATAGAAGTTAGAGAACAGTATCTGGGAGTCACTGGATTAAGAGTTAAAATCCACTGCATCTCCACACCTTACACACTGCTGGAACTAGCACTGAATCAGGTGTTCCAGAAATGACAGGCATTGTGCTGTTTCTTCTACAACTATGACTTGTGTTTCTCTGGCCAAGGTACTCAACTACATAAAATAAAGCAGCTGAATTTACACTACAGGAGGGTTGTGAGGATTCAATGTAACCTTGTATACTACCTGGTACCAAAGAAAAGTTTCACTTCCCCTAGTCAGTCTGGTACAGACAGTAAGGAAATACTGCAGTAATGCAGAGGGAAAATACCACCATCAGATAAGGAAGGAAAAGTTTCAAAGAGATCATGGGATTTGCATTTAGCTTTGAACAGACTTTGGAATCTGTACGGTAAGGCAGGTTTCTGCTGAAGGGTATGTGTGAGATGGCTCACGGAAGGCCTTTTGAGAGACTGTGGAACAACCAGGCAGCTCCTCTACAAGAACATTCTTCCACACAACCCTGGGTAAGTGGGTCCACAGTAAGATTTCTTCTTCCTTTAAGCCATAATTATCATAAGTTTGTCCCCTATTAGTTCCTTGCATTTCAGAAGTATAAAAATTTCCAACTACCATCCTTCCCTAGTGCTAACTTAAGTGCCTCCATCAGGACAGTAATTGACAGAGGGCCTGCTGAACATGTTTACAGAAGATACTGGTAATATAAGTCCATGGGTCCCTGTTTTCCTGCATGCTGTATTATCAGCTACCTTCTTACTCTTTATTTCCCTCCACAGAAGCAAGTGGAGTGCTTAATTATTATTAGTTATTCTTGACTGCACTAGTTATTTCTGAGATCATCATAAATCACAGAAATTCAGTCAGGCAGTAACTCAATGTAAGAGTAGCTGCGTCCACCATCATCTGGATAAAACAAACAACCAACAGGCAAATGATAGAAAGGACCAGCACACTACCAGCCTAATAAGTTACATGTTTACGATGGGGAAAAATGGAAAGAATTGCCATTCTGCAACCTGCAGAAATGTAAAATTCACATTATTTCTAAGAACTAAACCTATTCTATAATTTCAATCATTCGTCAATAATAAAAGGCAAATCAGTACCAGTTAAAAATCAGGCCAGACACGGTATATATTCCAAGTTTCTAAAAAGTTAGAAATTAGCACAAGACATAGTATCAAAGTACTTTTGCTGCCTGTTACAAAATCAGTTAGAAGTTCCTACAGACGGATTTGAGCCCAAACATAAAGCCTACCATGTAATGCAGGTGGCACTGCTTTTTAAAGTTTATACTTGAAAAGCTGATAACCTCAAGAAAATACAATATTTAATTCACCTCTGGATCTCAACTTCATGCCCCTTTCTTTACTCCCTGTAAAAGTATTGCCAGCTAGAGCCACCACTCCTTGGAACAAGATGCCCTTTTGCAGAAGTTACGGCATCGGTGGAGGGAGCCACCTTCTGCACTGCTCTCTGGCATGGTGTCCTTGTTTGGAAGACCAGTGTGAGATCTCAAAGGACTTCTCTTCCAACTAAGATTGAGTTTTGAAGTCTGAAGCTAGACATCTGGAGAAGGAATGGGGACATTTTCTAAACCCAATAAAGCAAATTTAGATGGAAGCAACCTGAATCTGTTAATTTATAAGTGGTATATACCACTTTCTGGGTGATACAGATTAGAAATCTGTCCTGCTCAAATCTTAGGCTGAAATATAATCCCCAATGTTGAAATGCAGTCCCTAATGTTAGAGGTAAAGTCTGCTGGGAGTTGTTTATATCGTGGGTGCAGATCCTTCAGAATGGCTTGGGCCATCCCCTTGGTAATAAGTGAGTTCTTGCTCTGAGTTCACACAAGATCTGGTTGTATAAAAGTGTATGGCACACTTCCCTGCCCCACTTCTGCCTGTGAGATGCCTGCCCCTTCACCTACCATGACTGTAAGCTTTCTAAAGCTTCCCCCAAAGCAGATACCAGCACTATGCTTCCTGTACAGTCTGCAGAACCATGAGCCAATTAAACCCTTTTCTTTAAATTTACCCAGTCTCAAGTTCTTTACGGTAATGCAAGATCAGCCTAATATGCTAGGTATTAAAAGTGGGAGAACTTCCAACTAAACTTTACCCAGAGAACAAATGTGAAAATAAGATAGTACGAATATTTCTTATAAAACAAAATCGAACTCATTTTTCCTTTTAGTGGATGCAAAAGACAGTCCATAAAACAGTCTAACACCCACGGAGAACCACTCAATGAGTTCTCTGTGAGGCTGTAACAGTAATCCTCTATGTGCATGCAACAACTAGCACCTAGAACCATTTATCGATGACCTGTGACTGGCTTCACACAAACAGACTGGTTACCAAAACCCGGTGAGTGGAAAATCTGCTCTGGGCAAGTTTAAGTTTTTATGCTCTTCTGTGTCAAATGAGCTATGAATAACTTGCCAACAACACACTCAAACTTCTTTACGGATCTGTCATTTAGTTTAGTAGATGTCTTTAAAATGTATTATATTTCTATAGCAATTTAAATTATTACCTTGACATTACCTTTCTTACTTCCATAAATAAAGGTGTGCTCTTTATTTAAAAACAACTACTTGCCACAAAAATTGCTCTCTCGTGTCCTGCTTTCCAAAAATATAACTATTAAAAGGCCAGGAACATGAGCTTGGGTGAAGGGAACTTGTTCAGTTTTTACTAAGACTAAACTTAAACTACGAACCTTCATTTAACATGGATTTTTATATGGCTTCAGGTCTCAAAAAAGAGAACATTACAATCTCCAAAGACTAAATCATTTGTCTCTCTTAAGAGTTACTGGAGCAGCGTTGTGCTGAAAGGACAGTCTGGCTCTGCTCTGTTTGCTAATGCAGCACAGATTTGCTGGCCAACTGCAACTGGCTCTAAGTCCTTATCGCAAATAAAACTATTTTTGTGCCATTTCTATTTTTCACTTAAACGTCACCAGCTCTTCAAGACTCAGGACCTGTCAAGTGTTCTGTTGCCAAGACTCTGCCTGTCAGAAAGGTCAGCATCCAGTACCTTCCAGTCGGGTCCCAAAGGGCCTCTCTTGGTCTTGACAGACTGGAATAACGCTGGGTCTTCATCAGCTTTGTAGTCCTGCAAAGCAAAACAAAGTCAGAGGCAGAGAAGAAAACCAGAGAATATTCTTTAACCTTGCCAGAACAGCTCTTTGCAGCTACCAAAACACATGACAGAAACCAGTTAGACTCACTGTGCGTTTGCATAGAAGTAGAAAAACGCTTCTTTCAGACATTGTTTTCAGTTTGGTTTCCTTTGCCTTAAACTTTTATCTTAGGCAAAATAGCTACATAATAAGAAATGATGAAAGTCTTGGACTAGCAATCCACTCTGACTGGTTACTGGACAGCTGTCTCCAAGAACAAATCTTCCAACAGTTTTTAATAATTAAGCATTTTGAGACATGGATAATCGCATTCAAGGAGTAAAACATACCCCTCCCAGTTTTGACACTACAGGTAGATGATGTCACTTGACTGTTAACGCTGGCCAGAGCATCTACTGTGGCTGGGAACGAAATCACAACTACCGATTCTACGGCATCCCCCAACCTCTTCCTACAGTTGGGTCTGTGGTGGACATCTCAATTTCTCGACTGGCCTCTCCAAACCCTTGTTCAGAGAGCCCTGGGGTCCACATGGCTTGGCTTCCTCACAGAAGGAGTGCACCCACGTCAGCCGCTCACTGCCAAAGGAGGGAGGGAGGGGTGTCGTGTAACGGCCTCCGTTCTATCATCCCGCAGGGGAACGGCTCTCAAATGTAGGTTTTATTTAGGGTTCTATTGTATGTACATTCTGTTTCCCTTAGTATATCCTTTTCCTGACAGAATGGAGGAAATGAAAAAAGAAAATCTTCTAAAATCTATCTGCTAAAAGTTCTCCTGTCATTACACACATACACACACACACACTCTCTCTCTCTCCAGAAAAAAAGATAAAATTACTTTTGAAGAGCTAGATCCCAGATTAAAAATCATCATCATCATCATCATCATCATCATTATCATTAAAAGAGAGTTTGCAAGAGTAACTGGACCGTGGTCGGTTGGTCAGTTTAAAATACTGCAAAGAAGGGGCGGGGGAGGGAAGTCCCTTCCTTCTTGAGCAGACTTGTGAAGAGACCCCTTACTTAGTGAAAAATGCCCAGACAAGTCAAGATATGAAACCTTAACTAAAAATCACTGTTCTAGAGATAAGGGTAGTGCAAGCAAAGGCAAGAACTGAACATGCACTATAGCATAATATGAACTTTCCACAAATCAAAAATCTACACTGAGAAGCAGCCACTCAAAACTCAACAGTTACTCAGTGAGTGCATACGCCATGTTAATAACTCCTAAAGAGAAAGTTACAAAGTATGTGACACAAAGAAAAACGTTGAGTTCAGAGAGAAAACAAAACTTTAAAGAAAGATAATTGTGTAAATACTCGACCCAGAACTTAAAGCCTCTCTAAAGACTGTCTACGAAAAGAACCAACGATTATTAGCTAAAATTATTAAACAAGCAAATTGAGCTGGCTATCCTGGGTCTTAATGCTTTAAAACATGCAATGTGGCACAGCCAGAGGTATCAGCATTACCAGGAACGACAAACTGGGATGGACAGGCTGCCAGGAGCTGGACAAGTGGACTGACTTCCCATGTCTGGGCACAGCAGCAGAAAGGACAGTTATTGTCAGAAAGTATGAATTCTTAAACGTCAGTTTTGAACTGCATCCTAAACATGAACAACTCCACTTCTGATTGACAAAAGAATCTACTTACTGTGTGTACACGTGGTTTTAAGACCTGGATTCACAATGAGATATAAGCTACTCTATTAACATAAATAAACCGGTAACACCATAAAACATTTTCTTCTAAGTCAGGGGCTTGGAATTAAAACCTAAAAGCAAGTTCATTTTTTTCAAAAATTTAAAGTATTTAACATCATATCAAATAATCACTTTCAGCATCATTTCCCTCAATCAAAATCTAGTTATTGAACAGCCACCATATAGAAGGTAGCCACAAAATATTATTAATAAGAGGTAATTCAAGGAAACAGATGAAGTAAAGGAGAACCAACACAGTTCTGGCTCCTAATGAGTCAGTCTGGTTGGGATGAAGAAAGACAGGCAAACAAAGGACAGGTAACACAAACCCCAGGAAGCACCTGTTAACTGCTACCAGAGAATGGAGACAATCACTGTCAGAATCAACACCAAGCAAAACCAGCGAAGGAGATGCACTTTCAGAATGTATTTTAAAATCACGTTGAACGGTAGAAAAATCTGAACTATGGATTCACAGAATCATAGACATGACGTGAACCTGCAAAGACCACCCCAGCTCCTTCACGTGACAGATGCTAAAACCACAGGCTGATGAGGAAGTCGCAGGGCTCATCTACCCCAGCACTTCAACTCAAGCCTCCTTAGCCTCGGTCCTGGGCATATTCTGGTACGCCACATGGGATGACGGCAGAAAGTGTCAACGAATGCTGGATAATCAAACACATTTCAAAAGACCGAGAAGCTGCAGAGATGCAAAGTGAATTTTCCTATGAAGCACAACTGTGTGTACATAAAATACCATACACATATATACAGATGTCTATTTGAAATAAGCGTCTTCCCCCTCTGCTTTTTCTCTTCTTGAATACAAAGTAGAAAATAGTAAAGATATTACACTGAAAACGTAACAAAACCCAATTATTAATAATAGCACTTAAACCTTGACAGATGAGAATAATGAATCTTGTCAAAACCCAGGAATTTTTATTTTACGTTAGTCTGAATATGAAGAATACGTAAATGTTTAATCAGCTGAATTAAGTGGCAAGATATTAAAAAGCAGGAAGTAGCTTTTAAACAACCTCAGTTTTGTATTTCCACAACAAACATCTGATTTTCTGAACAGTGTCTTCTCTGCTACAGTTTCACTGTTGGGTATCCAGTTTGGTCTTGCCGTGTTTGAAAACTGGCCGATTTATATCCGTATCACAATGAACAAATATATTCCTTCATGTATGACAGTTTCAGCATACAGAATGCAACCTCAGCTACCAATTATAGCTGCAAATGAGCAATAGTGTGGAATGAGACAGCCTGCTGGCTTTGTTAGTATTCTGTCTCCTTTGGGATCCCATGGGGAAAGGGGAGGCTCTGATGAAGAGAAGCCCTTGGCTCATGGTTTATTGTGCTTGCCACCAGCTGCAGACTTCTCATCTCATTAGTTCTTTTAGAATACTGTGGGTGAAGACAGCTGTAGCCTACTTGAGTCTTCAGCTCCTGGGTATTCTGAAGGCTGAATTTGCTATGCACTTTCTGTAATCCTTGGGAAAAAAAAAAGAAAGCAAATTCACCAGGCCAAGGAAATGCATTTAAAATGGGTTTTAAAATCATGTTTAAAAGTAGAATAATCTTATTGCTAAGGTGCATTGTGTTTAAAATTTTTTATGATTCAGTTTTAATTATCTATATAATGCCCAGAGGCCTGGCCAGGATGAGGGCTTAGTAAAACCATCATTACCAAGTTAGGTGTAATATCCCTAGACACTACTTGCTCCACCAATAATAGTGCCTGAACAACAGAAACAGACAATGGTATCAGCATAAGGTGTATCTGGATTAGTGTTAATACAACTCTATTTAATTGAAAACTCTAAAAGTAAAAAGGCAGGATACAATGTTCTCCATTGGAGAACAAAATAAAATACAGTAAATAAATGGATTACTGAGTGTCCACACTGGAGCCACAGAAAGCATTCATTACATTCTCATAAATAACTGTTTTCTGTCACTGGATACAAAAGTTGTGCTACCTCTTGGGTGTACATCTGCTACTCACTACAGATCTTAACAGAAACTCTCAATAGAAACCAGGTTCATTTCAAATACAAAGAATATTAGTTTCATGAATCTTTGAGCATAGTGGCTGCCCCCCCAAAATGCAAGTACAAAATCTGTCTGTGCTAAGCCAAACTAAATGTCCTTGAGCCCAGATTTAACTCCTAATTATGAATGGGGAAGTGAGTAGGAGGCGGAGGGGGGGTGCAGGCTGGGAGAAGTTTCTTGACAGCTTGTGGAAAAATAGAGATGAGCTCCAGACACCAGAAACTGCTTAAATAACCATGCATGGGTTACCAGAGGTGAGGCTGTGTAAACCAAGAAAAAGAGGACCCGAACCACAAGCATTAGCAGCTCCTTGGCACCTGCTTAGAAAAGATCAACCCCTATTTTCTTCCCTGCAGAGAGGGGCTGTTTTACTGGGTAAACATAAAAACTTGAGTGAGAGAGTAGGATCCCGCGGCCTGCTATTTAAGATGCTTTCCTTTAGCATACAGTGATTAATTAGGTGTCTATTAAAATAGCTCAAAGATAATCATTAAGTTTAAAATGCATAGGTACTGCAGTTCAATTAGCAAGGCTTATTTCCTCTAAGCACATCCTAAAAATAAAGATGAGGACGGGGGATAAAGCTGAATCGAGTATGAAGATAAGTAACAGACATCGTTTATTAGCAATGCCCTGAATTTTCCAGTATTGTGGCACCTAAATGAGTTCCTGGATCCTGTCACTGTTGACCCTAATGCCAAACAAATAACTGGAGCTGACAAAATTCAAGCAAGACTCCACAGAGTAAGTCAGCCCATTAAAAAAAAAAACGTTTGCATTAAATTTTGCAATAGCAAATAACAGAGGTGTAAAGAGAAATAACATTTAGTAACTTAAGAAACTGATTTCAACGGTTATTTTCCAATAAGCAGCTTTCTTTTCTATTTTTAATTACATCTCCCCAGTGACTCCTCAACCTTTCAGGTTCCCACAGAGTACCATTAATATAGTATAAGTAAATCTCATTAATTCAGGTCCTACTACCTTGGAATACATAATCATTCGGACAGGGGCTGGGCTGAAGTTTATCTTTGCATGATCTATGAAAAAAAAGATTTGCTACACAAATTAATAGAGTAACAAGATCTCGGGAGAGCTGTTTAAACAGTTCAGAAGTGTTTTAGAGCAATTCAGAAGCATTCATTTGCATATAATTATTATGCTAATTACAAATCATTCTTATCTATTCATTAAAGCAGATTCCCAAAGGACCACTAATTGTCAATAACTTGTTGGCCTAGTTTCTGTTACTGAATGTACCTCAGAGGGACAAAACTGCATTAAAAAATATTCTATAATTCAGCCCTCTCATTAATCCTTACTGGCTTTTCACCAATGAATCCTAAAAGCTGAATTGTTAAACAACTGTATTGAGAACTGAGAAATGCAGTCAAATCTACACCCCTGAATAGAACACTTTTTTGGATAATCTTTCTGATCTCACGGAAACCCTCCACAGAGTCCTGAGATGGGGGGCGGGGAGCCTGGCATGTGGGTGGTGGGGAGGGTATCGAGCTGTCAACAGCTCTATGCTAAGTGTTGCCACTGTGATCCACATGAGGTGGCTCTGTCTAGAGCACTGCTAGGCTAGAGCACAACCTAACTAATTGCTCATTCCATTCTTTCTGATCTTATCCTTTTCACCAACACTGTCATGTTTATGAAGGCAGACCCCGAAAGCCTCTGGAAGGACACAAATTAAGAGAGAAAGAAATCAGAATTTCAGCCCTGAAAAAGGCTTACAACCAGATGGCTGATGTGGCACACTGTATCCTACAACACAGCAAGGAAACCAAATAGTTGTGCTCCAGGATTAGATGGGGAGGTGAGGTCCAAAGAAGCAAGCACTTGAGATTCCTGTATAGCCCAGAGCTACTGCAGCCGGTGAGCTGCCTTAAGCAGCTGCCCGTGGGCTACACCCCAGCCCTCTCTGCAGGGGAGGGGAGGTTCCTGGTTTGGGCAGTTCACGCACAAATATGCAATGTATTTATTATTATAATATTGTATTGATTATTAGCATATGTTTATATACCATAACATTTAAGTATGAAGATATTAGCCAGGTGCAGTAGCTCACGCCTGTAATTCCAGCACTTTGGGAGGCCAAGGTGGGCAGATCACGAGGTCAGGAGATCGAGACCATCCTGGCTAACACGGTGAAAACCTGTCTCTACTAAAAATACAAAAAATTAGCCAGGCGTGGTGGCACATGCCTGTAATCCCAGCTACTCAGGAGGCTGAGGCAGGAGAATCGCTTGAACCTGAGAGATATAGGTTGCAGTGAGCCAAGATCATGCCACTGCACTTCAGCCTGGGCAACAGAGCAAGACCCTGTCTCAAAAAAAAAAGACATTTCAAACGCTATTCACCAATGAAATGAGTTTTAACAAACAAGTCAATTCCATAAAAGTGCTTGTTAAACATTACATATTTTAAGATTATACTGCACACACCTGAAATGTAAGTGATATGTTTAGAAAAGTTTTATTTACAAAGATGCATGTTTCCTTAAATGATAGTAAACCACTGAACATGTTATATCAATTTCCTTAAACTGAAATCGGGGAAAGCAGCCTATTAGAAATTCAGACTGAGCCCTCTCTCACTCTGAATGTTAGTTCACGATTTAGCCTTTAGCTTCTAAGTCTCAAGATCCCATTTACTCCATTAGCACTAAGTTAACAAATATTAAATGTAAAAAAGTTAAAGTATGAAAAAAATTAAACATTTTTTTAAAGCAAGAACAAAATCCAATAAGCAGTATCATTCCTGCCACCATTTTTGGGCACACACTTATGTGCCAGGCCCCATATCCTCCTAGTTAATGCTCACAAACTTGAAGTAAAGGTATCTCTCACCACCACTAAAGGCAGGGAAGTGAAATTCTTTGCCAAAATCCACCATCCTTGAGCAGAAGAGCCGGGACTCAGATGCTGCCCTGTCTGATACCAAAGCCAACTATGACCCTTTATTGCAAAAATGTGATTTACACTCTACCATTTAAGTACTTGAAGGGATGCTTGCTCCCTCTCAGCCTAGAGAGCCTCCCCCAAAAGAGAGTTTATACTGCCAAAAGGGAACTTTTGTAAAAAATGCACTTTAAAAACTTGACTTGGAGCTGTTTATACTTATTTCTTTAAAAATATCTGCCATGAGCTGCTCAAAAACATTTGCTGGCTCTGAGAGAATTTTATCCCCTACCCAAGGAACTGGAGCAAATCCTATTCATACCCCCAACACCTCCATTACCCATCCTGCCTTTTTACTTTTAAAACATGGAAAAAATTAGGAATGAACCTTAAAATGGATTCTAGTGAAAAAGTACTTTGTACAAAACATGCTTGTGCATGCCTATTTTTAATACAAATTTTAAAATCTTTGATAACATTTAAGCATGAAATAAGCAATATGCTGTTTTCCCACAAGAGGGCACTGCTGCCCAACCATGCCTTTGAATGTGGCGGACACTCTACATCTACTACTGGAAGTGATCAGAAAGTACGTGACCATGTAAGGCAGTGGAATAATGTAAAACATTTTCACGTTTCTTTTTAATAGGAACCATGCCTACATTTATTTATATCTTCTTTGAGGGTGGGGGGGAAAAATCTCTAACTTACTACCAAAGACCCTGACAACAGTCTGCTTCACAGTTTAGCAAAGGCGAGATGAGACAAGCATTTGACAAACTTCTTTGTTTTGCTACCTCAAAACATGTATTTGAGATGCTTTCCCCCTAAGCTCAGGAAAGCTACTATCACATGCGTTCATCTTGAGTTAGGAGCTGGGTCACAATTCTCATGTCTTTAGTATGCACACGCTTTATTTAATAATGAGTTTTTGGAACTCTCTCACATGTACTAGTGATAAGTTACACATTTATAAGACAGAAATGAACATCTAGGTTCATTTTAACAGCAAACGGACATGGTACTCCATTGAGATCAAGTGTCTCTGCTCACGCCGAAGAAAAGAACCAAAGCATTTGGCAACCACAGGCCTGGCTAGGACTGGCTGGATCTCAGCCACAGACTTCTAATAAACAAAAGCTCTTTTCAGGTCTAAAGAGCCGGGTAGCCACTGCACAGCTCCAAGAAGCAGAAAGCCCTTCTTAGGAAATGAGCAGCAGCAGCTGGAACAAATGTAACATCTAAAACACAGGAGGTTCTTGAAAGCTGAGAGAGAGAGCGAGAGAGAGAGAACACCAAAAGGACTGCTGACCATTTACGGTGTCATCTACCAAAAATTAATTTGAAGGATATATTAGGTAGATCCATAAAGAAAATGTCATTTTTGTAGCTCAAAAGCTTACAAACATTAACAACTTCACATGGCTTCAACCAATATTTAACTTTTTCTGGTTGTGTTCCATCATTCTTTTTAATTTTGAAGAGAAAAAGGTTGTAATATTATAAAGATTATTTAGAGAGTGCAATTACGAAGTTTTTTCTAAAGGCAGTGCAGTAAAGCATGTGTTACCAAGACTATCTACTCAAATACGTAACATCTGGGCACTCAGAGAAGGTATGATCAAAAGAAAAGATGGGCCAAATCCTTCTGAGAGCACGAGAAACAAACACTGCTTAAGTGTGACTAAAACCGACATGTCCATAAGATTCAATCTCAATAAATTAAACCACATTTCATCCGTTTGCCAACATTTAGAAAACAGTATGTTTAAAAAGAACAAAATACCTTTTTTTAAACAATATACACCTGTGGTTTAAAACAATACGCGTCAGATTGCTCACTAAAAAACTCAAATAATGGAATGGTATGTTCAAAGTGAAAACAACTAAAGGTATGGAAAAGCAAATCAATTATATTCATTCACAGAGGCAACTGAAATTTCAAAAAAACCAGGTACTGGCTTAGTATATTCCTACCATCAGCTAGAACAGGACACCGTTCTTCTTACCAAGACATACTCACCAAATAAAGAACAAGCAAAAAAGTACGAACTTTAAACACCAATTCATTGTCTTTGACAGCATAATCCTTGAAAAGATTAACCTGTGACTTCTACCCGCTGCTCAGAAGTTTGGATGAGCCCAACAATCCCATCACAGTCCTTTGACAAGCAATTAAAAGGGCTGTTCACTTAGTAAACTCTGATTAGTCTTTGAACTTTGACTATGGCTGCAGCCTGGTGCCCAGCACTGTTCTGTACCACCTGTGAGGAAAATAACCCTCTGGCAAAGGAGCACTCACATCCTACACAACCAACAGTCAGAAGCTGTGAGTCACTCAGACACACTAGCATGTTCGCTGATTAAGAATCTCACACTCTCTTTAGACAGATGCAATTATTCCTCTAACTGGAAAAAGATGTACCATAGCAACACAGAACAAATAGTAAATTCCAATAAAAGTGTATTAAATGAACAAATGAGAAAATGTAGGAGTGGTGTTCCCTGTAAGTATCCACACCAAAACACATCTTTGGGTCTCTAATCCTTTTATTCTATTGCACATATGCAAACTTCAAAATACATCAGAGTTCAGCAGTTGTGGGAGGAGGTGACCAAGACTACTAATAAGAACTAGGGTTTCAAGACTATAAAAACTAGGGTTTCAGGGGACTAGAGAAGAGAGATGTAAGAACAGGTGCTGCCTGTTTCCTCCAAATAAATTAAGAATACCCTTAATCAACATATTGCAAAGGAAGAGAAATCATATAGCAAAAAGATGTTCTAGAATGACAAAAATAAATTAAGCAGCTCTGCATTCGAGTCCTGGCTCCCCTTCCACTGCTTACATGGCTGGGGAGTGACAGCAGTTCCCTGGGCAACAAATTCCTTAACAGTAAAAATAAAGCTTAAGGTGAATATTGTCAGACCATGGCCTCCTCCTGCTTCCAAAATCCTACAAGGGTGCCTATACTACATCCTTCACCATTAATAATGTACACTAGGACGCAGTTTCTTAAAGATGAGCACGCACAGGAACTGCCTGCAGGAAGAGCCCTGAGCCCTACTCCAAAGATTCTGAAAGGGGAGGAGGCAACCAATTTGCATTTCTAATAAGCTGCCTGTGGGCAGACCATACTTGAGTGCAAAGGGACTCAGGGTTTTGGCTTGAGTCCTAACTAAAGGCTTTGACAGGCAAGCTCTGAAGTTAGCCAAAAATGTTCCCCAGTGACCTTCTGGGGCTCTAAAAAGAACCACCTCTTAACTTTCATGCAATGTTCAGAGAACTGGACTGGTGGGCAGACCTGGCCCACAACTGGGACTCAGGCACAAACAGACCTTCCTAAGGACCGTGGTCTCCAAAGGAGACCAAACTGGGGACAGAACGGGGGATGTGAGTGAGCTGGACTCAGCAGAGGTGATGCAGGTCTTGCAGAGGAGGCTGTTTCATCAGCAGCCCCATCCTCTCACTTGGGAGTGCCTGTGTCCTCTGGGGTATTAAGAAAAAAACTGTGACTAGTGAGTGGACCGACAACTTTGCCATAGGAGCTGGTGCTGACAAAGCTGCTTGCACGAAGTGCTTCTGCTGGAAAGAGACGTTGCAAACTGGTCCAGAGTCTCAACAGCAGCAACAACCCAAGGACCAGAAGGCTGGCTGCCTGGGGCAGGCAGGAAGACTCCAGAAGGGACTGTAGCACTCGGGGCCCAGAATTGTGTCCCCATTACTCCCTGGGGGGACATCTGCAAATGAAGAAAGGTACCAGAAAAAAGGATGGAGATTTTGGGTAAATATGACAATGGAAATTATACTCAAGGACAGGTAAGGAAGACGCACATGGGAGTAACGACCAGGGTGAAGCTAAAAAGGACCAAAGATGGAAGTGGTGTGAATAAAATCTGAGCTTTATCTTAGGAGCCCAACAAACTGACTGAGGAGCACACAAAACAGGGGTCCCTCCTAGCTCTGCAGGGAAGTCCCCGATCAATCAGAGCATGCCCTGCACATTCTGTGACCCAGAAATACATGGCACACGAGTTTCTAGCTTGTGTCTCTTCCTTTCAGGAGCATCATCCTCAGGGATGCTGAAATGCTGCGGTCATGGCACTGCGGTCACACAATGCTAACACTTGTTCTTGAATCGTCTCATTTAGAAAAAATTCCACCATGAATTGAAGCATTACACTCAAATATGCTGAAAGATATGGGTAAAAATTTCATTCTCTCTTTAAATCTGCTTCATTTTAATATTAAATAGATCCAGATTTTTAAACTACATATCTCAAGCAATTTAATGATTTTATATCATTAATATTTCCTTACTATTAACATGTAAAAAAAGAGATGTTAAGGTGCATCACTTCTAGGTATGTAAGCCTTAATATCTTGAATTAACATTATTTCTACTTAAAAAGTACCTTGAAAATTATAAAAATAAAGTCACATACTATGTCCTATAGAGGAAGGCTGATACAATCCTTTCTTGTTACACATAAATATCTAAAAATGTGGTTTCAATTTCTTTTTTTTCTTAAACCATGCTCATTTTCTTTCAAATTGCTTCCAAAAACAGAGGTCTTTCTGATGTTAATTGTGTATATACTTCGGCTTACACTTTAAAGAGTCTTCCTCTCCTGGGAAGTGACTTTTGTATACAAATCATGGAAAACTACTTAGACAAAGTGCTGGAGATGATTAAAAAGAGCCAGATTCAAATTTATACCTTAAAAAAAAGCAGAAGCAGATGTCAACTGACTCATTTGTGTATATTTTGGAAATGAGCTGAAGATATGCATGTGCATTTCATCAGGACATTGAAGGGATCCTAAACTTTTTACTATGGTTATATATCAGCGACAACTTTAGGAATTAAAAAACTTTAGGCCGGGCGCAGTGGCTCAAGCCTGTAATCCCAGCACTTTGGGAGGCTGAGGCGGGTGGACCACGAGGTCAAGAGATCGAGACCATCCTGGTCAACATGGTGTAACCCCATCTCTACTAAAAATACAAAAAATTAGCTGGGCGTGGTGGCGCGTGCCTGTAATCCCAGCTACTCAGGAGACTGAGGCAGGAGAATTGCCTGAACCCAGGAGGCGGAGGTTGCGGTGAGCCGAGATTGCGCCATTGCACTCCAGCCTGGGTAACAAGAGGGAAACTCCGTCTCAAAAAAAAAACTTTAAAACCTACACTGTGGCATTTTATGCTGCATACTCCTAGCTCTTACTATAATTTGATCTAACCAAGCACTTTTTAATCTAACCAAAAAGGTATTTGTTCATTTAGAAACAACACTAAGAATTTTTATTTTCTTGAGACAGAGTCTCTGTCGCCCAGACTAGAGTACAGTGGCATGATCACCGCTCACGGCAGCCTCGAACTCCTGGATTCAAGCAATCCTTCCTCCTCGGCCTCCCAAAATGCTAGGCGTAAGCCTCCATGACCAGCCAAAACTTTTATAATTGGAGGCACATGATATATAACTTATTATCTAGAATTAGTAAAGAAGAAATTAAAGTAGCATTTTATTTGTTTATTTACTATTTGAACAATAAAAAACTCCTCCAGAAACATACTAGAAAGAAAAAACATTTGCAAATTCTCTCTGATCTACCAAACCTTTACGGAAGCGCTTACTCTACACCATGCATCCAGCATCTTCCTAGGTCCTGGACACAGAAACGATGAGTACAGTACAGTCCTGACCACCAACAGGCACCTAGCTTACTGAGGAAGACTTTTCGGGAGTGATGCCTGGGTTCAAAACAAGGGTCTGAGGCTGGAGAGGGTGTGAGGGTAAGCAGGTGTGTCCTGCTGGAGCATGGTGTACCACTCTGTGACTGCGGGGATGTCAGGCAGAAGGACCCTTCCCTCTTAAAGGATATAACACCTTAGCAACACTTTGCTACAATGCCACTTTCTCTTGAAACAGGAAATCTGTTTCATATGGTAGATACATTCTAAAGGGACAAAAGAAATTAAGTGGGACATTTCTGCAGAAATCCCAGTCTACTTGGCTTGTTTCATCAGGAAGGGATGCAGCTTCTAGAATACTAGTGAGAACAGTGGCTAAAGCAATTAGTCATTACAGACTTTCCACAAGTCACCAACAAAAAGCCCTAATGACCCATATATTTCAATACATATGATTTCTGTAGCAAATTACTATGTGACCCTGGGTCACACTGACAGATTTTTAAAACAAATCCTTGTTGCTAGAGTTACTGTGAGACAATGTCACCCTCCAATTATGTAAACATGTCAAAGCATCCACCCAAGTGTTCAGTTATGGCATGAGTCAAATTGCATCTCTTCTCTGTGTGGTGAAGTATAGTTCATAAGCACTACCAAAAACAGCAAATCTACAAGAGTAGTATACAAGCTATCTGACAACCTAGCTGAGAGGGTTAAATCTTAAGGGTAATCAACAATCTCTCTGAATTAGAATGTTTAAGGGCTGTGTTTGCATTAAATCCACTTGCAGTGACAGAAAGCCCCCACCAGGTGGAGTTTCGAATTCTTGGTTTCTTGCACTCCCAACTATTTGTTTGTCCTGACTGATTATGAGGACTTGCCTATAAATTCACACAAATTTAATAATGCAGCCGTTTTCATTCTTTTCAAAAGCACGTAATATGAAGAAAAGAAATTCAACCATTTAACTTTTTTTTTTAATTAGTTCACTCAAGAAAAACCAGAGAAGGTCATGAAAAATCACTGATTAAGTGAGACTGAGACAAAAACCTCCAGGAGCCCAGATGCCACAGTACGAACTTTGAGGATCACTATACCTTCAGAAGGTCTCCCTAATTTTCTTTTTCCAAATCACCACCAACACATTCATTTGAGGGAGAAAGGGTCAAATCATGAACTTTTAAACTGGGTAAGACTATACACAGTGATCTACCTGACTTCAGATATTCACAACCGCCTAGGTGACCACAGTCTGCAGGTGAGGTGCTATCTTAGAGGAATACGCTTTCCCAGTAATCACGTGATCTCCTATTCAGAAGGTGCTTCCCTTGGGTCATAAAAATAGTGTTGAGAAAAGCGCAGGTTCTAGCCACAGCCTCCTAGCACAGGCCCAGACACGATGGGGAACTTGTGAAAGGGGATAATTCTCAGTTTACAAAGCAAGAGTGAAGCTCCCAGCTGAGCTGCAGGATAAGAGCTGGGGCTGCCTGAAGGGGTAGAATCTGGATCTGGCCATTAGCCATTCCCTACCCAACGTCAGCCTCCACAAGTTGTCCTCTGGTCCCTGGCACAAGGCAGACTCAGCAAATCTAGGAAGGGAATTCTGCCCCAATGTTCCCACCCGCCCCACCTCCCCAAGTTTAACATGTGACCCAATCCATGGGACCCGCCCCCACCCAATCGCACACTCCCTTGCTGGCCTATTCACAGTTAGTAGCTCTCAATTCTCGTGTCACTCCAATCCTTAAAGAGTAAGTTTTAGGCACTGAACATTGACTGCTGGTATGGCAGATGCATTCTAAAGTGAACCCCTCCCCACCATGATTCATGCTCATATAATTCCCTCCCATTAAGTGCAAGCAGAACCTCTAACTTGCTTCTAAGCCACAGACTGTGGCAAAGGTAATGGGAGGCTATTCCCTTAACTAATCAAACTAATCAGATCACATTTCCAGGCCACTAAATACGTAGTGATCTGTTATGCAGCAACAGAAAACATACAGCTGGCGAAAGGAGTTTATTCCCTGATCCACTGCACACACCTCTGTTAGACCTCAACTCTTCCACCCCATTCCTGTCCTGAGGAAAATCACAATTAACAGCATCTTATGCATTCTTTTTGATAACGCACACATAACTAAGCAAACATATTCCCATATAAAGATATATATTTTGGCCAGGCACGGTGGCTCACGCTGTAATCTCAGCACTTTAGGAGGCCGAGGCAGGTGGATCACAAGGTCTAGAGACTGACAACATCTTAGCTAACATAGTGAAACCCCGTCTCTACTAAAAATACAAAAATTGGCTGGGCGTGGTGGTGCGTGTCTGTAGTACCAGCTACTCAGGAGGCTGAGGCAGGAGAATCGCTTGAACCCAGGATGCGAAGGTTGCAGTGAGTGGAGATCACACCACTGAATTCTGGCCTAGCGACAGAGTGAGACTCCCTTCCCAACATATATATTTATATTTGTATATATATTTTTTGCTCCCTTTTGCGATAACAAATGGAAGCATATTATCCATACTTCTTTTCCTCCCTCCAGATTATCCTGACAAGGATTCACCATCAGTACAAACAGCTCACGCCCTTTTAATGACTGCACTGAACTTTATCCTATGAGTGCACCAGAATGTTTTTACTCAGTTCCCAATTGATAAAGAAACACTTAGACTTCTAATCTGAGGTTTATACACCTGCCACTTCACAGTGGGTAGAGTCAATTGCTAGAAGCAGACTTTTGCTGGGTCAACAGGCTATGTACACTTGTAATCCTGTAACGTACACAGTTCTACCAACTGATACTCCCACAGGCAACGTATGGGAGTGCCTGTTTCCTCAGCCCTTGCCAACCCAGGTGTTATCAAAAGGACATCAAATTGATTTTGCATTCCAGTACAAACTCTTGGCTCACAGTGTCTAGTTTCATCATTATCCTCAAGCTCATCAGGTTCATCTGACCAATATTTATGAGGGGCCCACTCTGTGAAAAGGGAACAGGTTGCTAAAGAAAGATAACAAAACACACCAATGAAATGAGCAAAAGCTTCTGAAATTCAGCAGAGAAGACTGCTTCCGACCTGAGCGAAATCTCCCTGGAGGAGGTGAGCTCCGACCTATCTAGATCCTGAACAACCTGTCGACTTCAGACAGAGAGAAAGGAGTCCCATGAGAACAAGCAGCGCATCGGGATGGGAAAGCACAGGACATGGTCCGTGGCAGAGCAGGGCGGGGAGACAAAGAGAATGCTCAGGTGGCAGCCCGAAGAGTGGCTGCCCCAGCAAGGCCTGAGCTAGAAGAATCAGTCAGCAAATAGAACGCTGATCTGAGAGTTGGGATTTCCACTTTTGGCATTAGCTAAGCGATCATGAGAAATACTAGCTTATCTGGGCTTCAGGAGGTTAGCCCTGAAACCAAACTTTCTGTAGCTGCAGAACTGTGCGTTCAAAGTAAATCTTAGTCAAGAGTAATGACAGGCAAGCACAACTGCACTGGCAGAGGGGAACAGGAGGAACTCAGCACTCTTGACTGCTATGACAAATTACCATTCTAGAATGTAAACGTGCTCTTCCCTTTCTCAACACTGTAGACTAGAATATTCGAGTGACAAAATTACCTAAAGGGAAGAATGAAATGAACAAACGAACTTCACAGAAAACCAAATTGGATCTGGTAAGAAGCAGTGACCACCAGGTGGTCCAGGTGTTTGGGATGGAAACTAATCCTAAAACATTAACTAGTTAGGCCAAAACAATGGGGTGGAACTTGAAGGGATAAAGTGTAGGGGCAGCTGTCAATGCCTGGGAAAATGGACAGGCAAGGATGTGCAGAAGAAAAAAGCAGACCCAGGGTCCCTGCGCCACTAGATCTTATAATCACCTCCTCTCTGAAATGGGGGTCTGGTCCTCCCCGCACCAATCTTAGCAGCACAATGCTCTGCTCTAGGCTTAAAATATGTCAACGGCACCTTTGCCACCAAAAAGCTCCTTTCCCTTTCTTTTTGTAACTGAGAAATGTGCATAATGGAATTATTTTTTTTTATGTCAAAGGGTCTGATAATCCTTATATATCAGTTCTTTATCCCCAACTAAGAGAGCACATTAGACAAAAAGCTACTGACGCAAAGGTTCACAGCAGCACTAGTCACAACAGCCAAGAGGTAGAAGAAACCAAATGTCCATCAACAGATGAATGCATGAACCAAATGCGGTCTATCCATACACTGGAATACTATTCAGCCACAGTTAGGAATGAAGTACCGACACACACTACGAAGGTGAATCTGGTAATCAAATGCAGAGCATAAGAAAGAAGCCACAGGAGACCATGCATTGCAGGATTCTATTTCTATGAAATACGCAGAACAGGCAAATCTCAAGAGAGAGAAAACAGGTTAGCAGCTGCCAAAGGTTAGGGGGAAGGAGAATCAGGGAGTGACTGTTCGTGAGTACAGGGTGTCCCTTTGGGGTGACAAAAATGTTTTGCAGCTAGACAGTGGTGATGGTTGCAGGACACTGTGAATGTACTAAATGCCACTGAACTGTACATTTAAAAATGGCTAAAAGAGTACACTTTAGGTTATATGTATTTTATCCCAGTAAAAAACAGTTCCCGCAAATCCAATAAACTTCAAAATAAAGTTATATCTCACTAATCTCTAAAACGTAACTTGGGAAATGGGAGCTAAGAACATCAAAAAACCATGCGTACACAGGTTGTGGTTAGTCCCCAAACAACATGTGGTATAAACACAGACTCTCAGGCCTCTTGTACAGCTGGAGCTGATAATAATGACAATCACTGCTAGCATTTACTGAACTACGCACTGGCTCTGTGAAACGACTGGGCTCTGTGTTACTACCCAAATCTCATCTCAAACTGTAACTACCACATGTCAAGGGAGTGACCTGTAATCCCCACATATTGAGGGAGGAGGTGATTGGATCGTGGGAGCAGTTTCCCCCACGCTGTCCTGGTGACAGTGAGTGAGTTCTCCCAAGTTCTGTTTAAAAGTTCCTCCTCCTCCCTCCTCCTCTCTCCTGCCGCCAGGTAGGCCATGTCACCTGCTTCCCCTTCCACCGTGATTCTAAGTGTCCCCAGGCCTCCCCAGCCATGCAGAACTGTGAGTGAATTAAACCTCTTTCCATTGTAAATTACCCAGTCTTGGGTAGTATCTTTACGGCAGTGTGAAAACAGACTAATACACTCTAAGTACTCACATATAATCCTGTAAGATACTTACTCTCATTTTACACAAGAGAGTACAGGCAAAGAGAAGCTAACCAACCCGTCCAAGATTAAAGAGCCAGCAGGTGGCAGAGCCTCAGCATGGAAATCTGAAGCCCACCTAGTTTCAGAATTATGTTCTTAGTCACAGATCCATGCCTCGCAACACAGACCCTCCTGATCTGGGCCCAATCCAGTCTTTCACTAACTATCCACCCCACACATCACCACTCCACACAGAGAACTATCTTCTCAGCCTTTGCATGTGCGGTGCCTTCTACCTGGAGCTCCTATCTCAAGTGCTGCTGCCATGCATCCAGTGCCTCCTCTCCTCTCTGAAGTCTGTGCTGAGGTGGAGGGGATGGGAACCAGGGCCTCCAAGGTTCTTGTGCAATCTGCCCTTACACTGTTCTTTCCACCAGCATTCATGCCTGTAAACACTGCCCATTTTCGCCTGAGGACAGGAACAAAGAATTTTTATGCCTCCAGCAAAACCAAAGGTGCTTGTACTCTGCTGGTGAACGATGTGGAAGGCAAACCTATGAACCATAAGACTGAGTCAGTCGAGCCATTTTGTTTGGTCCTCACCGCATTTTCCAACACCAACAACATAATGGGAACGCCTTCCCCAGGGCGCCCAGTCCTGGTGTGGCATACTGCTGCTTGATATTTTTGTGACGGGCAGCTCCAGGCTCGTAAGCCATCCTGACCTAGCCATTAACGGACTCACTCATTACTCCCAATTACTTCTCTTCCCATCATTCTTGCACATATGGTAAGTCTCAGCCATAAATGATACCAAGAGAAATAAAAGAGCATAACAGATACATAATTTCATTTCTATAGATTAAAAAGAAAAAACTCCCTATATAATGTCAAAGGTGGAAATATCCCTAAAATTGAAACAACTTCAAATCATGGCAAAACTAAAATTTAAGACCTTCTAGAACAAAAGTCCCTTATCAGTGCCCACACCTCTCAGCAGGAAGGGGGCCAGAGCAGAGTTGGCCCAGCCTGGCACAGGGTCACTGCTGGCACTCTCAACCCCAGCAACTTCTGAGAAAAGGTCAGGGACCTTTGTTTAGGCAAGTTTACCTTTAAATTTCAACACCAAACCAGACATTTTCTGTTTGACTTATTTCTGTTCAGCTTACAACACTGCCCAAGTTCAGGGAATAAGCACCAGAAATAGAAAGAGAAGGAGATCCTACTGAACACACTGTGCTTGACCATGACAAAACAAAGGGTGCCACTCTTAACCCAAAGCTTTAGCTCTCTAGATTAGAGGAAGAGGACCAGTGGCTGTATTTCCATGTGCCCTGTAAAACCAAAGCAGCACTTAGCACACCTAAAATAAGAACCACATTAATATTCACAAACGTAGGCGAGATAAGATGGGGATCTTGTTTTTGTTTTTTTGAGATAGGGTCTTGCTCTGTCACCCTGGGTAGTGTGCAGTGCTGTGATCGTGGCTCACTGCAGCCTCAAACTTCTGGACTCAAGCAATCCTCCCATCTCAGCCTCCCCAAGTAGCTGGAATTACAGACACGTGCCACCACACCCAACTAATTTTTGTTTTTTTTAAGAGACAAAGTCTCAATATGTTGCCTAGGTTGGTCTCAAGCAATCCTCCCTCCTTGGCCTTCCTAAGTGTTGGGATTACAAGTGGAAGCCACTGTACCCTGCCTAAGACAAAAGTATTAATTTGGCATGAGGAGTTCAGTGTCTTTACTTATGGAAAAAAATTTTTTTTATTAAGTCAAAAGCCAGGATTAGAAATATTTACATCTAACAGCATTCAAAATAGAAAGCTAAACGACTGTAAAATTAAAATAGTCTACACCTACTTCTAGAATCTAAAAGAAAATTTTTAAAAAGACACTACACCAACTATTTCCACAAATAACAACTGTAACTGGTTACTAAATACCTGTATGCAACTGAAATTTTTGCTTTCTGAATCACACTTGAAAAGTAAAAGGAATCTATATCATTTAAAGAAGCTCAAGGGAGAATTCTTTTGTAAACCATGTGTTTTGTTTTGTTTTTCAATGAAAACAACCTATACTTCCCAGGTATGTTGCGACTTCTTAAAGGGATCGCTTGTACAAAGGCAAACTCCACACAGAAAACAAACTGCCTCTGTCTTCTCTGGCCTCTTTGCTGCACACACCTACTGGACTACACTCCAGACTCATTTGGCACAGAAATGTAGGCTGTACAGTAAAGAAAGGAAATAATTTCTTTAACTTAATCCCAAATGTAATGGTAGAAAATAATTTTTAACTGTAAGAGAAAACTGGTTAAATGTCACTGAGTAATACTTACTGCGGGTTCAACTTCACTTCTATCTGCAATATCTATATGGACAATTTCAACAGTTTTCCATGTGTTTGGATCTAAACCGTGTACCTACCAATGACAAAGAGGAAAGAAACAAAACAAACCGTAGATTATTCCATCACGCTTAGATCTACAGTCTTTATCTGAGTCTCTCAGGGTACATTATAAGGAATTAAAAGACCCAAATTATTATTTCATTATATTAGCTGTCGGATATTTTGCAGGATCTAGAAATCTTCTGTTAGCACTGTAACAAATAATAAGGGAGAACAGAATGAGGACGCTGGCAAATAAATAGAAACCTCTCAATATTATCTTCTGAGAGTCCTCACAAATGATTTATGAAACAAAATATGCCAGCCCTATGTTCAACCCAAATGATACACAACCAAGTCCTCGTAACCAACCAAGTCCTATACAAATATAAGGTGACATTACAAGTTAAATTCAAATGATGTACTACATGGTCTAAAATCTCTCCAAATTTTGATTATCCTAAAGCTGCTCAGTTTCAGTACGATGCCAACTCCTCTATACGGCATATTGATCAATCATTTATTTCTGAAAAGCCATCTATGAACCAATTAGGAATTGTTTGAAAACTGCCAACGATCTGCCCATTTAAAAGCTGAAAATACCAGATTAAGTCATATATATTAAAGCACACCAAATAAACTCATCTAGATTCTACATTTTACAGGGTTACTAGGAAAAACAACATAAAGGCCGGGTGCAGTGGCTCACACCCGTAATCCCAGCACTTTGGGAGGCTGAGGCAGGCAGATCACCTGAGGTCAGGAGTTGGAGACCAGCCTGGCCGACATGGTGAAACTCTGTCTTTAATGAAAATACAAAAGTTAGCCAGGCATGGTGGTGCACGCCTGCAGTCCCAGCTACTTGGAGGCTGAGGCAGGAGAATCGCTTGAACTCAGGAGGCAGAGGTTGCAGTGAGCAGAGAACGCGCGACTGCACCCCAGCCTGGGCAACAAAGTGAGATTGGGAAAAAAAAAAAGGAAAACAACATAAAATGTCAAATGGTCACTTGAAAGAACAGTCAAATACTACAGATCAAAATTCAAAGTTCCATTAATTGGTATCAATAACATAAGAGCACAGTAATAAAACAGTAAAAACAGAATTTGCCACAATTATTAACTTAGTCTCCTATAATAACGTATCATCAGGTTGGAACAGATCTCTACTGGAATGAATGCACACCAGAAAACAGAAACTGCTGAGTCCCATTCCTAGAGATTCTGGTCTGGTAGTTCTTAGGTGAGTCAGGTTATCTGCATTTCAAGCCAGTCCCCAGATACTGTGCTGCTGTTGGCCCATTCAAAGACCACATTTTTGAGAACTGCTGGACCAAGGGCATCAACCTATACAAGAGGCCTTACCAATAGTTAATGATTACATTTCTTTGAGTCCTGACTCAAAGATGTTCTTGAATCTTAGCGATAAATGTGCACCAACTTACATAAGTCAAGAGCTTTTCAACATTTGTGTAATTATTCACACTACTTTATACCTCCTGCCTTTTGGTCACTTCTCTGACATCAGCCCATAATCTAGCAAAGCAGACAGGAGGTAAAAATTAAAGCAATCAATCCTGCTATGCAGAGCAGCTCCGGCAAACACTCAGAGATGAAAGCAATCTAATTAGCAAAACTAATGGCTAAAACTGGGCTGGGGTTTATTTGTGAATTTTACCCATGCTCTCTTTGTCTCAGATAAAGAGAGCTGCTGATCAAAACAGCAACCTCACCCAAGTGTTGAGGAAGGGACTGATAGGGAAAGGTCATTTGGTTTCTGGCTGCTTGCCTGCCTCACTCAATTTGACACAGCTTGGTGTGGTCAGATACTAGTCTTACACAGGTGACATTACTTTGGTGATGACAAAGGGAACAACATACAGGATTCTCATTTCCAGGGACTTCTGTACTAAAAGTGCAGAGTTGAAACTTACATTTTCTAATGTTCCCAAGTCTGGCTTGTGCCATGTTTCGATTTTAATGAAGAAATCATCTTTCATATATTCATTCTGCAGAAAAACACAAAAGGAAAATGACAGTGATCTTCTACCTGGTTCCTTGGTGCCACATCTGAGGGAGCTTTTCCCACTATGGGCATCCAGGCTTTGACTCTACACGGAGACTGATCCTCAAGTGACAAAGAATCATTAGCTATCTATTTTTGGAGACTTGTCAGGCAAACCAAATGCTGCATGCTTTTAAATAATTCTAACAATCCTACTTCACGCAGCATATTGGGCTAATGAAGCTGTGAGGTCCAGTAAGCAAACATGGCATTTGAAAGGAGTAAGAAAAGCAAAATAACATCAATAGGGAGATTTTGAGACAAGGGCAAAAAGAGCCCATGAACACTGGGAACATGCGTTACAGTGTGGGGGCCAGTGGAGGGGACACAGGGGGGAACCATGCAGGGGTGGGCAGTTAGCAAAGAATGGTTGAAAATAATTACTGTGTAAACAAAGTTTAAAGATGAAAGTAAGACACACAAAAATAGTTTTACTCACCGTTACAACTGAGGCACAGTGGAGAGGCAGGTAATAAAAGGAGAACATTTTCAGAATATTAATTGGAGTCAAAACAATCTGTTCCAATACTTAATGTCACAAAGACTAAACTATCTGAAAACACAACATTTATTTAGTAGCTATGTTTGCAAAACATAGTTTCTACACAAGTGACACTATATGGTACATTAATTTAGATTATGGAGTACAAATAAAATATGAATAATCTAATTTTTTAAATAATGCTAAAAAGAATAATGTCACACAAACAAAACATTATTTATAAGATGAATTTAGCAAATGATAGGATGCTGTTTCAGAAGTCTGTCCTATTCCTCCTCTATTACGTAGCAACGTAAGTCAAAATACTATTGAAATGCACAAAAAGACACTTCTGAGTGTGAATGACCTTCTTTTGGCTTACTCCTGGAGCCAGCATAGTCAGCAAGGACCCCAATGTGGCTGCCATGTGGGCATGAACTTATGCCTGCCAAAAAGTTCTGCGGGGAAGAACCCAATGCAGTCCTTCGTCTGCCATCATTTTGGCAGTGACTGTCCAAAAATTCATGGAAGACCTTGCTCAGTGTAACCCTTCTCAAAGACACTAGTACTGAGAGTCCCTTCTGCTCATCCTCAGGGTGGAGGGGTGAAATGGCTGCTGGGGGCCAGGCTTACTTGTTCTACAGTAGGGGTATGCATTCCAGGCTTTCTCATGAAACACCAAGGAGCCCTCAGGAGCAATCATCCTCACAAATGCAGGAACTTTGCTGGGAGAAGAGAGATACTGGATATATTTAACAGCACCATCAATTCTTTCTTCGTATCTATCAAACTGCTTGAAAGAGTACAGCAATCAAAGGCGATCATGTTCTAAGTTTGATAAACTAGTTTATTTCAATCCCAAAGTAATCCAGTAGAAACGAATATATAATCTTTTAAATTTGAAATAAAAATGATTAAGAATATTTAGCTGGGTATGGTGGCTTATGCCTGTAATCCTAGCATTTTGAGAGGCTGAGGCAGGAGGATAGCTTGAGCCCAGGAGTTTCAGACTAGCCTGGGGAACATAGTGAAACCCTGTCTTTACAAAAAATACAAAATTAGCCAGGCGTGGTGGCACATGCCTATATCCCCGGCTATTCAGGAGGCTGAGGTGGGGAGGATTGCTCGAGCCTGGGAAAGGGAGGTTGCAGTGAGCTGAGATCACACCACTGCACTCCAGCCTGGGTGACAGAGCAAGACCTTGTCTCACAAGGAAAAAACAAAGTAATCATATAGAAGGTTTTTATTTTATGTTTTTATAGAAGCAATTCTTTCTTAAGGACTTCTAACCTACTATCCCAATGTGAACCCTAAGAGTTAACGATTACTCATCCTGCACATTAATACAACATAGTTCTCTTAGTTAGATGACATTACACTGTTTCTAATGCAAAAAGCCCTAGAGTAAGGAGATACCGCTGAATAAAAGTCTCTTAATACATTTTACAGAACAGACCTGAAGAAAAATGACAATGTGAAGGACCCATGTAGAACGTGAGAAATTAAAGCATATCCAAGTACAAAATTGTGTAGGTATGAGGAAGAGAAAGGTTAAATACGTGATTAATACATGAGAAGCTTGTGCAAGCATATGATAATCAGAAACAATTCCAACATATAAAGGGGCAAAAGTCTTCCACAGGCCCATTACAAATAGAAAATGTTACTCATTAACAAACAAATGGAAAAATCAGTCTTACCAGTCTTCAAATAAATGCAAATGGAGTGACTGACTTACTGACTGGAGCCCACTGTAAAGAGTAGTTTTGCTTGCACAGACTTTTCACAGATCAGATTCAAATCCCAGCACCACCACTTAGAAGCTGTGCGACCTCAGGCACATTACTTGGCTTCTCTGAAATTCCTCATGTGTTGAATGGAATTCATATTACCTGCTCTGCAGGTTATTTAGAGAATTAAATCAAATATTATAATGTCTTTAGCACACTGCACAGTACAATGAGCTCAAAAAATGGTAGTTACTGCTTTTTAATTACAAGCTGACACAGAGCGGGGTACTTTCACATGACTCTCTTCACTTAAATCTTCCAGTGATACGACGAAGTAAGCATTATATTTCATCATTTCATGTAACCAGCATTTTAGTGTCTAAATAAATACCCATACGTCAAAACCAGGTCCTCAAATTTCAAGCCCTATGTATATTTCTCAAATCACAGATGTTTCTGAGAACTTCAAGCACAACTTAATTTGCTCAACTAAGAGAAAGAATAAACTAAGGAAATGTGAGCTCCAGAGAGGACTTCTGACAATGTAATATGACTGCGCATTTGACCAGAGCTATTCTTATGTTGGATTTCGCAGCCTAAGCAAGACAGATGGTAAGGAGCCCATGCCACACAGAGCTAAGCAGCAAGAGAAGAGGTAGTGTGGACCACTCTGTCACTCATCCTGTCAGTCATCAGGCCAACAGTGCTTAACAATGGGAACACAGCTTGGAGGTTCCACTTTTCTGGCAAATTAAATCACTGGAAAAGAAAAGTAGATATACGGTAGTACTAGTGAGACTCCCAGAACATAAAGTGATTTACAAGTGCCTTCACATCCTTCTAAATGAAAGGGGCTAATTCTCTGATCACTGATTTCCTTTCAAATGGTGGAACGATTCATTCAAACTTCAGAAACATGAAGCCAGGATAACTGAAAATATCATCACCTTAAAAGTCAAAGCATATCTAGTGGTCCAAAAAATGTATCACATTGCTAAAGGACTAGAACCGAAATTCCTTTAAGTGTGGGTGAGGTCTAATCAGGGTACAACGGAACACATGAGGATAATTTTTTAAGCCAAGCTATAAGATTACCTATTCATCCAAAAGTATGGCAAACAGATCTATCAATGGTTTAGTTGGTCAACCTAGAAAAAGCACGAGAGGCGGGATGTGGTGGCTCACACCTGTAGTCCCACCACTTTGGGAGGCTGAGGTGGGTGGATCACCTGAGGTCAGGAGTTTGAGATCAGCCTAGCCAACATGGTGAAACCCTGTCTCTAGCAAAAATACAAAAAATTAGCCAGGCGCGTTGGTGCATGTCTGTAACTCCAGCTACTTGGGATGCTGAGGCAGGAGAATTGCTTGAACCTGGGAGACGGAAGTTGCAGTGAGCTGAGATTCTGCCACTGCACTACAGCCTGGGCAACAAAGCAAGACTCTGTCTCAAAAAAAAAAGAAAAGGCATGAGGAACAGTTCTGTATGAACTCAGACACATACTTTAACTATCCTATTTATTCCTACAGTGCCTGATATGTGAAGAACTTTAATATTCATAAATGTCCTAAAATTTGCTGACTCAAAATAGAAGGAAATTAGAATATCATTAAAGGCCAACATGAGCCAAATCTACATTAAAATTTTAATATTTCTTTATCTCACTCTGAATGCCTACCTTATTTCTAAGATACTTTTCCCACCATGTGAATTCCAACAATTCATTTTATGTTTTGACTGAGTTAATCAAGTTCAAACTTATAAGCTAGCTTTATTTCAAATTTACTGATTTTTTGTTTGAAAACATCAAATATATTTCTCCTCGATGAATCTAAGTAAATGACTAAGTATATATGGAGTAAATAAAATTAAATTTCAATTCCGCTTCAAAGCTAAGAAATGTTCATTAATGGCAACCTTAATATACCCCTAACATGGTAGTTCAGGTGTGCCGTTTACATAGAATTGAGAGCATATACGTCATTTTCCCACCACATTACCACTTAGTTAAGACCCGTTAGTAAAATGCAGTGGATTCCTGTTTTGGAAGCTTAGAGAGCTTCAGAAAAGGAAGAATTATTAACTGAATTAACAAAACGGATGTAGGCCTTCAAAAACAAACATGCAAAAAGAACAATCCTCCTCTTGTCCTCCCAAACTATTCACAAATGGTGCTCCCTCATGATAAACCAATATTCCTAACAGTGCTTACTTACCTCCAGTAAACATGGCTAGATTTCAGCCGCTTAGAGTAAGAGTTAAGAGTTATCCATAGCACAATGCCCAGGACCATGAAGACTCTTTAAGAATTCACATCCGTTCTCCCACTCGGAACAGTACTTTAAGAATATTTAACTTCCAGGTAAAATATGACCATAATGGACACTGAACGCCTGATCTAGGTGCATTCCTTTTTAAATCCTATTCCTGACATGGCAAATCATTTCCAACTGTACTTTTCCCTGGAAATTCTTATGTCTATCTGTAAGCCACACAAGCAAGATAACTTTCCCCCCTTCTCCTTCCTACTGCAGATGAAGATAAAGCACAGAAAAATACAAGGAAGAATTTGAAGATCACATTCATTTACCACAAATAAACCAATTAATCTTTCATTTTATGATCAACTGCAATATCCCTTAAATACACTGAGAAGCCTTCTCTTCACCCATCAGGAAAAGCTCAGTTGAGAAGACAAAAAAAGAAAGGGCCAGGTGCAGTGGCTCACGCCTGTAATCCCAGCACGTTGGAAGGCCAAGGTGGGCAGATCACCTGAAGTTGGGCATTCAAGACCAGCCTGGCCAACATGGTGAAACCCTGTCTCTACTGAAAATACAAAAATTAGCTGGGCATGGTGGCGGGTGCCTGTAATCCCAGCCACTTGGGAGGCTGAGGCAGGAGAATCACTTGACCCAGGGAGGCGGATGCTGCACTGAGACTGAGTCGAGATCATGCCACTGAACTTCAGTCTGAGGACAATGAGACTGTCTCAAAAAGAAAAATACACACACACACACACACACACACACACACACACGGTACCTCATTCATTCATCCACTCAAACATTTACTGTGTCCACTGTGCCAGGCCAGGGACTGTGTAAATAATGGTGAGCACACAGGGACAATTCCTACTCAGAGTTTATTTTTACGAATAGAGGCAGAAAATAGATTAGTAAACAATAAACACAAAGAGAATTATTTATCAAGCAGTGCGGTGAAATTAAAGAACAGGGTCCTGGGCAATGAATAAGTGCAGCAAGGGTAGTCAGGAAGGCCTCTCTGAGAAAATAAATTACAACAGTGATCCAAGGGTATGGAGGCAGGGAACAGAACAGGAGGCAGAGGGAACAGCATGACTACAGGTCCTAAGACAGCAAAAGACTTAACCTGCTTGAGCCACTCTTAGGCCTCCAGGATGAGTAGACTGCAGTGACCAAACATGGAGAGAGGGCAGAAAAACCACATGGGCCCCACCTTAGAGGTCACAGAGTTTAGATTTTATTCTTGGTGTGATGGGAAGCCAACGAAAGCTTTAAAAAAGTAATGGCACAACCTGACGAGCTGTGTGATCATTCTGGCTTTGTGTGAAAAATTAATTGAAGTGGGCGAGACTGGATGGTTGCAAAAATTAACTCGAAATGAATAAAGACCTAAATAAAAACTGAAACTATAAAATTCTTGTAAGAAAATAAATATGTAAATCTTTATGAGCTTGGATTGGGCAATGATTTCTATGATGACACCAAAAGCAAACACTACAAAAAGAAAAAATAAATTGGACTTCATCAAAATAATAAACTTTTTTTTTTTTTTAAGAGACAGGGTCTTGCTCTGTCACTAGGCTTGAGAACAGTGGTGCCATAATAAATCACTGCCACCTCCAACTTCTGGGCTCAAGCAAACCTCCCACCTCAGTCTCCTGAGTAGTTACAACAGACATGCAGTATCGTGACGGGCTAATTTTTAATTTTTGGAGACGGGGTCTCAGTATGTTTTGCTCTATTGCCCAGGCTGGTCTTGAAATCCTGGCTTTAAGCAATCCTTCCACCTCAGCCTCTGAGGTAGCTAGGACTACAGGCATACACCAAAATTAAAAATTTTGTAAGCTTCAAAAGACACTATCAAGTAAGTGAAAACTCACAGAATGGGGGGAAAATCTGCAAATCACCTATATTATAGGAAACTAGTACCCAGAATACATAAATAACACAACTTAACAAAGAAAACTCAATTTAAGAATGGGGTGCGGTGACAGCTCATGGGTCTCTGAGACCCAAAAACTGAGAGTGTTTTCACACCCCAGGGGCTGCTCCTGCAGCTCTGCAGCCATCACCACCTCACAGAACTAATATATTGAATTACATTGTAAATGCTATGGATACCGTTTGGATTACCATGAGAAAAAGAGAAAGAAGGAAAGTCGAGCGGCTCGAAGACGTTCAAAGGGCCGGGTGCGGTGGCTCACGCCTATAAACCCAGCACTTTGGGAGGCCGAGGCGGGTGGATCACGAGGTCAAGAGATCGAGACCATCCTGGTCAACAAGGTGAAACCCCGTCTTTACTAAAAATACAAAAATTAGCTAGGCATGGTTGTGTGCGCCTGTAGTCCCAGCTACTCGGGAGGCTGAGGCAGGAGAATTGCTTGAACCCAGGAGGCGGAGGTTGCAGTGAGCCGAGATCCTGCCATTGCACTCCAGCCTGGGTAACAACAGTGAAACTCCGTCTCAAAAAAAAAAAAAAAAAAAGAGAAAACTTTCAAAGAAGGCAAAGAAAATGATTGATCCGAAGGCTGAGCTTTCCCATAAACAGGCCATGCTGAGAAATACAAATGAAAAAGACTATCAAGATGCATGAAAAGAGAAACCCCAAACAAAAGAATGATGAAAAGACTCCACAGGGAGAACTACCTGTCTATCTGGTGGACCGAGAGGGACAATCTCAGGCTGAAGTACTTCCCAATATGATTAGACAGGAACAAAAAGAGAAGGAGGGGAAATGGGAAGTCCCTCTGCCTAAAGTACATGCCCAGGGAGAAACAGAAGTCTTAAAAGTTACTCCAACAGGAAAGAGAAAGAAGAAGGCATGGAAGAGGATGGTTACTGAAGTCTGCTTTGTTGGAGATGGCTTTATAAGAAAACCACCGAAATATGAAAGATTCATCATGCCAATGGGCTTGCATTTCAAGAAAGCCCATGTAACACATCTTGAACTGAAAGCCACCTTTTGTATACCAATACCTGGTATAAAGAAGAATCCCTCAGTCCTGCTGTATACAACTGTCGGTGTTACTACCAAAGGTACTATCATTGGGTAATATGAGCAAATTGGACCTTGTGACTCAAGGAGGCAAAGTTATTTGGGGAAAATATGCTCCAGTTAGCAACAATGCTGAAAATGATGTATGCATAAATGCAGTCTTACTGGTTTGACAGCAATTTCATATACAATTATTGAGGACTACACACCAATTGAAAAAAAAACTGCCATTATTGTAACATTTCTGAATACTACCAGTCATACATGTTTGCAATCATTAAAAGATTTATTAAATTGTAAACATTAAAATAGAAAAAAAAAAAAGAATGGGCAGCCAGGACCAAGGACAGTGGGTCACACCTGTAATCCCAGCACTATGGGAGGCTGAGGCAGGAGGATAGCTTAAGCACCAGGAGTTGGAGACCAGCCTGGGCAACACAGGGAGACCCCCATCTCTACCAAAAAAAAAAAAAAAATTAACAGAGCACACAATGGTGCACACCTGTGGTCCCAGGTACTTGAGACACTGAGGTGGGGGAACTGCTTGAGCCCAGGAGTTCAAGGCTGCAATGAGATAAGCAACTGAAGTCCAGCCTAGATGACAAAGTGAGACCCTGTCTCCAAAAAAAAAAAATTTTTTTTTAAAGTGGAGGTAGAAGATTTGAACAGATATTTCTTCACAGAAGATATACAAATAACCAAAAAGCACTTGAAAAGATGTTAACATCATTAATCACCAGGAAAATGCAAATCAAAACCACAATGAGATACCATTTCACACACACGAGAATGGTTATAATAAAAACGGTAATGAGGATGTGGAGAAACTGGAACCTTCATGCACTGCTGGTAACATTATAAAGTGTGCAGTTGTTTTGGGAAGCAGACTGACTGTTCCTCAAAGGTTAAATATAGAGTGGTCATATGACCTGGCCAATTTCACTCAGGGCAATATGTATCTCCAAGAGAACTGAAAAGGCATTCCTAAGTTCTACTACTACATACAGAACATTATACACAAATGTTCACAGCAGCATTACTCATAACAGCCGAAAGTGGAAACAACCTAAATGATCAACAACTGATGAACGGATGAACGAAATGTGGCAGGTCTATACAATGGAACGGTACTAGCCATCAAAATAGTACTGATACATGCTTTAACACAGACAAGCCTTGAAAACACACCAAGTGAAGTCAATCACGAAAGGCCACATATTATATGATTCCACTTACATAAAACGTCCACAGTACATCTACAGAGATAGAAAGTAGATCAGTGGTTGCCAGGCATTGGGAGGAGGGGGTAATAGTGATTACTAATGAACATGAGATTTCTTTTTGGATTGTTGCAAATGTTCTGAAATAAAGTAATAACAGCAGTTGCCCAACTCTGTAAATAGATTAAAAACCACTAAAGTGTATATTTTAAAGGAATGAATTTTATGGCATATAAATTATATCTCAATTAATTCTAAAGCCAGAAAATGAATGGACAGCAAAATATCAGCGTGGAGGCAAGTCTGAGAGAGAGAATGGTAACTTCAATTCACAGAAAAGAAAGAAAGGAAAAGAAAGATACAAAAGGGGGGAAATTACAGAAATGATTTAAAACCCCAGTTTGTGGGGAGGGAATAAAATAGCCAGACACAAACTGGCTAACTCCCAGGAGACAGGAGACTCTAAAGTCCTGGAGAATTATAAAAAACAAAGAGAGAAGTATTTTTCACCCAATAAAAGGGGAATAATAAATGAAAAATAACATACAGTATCAAGAGGAAACAATATATTTCAGAAAATACTTCTGAATATTTTTCTGAAATAGGATTACTCTTGATTTGGAAAACTTTGAATTGTGCAAAATTGACCAAACTATATACAATGAAATATAACATGTTGTGTCTAAGATGGCTAATTTTTGACTCAATAACGAATTATATTTGGCTGATATTATTTTTCTTTTTTTTTTTTGTTTGAGACTGAGTCTCACTCTTGTCACCCAGGCTGGAGTATAATGGCGCAATCTCGGCTCACTGCAACCTCCACCTCCTGGGTTCAAGTGATTCTAACTCAGCCTCCCATGCAGCTGGGATTATAGGCGCCTGCCACTGCACTCAGCTAAATTTTTTGTATTTTCAGTAGAGACGGGGGTCTCACCATGTCAGCCAAGATGGTTTCGAACTCCTGACCTGAAGTGATCCACCCACCTCAGCCTCCCAAAATGAGAGAAGTATGTACAATCAATCCTTTCATTTTTTGGATGATTTAAATTTCTCACTTTTAAACATAATTTAAGTTCCTGGCAAATGACTCCTTTTACGTATGAAAATGAACTCTTACCTTGGAACCACATGAAATTTTAAAATAATGATTTTTCAGTAAAAACCTCTGCTGTTCAGCCGGGCACGGTGGCTCACGCCTATAATCCCAGCATGTTGGGAGGCTGAGACAGGTGGATCACGAGGTCAAGAGATGGAGACCATCCTAGTCAACATGGTGAAACCCCGTCTCTACTAAAAATACAAACATTAGCTGGGCATGGTGGCACGTGCCTGTAGTCCCAGCTACTCGGGAGGCTGAGGCAGGAGGACTGCTTGAACCCAGGAGGTGGAGGTTGCGGTGAGCCGAGATCGCACCATTGCACTCCAGTCTGGGTAACAACAGTGAAACTCCGTCTCAAAAAAAAAAAAAAAAAAAACCTCTGCTGTTTCAACCTTTAGGAAACAAGGCAATTCTGGAGTTGGCAAAGCTTTAGAAATTCCCCATCAATCAGGACTTCCTGAAGATGGCGAAAGTATAACACACAAAATAAGAAAGAATAAAGCTGACTTTCCCCAAGAAGGGAGAGCAAATAAACTAGCAAAAAAGACTGGTGTGTTCATACAGTGAGGTCTCGGGAGAGCTACCAGTTTTTCTCTGAAATACCATTTGAGAGTTAACAACACATTTCTTTGTTTTGCTCCAAAATGCTCTGCCCAGTAAATTCCCTCTTCTCTCACTACCATCTACTACTAAGTGAATTTAAAGAAACAAACTTCAGTGGACAATGGGATACAATGAGACAAACATGCATCTATGGAAATATATGACTAGGTGTCAAAATGCGTAGAACTGATAAAAAATGATGGGTTTAGGGAAAAGGGATCAAAATGAATAAAATTGGCCACGGAATGCGTCTGCACAGGATAGTTCTGAGGTGTACTCAGAAAACCAAGCAGGTTACGAGAGGCCCAACATAAGGGGCTGAAAAAGAGGCTCAGGGTGGGCTGAACAGTTTATGTTAGGACCACAACAAAGAGACTGGCTTTCTTAGAGCCAAGGTTTTTGTTCTGAATGGACTTAGACAATTTGGAATCTTAAATACCTTCCTAAGTTTAGCTTTGTTTTGGAAAAAGACTTTAGATGTTAAAGACTTCAGAGAAAATAAGATATGGTGACATCTGTGGTTTTGGAAGTATTTTTCTGTAAACTCCCATGGAGTTAACTTCAGGAAATGGAAAATACTCTGACCCTCCTACAGGACTCAGACATAGAACAAAGTGGTTAAGACGGGAGGTTCTGGCGTTGGTCTGTGTTCAAGTTCTATCTCTGCTACCAAATAGCAGTGAGACATGGGCCAAGTTACTTAAACCTTTCTGGACCTCAGTTTCCTCACTATAAAAAGTTGCTGTAATCAGAAGAAAAAAAAGTTGCTGTGAGGAATGAATAAACTCCTACTAGAGCACTTCCAGTGACCCAGTGACCAGCACACAGTAAGAATACATAAATACTAGATCTTCCATTCAGAATTACCGTGGGCAACGACTCACTCTAAGTTATTAAACATAATATGAACAAATCTCATTACCTCATGAGATGATTTATTAACGGAGATTCAAGGAAACCCGACATTTCTAGTGTCCCGTGCAATGAGTCACCAACTTTTGGATTTTGTCAATATTCTCAAAGACTGTTTTTCGCCCTTCTGGTTGAAATTAAGTGTATACATGTTACCAAGAAAGGTTTTGCTGAAATGCGAAATCATACAAGTCAGGAAATCCAGAGACTTGAGTTATCCTGGGTAAAGTGGATGTCAGAATTTCAAGTATGTCAAACGTAAAATAAAGCCTTCATGGCCTAAGTCAGACTTGTAGTTCTACTGATGTTACATAGTGACAGTGCACAGCTTAGGATAATTTATGGAGCAAATGCTGAAAAAGAAACATATTACTAGACACAAATTTTACTTCCTCAGGGAGAGCTTTAAAACTAGCTACAGACTGTGAGTATATGCCTTCAGCATGCTGAGCTGATGCCCTAAAGAAAACATAAGTCTGATGGGGCTGCACCTTCAGGCTTGCCCTGGGATGGCAGTCTTTCCTGCAGGACAGTGAAGGCTTCAGCACTTACTGCTAAATATAGTTATCCTGTGGCTAACATGCTTTCAATGTTGACAGACAGATTTGTCAGTATGGACATCTGACTGCCCTTGCCCCATAGCCATTCCCTCCTCCAGAGACCAACTGGGTTTTGCCCAGTTTATTTATTATTGGATAGATTTTTGTTCCTCACTATAGTCAGAACAACCATTAATTGCCACGATGTCTAAGACTCATTATTGCCACCCTCTTTCCTTTTTCCCTTTCCTGTCTCATTCCTCTCTGTGCTTCTCCCAACAGCTGCCATCGTTGTGTGATAAGGCCAACCTTCTATGGGCATGAAATAACCCCCGCCATCCCATCAGATCCCCTCTCCCTCTTCTCATGTGAGTGCCTCGTACTCATCAGGCACCTGGAACAAAAGGGTGTGGGATTTGAAATCAGAATCTAGGTCTCTGTCACCATTCTGCCACTAACTAGCTGTGACCTTGGGTAAAAATATGCCTTAGTCAGGAGAATTGCCTGAACCCAGGAGGCAGAGGTTGCGGCGAGCCAAGATCGCGCCATTGCCCTCCAGCCTGGGTAACAAGAGCGAAACTCCGTCTCAAAAAAAAAAAAAAATGTGCCTTAGTGTCTTAGGGACAGTATGTACATTGTCTGTTTCTCAGGACTTCAATGAGAAGTAAATGAGTACATGATAGGGTAAAACCAGAGGGTACCCTGGAATGATTTCCATTCCTCCTAGGAATGGAGAAGCTGTTCTAGAAGCCCAAGTATGCTGGAAGATTGGCCGCCAGAGAGCCGAAATTTTCTTTTATTTAATCCATTAAAAGCCTGAGAGAATTTCTGAACCTCATGCCCAAATAACCTCTCCAGAATAAGGATATCCTTTGCACTAACCATTTTATATAGCCGTCTTCAACTTATGAGATTCCTTATTCATGGTTGGAGTGTTATCTAAATCAACTGCTTAAAAAATAATATTTAACATTCCTTTTCCTTCTCATAAAAATGAAAATCTAGAAGAGAAAAAATTTTTTTAATCACCCATATCCCGTTACCAGGTGATAAATATTTTTAACATCTCAATGTACCTCTTTAAGGCTTTTTTTTCTGATTCTTTTCATAAAACATGTAACATATTATGTATTACATATTATTTCACAACTGTTCTTTTCCATGCAAGAATGTATCAAATACTTCCCTTAACACTCCAACTCTTAGATTTCAACCAGAGGACATTTTGAATCTATTTCAAATTTATTTACTTAAAGGATAGTGATCTAAAGAGGACATCAGAAGCCAACACAAAATTTTATACATAAAACTTTTTGGCTTATTTTAGAACCCCCAGGAAGAGTCCAGGTATTTATAAAAGGAACTTTTATATGTGGTGGGATAATTCAATTAACAGGCAAATGCAAAAATGTTAAAGAAATGTTCAGAAAGCTGAATACTTACAAGCAAATTCAAAACTTTAAATATTATACAGACCATATCATTTGGAATGCCAAAATCTTCTCTCAATTGAGACATATTTTCAGATGTACTTAGAGTTCTAACAAATTAATAGAAACTGTGAAATGAAAAAGACCTTTTCTATGGATAATTGATCAGTTATTGCCTTATTTCTCAAGTCAAACCTGCAACAGAAGCAAACAAATGTTGTATTCTAAGAGAAAATAATAATAAAATATAAGGTACTATAAAGTGAGAAGGCTATTCGTCACTATAAACCAAGGATGAGCATGTAATATGTCACTATAAAGCAAGCAGCAGAGTTAAACTGAGGAAGCATAAAAGAATACCGATCATGACAGCTACAGCTTTAAGGAGTTCCACAAAACATGAGTCTGATTCATTTCAACATGAAGAGAATAGAGGCAAGAGAAAAGATCCCCTACCTTTAATTAACTAGGGAGACTAATGACAAAATGGACTCTTAAAAGCCATTACTGGTCTTTTGCTCTTAGATAAATACTAGTACCCCTCCCCCCTTTTTTTCCTTTTTTTGGCTTGGTTTTTCTTTTTGTAGAGATGAGGTCTCACTATATTGCCCAGACTGGTCTCAAACTCCTGAGCTCAAACAATCCTCCCACCTCGGCCTTCCAAAGTTCTGGGATTACAGGGATTACAGGCAAGAGCCACTGCACTCGGCCAGCATTTTTTGTTTTAAAATATTTATGCCAAAGATACAGATTACACTGCCAAACTTAGGGGAATGTGCAAAAAAAACTTCCAACAAACCAAAGAGAAAAAAAAAGAAAGGATATGAAGAGTCAAAAGTCATATAAAAAATTCAAAGGATCAATTAACATAAAGACATTCAACCTCACTGATAAATACAAATTTTAACAAGAGACTTATTTTTTGTCTACAAAATCATAAAAATTAAAAAGAAAAATACGGAAAAATGAATACTATCAAACTCTTGAAGAGCAATTTTGGCAGTAATATCAAAATTTAAAATGTGCATGTCCTCCCAGCAATCCTTTTAGGAATTTCTCCTTTCATAATTTCTCTTAGGAACAAGTAAACTAAGGCATACAGACACACACGTATAAACTGTGTTCACAGAAAGTTTATTTATTTTTTTAGACAGTCTTGTTCTTTCGTGCAGGCTGAAGTGCAATAATGTGATCATAGCTCATTGCAGCCTCTAACTTCTGAGTTCAAGTGATCCTTCCACCTCAGCCTCCGAAGTAGCTGGGATCACGGGTACACATCATCATGCCTGGCTAATTTTTTTTTTTTTTTTTTTTTTTTGTAGAGATGGGGTCTCCCTCTGTTGCCCAGGCTGGTCTTGAACTCTAAGGCTTAAGTGATCTTCCTGCCTTGGCCTCACAAAGTGTTGAGATTAATGTGAGCCACCACATTTGGCCAGAAACATTATTTATAACAGACAAAAACTAGAAAATATCTAAAATACTAAATGGACTTACAACATAGGTTAAGTAAACTATACTATGTCCATAAGAGATTTTACTCAGCTTCAAAATAAATCACAGATATTAAATAATAATAATATGGAAGATGTTTGTGAGAAATAAAGCAAATTGCAAAACCATACATATGGTCCATGTGCTGTAGAAAACTAAAATCGATACAAGTAATACATGGCTATTTGTTTTAAAAATTCCTTTGAATATATACAGAAAATGATCTAGAAGGATACACTCTAAACTGCTTCTAGTGTTTCTCACTGTGTTACAAATATCTGATAGCAAGAAGCGGGGACTAAGTTTTTATTTGAATTTTTGTTATAAGCAGATATAATACTTTTCTAATTTATAAATAACAAATAAAGGAGGAGGTTCTCTCAAAAAATTAAAGTGTAACATATCACACTGAAATTAAAAATGTACTTCACATCTACTAGTTAAGTTAGCTAGTTACATGCTTCATAAGTAAGCCAGGTAGTTAAAATCCATCAAACGTGAACACCACCTACCTCTTTAGGTGATAAATTTTGTGTGTATACTGTCCCTTTTCTCCATCCTTCTCGTAAGGTTCATTCTTCAAGACTTCTATTCCTTCCCCACCACCAGTCTCATTCTTACTGGCTTCTGCAACAGAGTAAAGCTGCCCAACCTGATACTGAAATTTCAAAGAACACAGAAACTCAGTAAGGCAGTAGGAACTGCAGAATTTGGTATGCTAAAATCTTAATATAAAAGATACAGAAAAGCATATCCAAACCATTTAGCACAACTGTATTCAACATGAAAACACAACTCAAATTACAAATTTATATGTTTAGGAAGACAAACAGCATATTATCATACAGTTTTAAAAAACTATATTTTATAGAACTTTCATTATTTAAAAAAATTGCCGGTTACAAATACTTTGGTGCCTTTACATTATCCATGGATCATGAAAATGTCTCAACACTTGTTTCAACTTTTGAACAATATATATTTGTACTTTCCAAAGCATTTTCGCCTCTATTATATCTCATTTAACCTCACAAAATTCCAAGAAAGGTATGGCAGAAATACAACTGGCACTTTGCCAACTAAAGCTGAGTAACCAGCACATTGTTCTTAATGATAAAGGGAAGGGATATAAGTTGTAATAACAAAAGCCTGGAGATCCAAAGAAACATAACAGACAGTCCCAATCTTAGTAGACTTCTGGGGTCATTTTTTCCTTATGACTTATTTGTGATGCACCCAATTTGGTCCTTCTTCACTAACCAGAAACAGTACTGGGAGCCCAGGATCAAAAATGTTCATTGTGAGTCCTCAAGTAAACAGAATAAACGGAAACTGTTTTGAAAGTAATATAAATAGACACATATTACTATAAACGGCAGGAAATTGCTGAGAGTAGTTTCTGTTTCATTTAATGTGAATCAGAAACCTCAGAGACCTGTATCAATACCTGTAAGTCCGCTGTATTTTCTATATCAATCTGGAGTCACTAGTTCCGAAGAATGTTGGAAAAAGTTCTTGTGTTCTAATTTGTTCCAGTGACCCAACCATGGCACTATCTGCCATCTCTTCAAATTTGGCTAAAATTGTTTCTTCTAATGAAAACAGCTTGAAGAAGTGTATTTCTTCTTGATAAGTATATTTCCGAAGAAAAGCTATAAAAATCTACCTCTAAGAACTTGTAATTTCAAAACTAACACTTTAGGTGAGGGACCAAAACAGCAGGTAGTTGTAATCTTAGTAAACATTCATATCTATAAATCACATGGAGATATGATGCTATTTTGCCCATTAATTAAATCTAAAAATACACCCACACGCACACTCTTACTCAATTTAGAAGCGTTTGGGAAGTTGAAACCAAACATATGTCTTAAATGCTCCAATTTCTGTAGGGCCTGCAGAGAGGACTGTATTTCTCCATTCAGCCTTCCATGACACAACACTAGGGTTAGTCTAATAATGCCACAATCCTTAAATACCTTCAGTATGTACTTTTAAACACTATCATATTCTAAAACGGGACTAAAATGAGTCTAAGTTAAAAGATAAATTTCATTTTGGTCAGGAACACACAGTAACGAAAATTGAAAAGAACTCTATCCAAAAAAATGCTAACGGACTGACATTTTGTGGCATGCTACTTAGGCTTTCTTTCATTCCCGTTTTTTAAGAATAAGAAAAAAAAAAGAGTAAGAAATAGACACAGAAGGCATGTTTTAAAAATGTGAGCTATGCCTGGCACAGTGGCTCATGCGTGTAATCCCAGGGCTTTGGGAGGCCGAGGCAGGCGGATCACCTGAGGTCAGGAGTTCAAGACCAACCTGACCAATATGGTGAAACCCCATCTCTTCTAAATATACAAAAATCAACCAGGTATGGTGGTGGGTGCCTGTAACCCAGCTACTCAGGAGGCTGAGGTAGGAAGAACTGCTTGAAGCCAGGAGGCAGAGGTTGCAGCAAGCTGAGATTGCGCCACTTCACTACAGCCTGGGCAACAAAGCAAGACTCCATCTCAAAAAAAAAGAGAAAAAAAGTGAGTATAACAGAAAGCCAAGAAGAGTATTTTCAGTGACAATACCAAGACTCGAAAATATTCTGACAAGCTAATTCAACCAGCTGAAACCAACAGAAAAAAATCTAACAGAAACAAATGTCAATTTCCACATTCAAGTTCAAACAATCAATTGTGCAAATAGAGAACAGGGGTGCCTGGCTTCTCTGGAGTGTTTTAATACAGTGAATCCTCCTGAGATATTCACAGCTGTGTTCACGTCTACATTAACCAGTGCCAGATAGCTACTCTCTTTCACTTCCTGCATTTCTGTCTGTCTTCTGTCAGCTGTCGCTTCTTAGGTTATCAGTTTGTTTTGTCCCACTTCCAAGTCACTGCTTCTAATCTACTGTCAGCTCTAGGAAAACCAGAAAACTGAGCAATGGGAACTGTGTGCACGTTACAGAAGAGCCTACAGGGTTTTATGGGTTTTGCTATACATATCTTGATTTCTCAGAAGCTATTTCTGCTCTTATCCTCATTCTTGGCTATACTACACATGGCTATGACTCCAGAACATGCAGGTTCTGTATCGTGTGTAGACTGAGGAAGACAAGAAGCTCTTACAGTCATATGCTGGTCATACCATGTCTGGAATATCGTTTGCAGCTCAGATCAACAATTACAACACATATAGTAATGGGACCAGCTGGTAAGGAAGTCTACAGATCATGCTCTATTAGGCCAAATGAATGTGCCAGGAATGTTTAACCTTGGGACTGTCTAAGATGAAATAAAAGGGCTTGTTGGGGAGGTGGTTGGCTGGAGGGGAGAGCTGCCATCAGAAAACCTGAAGGATTACCACTGCAAGACAGAACAGGTTTATTTCCCATTGCTCAAATGGGATAAACTGTCAACAAGAGCCAAGCACTATAGGAAAAGCAGATTTTGGGTCAAAGACAAATGTTTAAAATGCCCAACAGTAAAGTAGGCTGCTTCTCTAAGTAGCAAGTTACTTAACCTTAAACTACATAAGCTGAGGCTGGAGCCTCATTTCTTTGGGATGTTGTAGAAAGATTCCTGCACTAGACAGGAGGTTAAACTACATTCTTAGACTCTTCCAGAACAAGGCAGTGTAACAAGAAATTCATTTGCAATTCATTATCACAATTCATTTTGTCACATCAGGTGGAATGAAAAGGTAAATCAATACTATGAAAATATGAACTTAGAATAACATATCAAAGTACAGTACATATATCAACAAAATAATGCAGAAGCAAAAAAAAACTTACCTCCTGAACAGAACATGGCAAAACCACACGGCTAAAAAGACAAAAGAAAAAATATATGCATTACTTATGAAATAGCTTTAAACACAGATCTCTAAAGACATTTTACCCTAAATCCAATGATAAACAGAAACAGGTCTCTTAAATAAAAAAAATCAAAGGGTGTCATGGAAGAGGGTCTCTGCAATGCCTACACCCTAATTGGGGAACTAAAACTATCATTTCTGGATGTTCATTTGCATTTAGTGTTCCCAGGACCCCAAAGAGCAGCTGCGGAGATTCTTGAGAGTAAAGAAAAAAGAGAAAACTCAACATTGAAAACTGCAGGGTACAGAATGTAATATTTGTAGATGGTCAGGTCAGGTTGCCCTGACAACATTTTTAGTATGGTTTCACTCTCCACCTGTATACTGTGCATTTTGTTTTTATGATGGTTCTCACAGAATACTTCTTCAATCTCATGAATGAATGCTTCCAGAAACCGTTCTCTCACTATTCAGTTACTCCTCAAGTTTACTAAGAGAAAAATAAAGAGCCATGTAGAAATAACAAGAAAAACATTTTACTATGGAAACTACCTTGAACCTTAGACTAATTCCTTCTAGCATACAGACAATATGTGTTTGATCCTGTTCAGGAGTTTGTCATTGTATATACCAAAGAGATGTCATCATGGCTCCATTGCAAGCAGTCTTAAAGGCCAAAAACAATATCGTGGTATATTATTTTATCAAAATGTTGCATTTTATCTCTAGATTTGATAAGGAGATTCCTTACTTTCTTTCCACCACAAATTCTGAAAACCAAGACCATCCCTGTATATCAACTGTCTCATAATTATAGTTGGTGCCAAGACAGCAACTTCTTTTTTTGGAGTGGGGCATGTATGATCCTTCTCATATTTTCCTAATCTTACCCGCCACTTTATAGAAAACTTTCAATAGTTTTCCTCATTCTAATTTCTCTTCAGCTGTAGTTTTTTATTTTTTCTTACAGTAAGAGTCATTTAGCTTACTGCATTAGTGACAATCTTTTCAGTCTAGACATTCTTTGTTAATAGTCTTTCCTATACCTAAGCATGAAGAGAGTAATGCAACCCAGATTATATCCAGTTTGCCTTCCAGCTACACTTTCCACCTACTCCTTCCTCCCTACTCTCCTCAAACATGGCTGCCTAAATGTTCACATCACCTCAATCTCCAACATGTACAACACACGTCTGTTACTCCTTCCCTTTGACAACCAAATTACCACCACTCTTTGTCTTTCTGATAATGGTGATCCAAAAACAATGAACATTCTCAAAGCCACAGTGGTCACTAATTTCTACTCTCCATCAAGAATAAACTTCTTGCCAGCAGGGTGGCTCACCCTTGTAATTCCACCACTTTGGGAGGCTTAGGCGGGCGGATCACGAGGTCAGGGTGGGTTCAAGATCAGCCGGGCTAACACAGTGAAACCCCATCTCTACTAAAAATACAAAAATTAGCTGGGCGTGGCGGCACACACCTATAATCCCAGCTACTCTTGGAGACTGAGGCAGGAGAACCGCTTGAAGCCGGGAGGCGGAGCACCACTGTGCACCAGCCTGGGCGACAGAGTAAGACTCTGTCTCAAAAAAAAAAGAATAAACTTCTTCTAAGTCCTTCCATACCTAAAAATTCCGAATCATTTTAGTTCTCTTCTCAGTACACACTAACTTGCTCACTGTCCCAGGGCATAAAATGGGGGAGAGGAGTCTAGAATGATATAGGTTGGGAGCATATTATCAGGATCAGGACCTATAATACTATAGTCAGAAATCCATTAAATTCATTCGGCAATAAGGAATCCCAGAACGTTGTTCTAAGATTAAGTGACAACTACAGCTGACCTCAAGTCATCTGCAGGTGGTTAAAAACACTGACACGCAGGAGAAGTGGGAAAAGCTACCTTTTGGGAGGTTAGGCAAGAAAGATGATGGACTGCAGACGGAATGGAAGGAAGGGATAGGGAGGGAAGAGTTAGTCTTCCCTGAAGTTTCACAGAACCAAAGAATCACCGCTGAGTAATTTTACGCTAACAGGAAGATCCCTATTTTTATTTAATAACACTTTCAAGGAAACTTCTTTCACAAAATAAAAGTGACTGATTAAGACATTCTGAACAATGAGTCAAGTAACTTCAAGATTTGCTTAACAAGTAAAAGTGAAAAGGAACATACAGGCTTTGATTTTCTGTTGTTATTCTAAAAGCAGTATTCAACTTTCAGTGCCAATCGAAAGTTTTTGTCGAAAACGTTCAAATGTCTAAAAATTCTCGTAAAAATTATCTTCCAAATGGAATCGGTAACAAATTCTCTAAAACCAGGACTCTACATTCATGGTAACTCTGTCTACTGCTTAAATAATAAGTTGAAGGAAAACAGCCCACCCCGAAAGTCAATTCTAACATTTTAATTCTTATTTTAAAAAAATAGAGGGCCAGGTGTGGTGGCTCATGCCTGTAATCCTAGCACTTTGGGAGGCTGAGGCAGGTGGATCACCTGAGGTAAACAGTTTGAGACCAGCCTGACCAACATAGTGAGAAAACCTGTCTCTACTAAAAATACAAAACATTTAGCAAGGCATGGTAGCATGTGCCTGTAGTCCCAGCTACTCGGGAGGCTGAGGCAGGAGAATCACTTGAACCCGGGAGGTGGAGGTTGCAGTGAGCTGAGATGGTGCCACTGCACTCCAGCCAGGGCAACAGAGGGAGACTGTCTCAAAAATAAATAAAATAATAATAATAAATAAATAGAATTTATAAGACAACAAACATTCGCCAAAATATTTCAGTTACCAATACCTTCACATAGGAATGAGCTATTCATCGCTTCTAACAAACAAGAGTTTTAGAAAGTTGACTTAGGAGTAAGAAGTATCAATTTTTCATCGAACAACACTGAATACAGCATGCTAGGATTAGATTCTGTGCTAGATACTGACATTACTTATGAAACAACACCTATGTTGTTTCTAGGGGAGATATACATAAACCTAGGGGAGATATACATAAAGAGTGAAAATCCAGAAATTTAAGGCTGGGCCTGGTGGCTCACACCTGTAACCCCAGCACTGTGGGAAGCCAAGGCAGGTGGATCACCTGAGGTCAAGAGTTCAAGACCAGCCTGAGCAACATGATGAAACTCCATCTGTACGAAGAAAAAAAATTAGTGGGGCATGGTGGCATATGCCTGCAATCCCAGCTACTTGGGAGGCTGAGGCAGGAGAATCGATTGAACCCAGGAGGTGATAGTTGCAGTGAGCGGAGATGGTGCCACTACACTCCAGCCTGGGCAACAGAGCAAGACTCAGTCTCAAAAAAATAAATGAATAAATTTAATTTATAACTCTTTGGGAAAAATAATTAGACTTTGGGCATATGTTGTCAACATTCATTATCTGGGCACATTTAAATTTTTATAATGAAAGCAAATGTTTGCAAAAAGCATAGTGTGCAAATTCCCAGTGGGAACTGCTTTCCAAGAGTCAGCTTCATACTACTCACATAACTGTCAAACGGATCTACTGAACACTTTTTTTATGTGTCTGTAACATTTCTGGAGGGAGGAAATACTCCAATGAAAGAAAAATGACTAGATCTGTTTAAAATCAGTTCTGCAACTAACTTGCTCTGTAACATGGGCCAAGTCAAGTTCCTTCTTTCTTATTTTCTCCATTTGTTTTAGCGTCTGCCACCCATCTACCTACATGATATAGAAGTCAGAGTAATTAACACTTGTTTGATACACCGTATAAACAACTTGAAAGAAAAGTTTTATATAAACCCAATTCGAATTTTCACTCTACCAACAAAAGGCAAAAAATGTCTCTTCTCAACATCTCTGTCACTGACCAAAGTTATCATTTTTCATCAATTCGTTAACAAATATTTACTGAGCACCTATTACATGTGAAGGACTATTCTAAAAACTGGGGATATGAGAGTGAGCAAAACAAATTCATGGCCCTTACATGTAGAAAGAGAATACAACTAGTAAGAGAAAAACAAATTAATAAAAAATTGCATTGCACGTTGGATGGTGACGTTGGATGGTGATTTGGAGACCGATAAAGCACGGAAGGCAAATATCAAATAGTGGGAACGGCAATTAGGTCTTCAGAAACGAATTCCCTGAGAAGGCAACATCTGAGCAAAGACCTGGAAGGAGGTGAGTTAGAGTGCTTCGAGCAAAGGGAACAAAAGCAGGTGGAAAGGCCTTGAACTGAACTTACTGTACAGTAGTGGAGGAACAGCAAGGAAGTTTGTGAAGCTGGAATGGGCAGGGGAAAGGTGGTAAATGAAATCAGGGCGGGAAAAAGTTAAAAGCCTGTAGGCTGTTGCAGAGGCATAAACTTTTTTTTAATTCTGGGTGAGAGAGGAACTCTTTGGGAGGTATTAAGCAGAGAAATGACATCAGTGACTTTTTAAAGAAGGTTTAAGAATACTAAAAATCATGTGTCTGGAGTAAGGCAAAAATATTTCTAAGAATCTAAAATGAAAAATGTGAAAAACAACGAATGGGCCGTATTCGCCATCCCTAGCTGCTCAAAGGATGCTGACGACACGAACCAGCTGTGACAGATGAACACATTCAAAGCCAAACAAATTTCCGTAATGTTCACAGTCCTTGCCAGTGGGAAAAGCAGTGACTTTTCAACAAAATCACTCGGATGATCGCATGCACCTCGAAATCCCTCCATTTGACAGACCACGTGTTAACTTCTAAGAAAGTAGGTGGGGCCCGGGGTGTCATCTCATCTTAAAACATGCGGAAATCAAGAAAAGAAAATGCTCTCCCGTCAAGTCCACGGAGCTGCCCAGCTGCGCGCAGGCTTTCCAGATTCCCGGCTCCAGCACGAACTTCAGGGCGCCAACGTCCCACCCCGAGTCCTGACATCTGGGCTGCCTTCAATCGGCAAGCCAATCTCCCGCAGGTTACCAGCGGACTCCACCCCAGACGACAATCACAGTCAGACCCAACGTGTCTCCCCACCCTTGGACTACGGCTCCTTCCCACCGGCGGACCTGGGGGTGGGCCCAGACCCAGGCTGGGGGTGGGGGGGTTGGGGAGAAGGCGGGTCCCAGCGGAAACTCCCGGCCGCGCCTTCCCGAGCCACGCGCTCGGGCCGGGACCCAGCCGCCTGCGCCGCGGAGAAGTGGGAGGCCACGTTACCACGGCAATGCCTGGAGGGCCGAGGGGCGCGATCAGGGAGGGGCTTTAAGGGGGCCAGGGGTGCGTGTCGGAGGGAGGGGGAACCCGCAGGGAGCGGCTGACACAGGGCTGACTCCGATTTAGGGAGAGCGTGCCATTTCTCCATCAACAAATCTCGAGTCACTGCAGTCCCACGGCCTAGCTCGCGCCCACGGACCCACTCACAATTCCTTGATCAGCACCATCTTCCCGGAACCCCCACACGGCTACCGCTGCCACCACCGCCACCGCCGCCGCTACCGCCTCTCACAGCGCCTGCGCGGCCCCTCCTCCCTGCCCCCGTACCACCTCCGCGCCTGCGCACCTACACTCTTCCGCCGCGACCAGTCGCGTCAGCGCGCGAGGGGGCCTAGCTCCGCCCAGTTCCGTGCCCCACCCCGGGCACACGAGGCCTCTACTGCGGTTGCGCGGTCGGTTTAAGAGCGTGCGGCTTCCACTGCGGTTGCGTAAACTCAGCGCGCGCACTCCAGTCTGCTTACGAGGGCGCCTCCCTCCAGCTTTGGTCCCTTGGGGCGCCTGGGCAGCCTACGCTTTCCGGTGAGTTTTCCAGTTGGTTTCCTTGAAGCCGGTTTGCAGTGACCAGTTTTCAGCTCTCTCTCACTGCTCTGTGGAAGGGCCCACTTCCTTGACCGACACCTAAAAGACTCTTGACAGATTCTGGAGGCCGCCGACGCCGGCCTTTCTTCCCCTCTCCAGCCCTTGGCAGCTTAGGTTCCGCGGGAGAACGTTCACTTGCTTCGCGGTCTCGTGGAGGTCCACCGCGGCGGAGAATCCTGAACCTCACCTGTGACTCGGCAGGATGAGCGGACAGCACTCCCGACGAAGGCCCTCTGGGGGAAATGAGGCGCTTGGCCTCCAGACCCGGGAAAGGAGGCTGATGCTGGGAATACGTTCTCAAAGTTGCAGCGAATCCACCTAGGGCCTCAAAGCTGCAGCCCAGCGGTGGTCGCTGGCTTGCTCTGTGCCAGACACGGTTCTAGGCAGTGGGGATGCATTTAGAAGCAGATACAGTCCCTGTTTTCAAGAAGTTCACAGTCTAGAGGAGATAACTCACTTGGAAAGAAGTCAGGGAGAATTTGGGATGGTGGGGGAAGTTCTGTGCCATGAATACAGTGGAGTACTGGGGGAGGCAGATGACTCTCGGCCAGGGCTGCCTTAGGAGGTGGTGTTTGAGCCTGGCCTGTTAGGATGTGAGAGGGGCATGCTAGTTAGAGGGAAATAGGGCCCGAGGATGGGATGAACTTAGGGTATTGAAGGATCAGTCAGGCGCCAGATGTGGCCAGAACATTTTAAGTGAGGGGGGAAAATCAGCAGGGACCAACTAGATCACTAGGCCATTGTAAGGAGTTTGTATTCTAAGAACCATGAGTACCTGTTGAAAGGCTATTAAGATGATCAAAATATCATGAAAACATTTCTGTATAAACGTCAGGTGTATCTGATAATGGAATACATCTGTGGAGTTAGGGCTGCCTCACAAAAAGTAATGGAAAAGTGACTTGCGATTCAGTGACTCCCAGGAACTGCCTTAGGAGAAAGTTTCTGGAGTCTCAAAACTCCCACAAACTTTCTTCTAAGCCAGTCCCTGGGAGTCACCGAGTTTTTGTTATGTGTGAATTGTGTTAGTTATTGTGAGGGCAGGGATTTAAGGAAATGCATGCCCTTTCTTGCAAGAGTTGAGATGCTGAGGATCTGCTTTGTTGATTAGACATTGGATTTTATGCCAAGTACTGTGCTAAGTAATGGAGATAATTTATCTCATTTCACCCTTAGAACAACATTATGAGACGTGCTTTAGCATGCTTTACAAGGGGAATAAAATGAGATTCAGGGAGCCATGTTAAGTGACTTGTACTAGCTTGTTTGCAGAACCAGGTTTTCAAATCCAGATTTTAAAATCCATTCATTACACTAATAATCCTAGAAGAAAGTTAAGTTGGGGCGTGCAGACCATCTTTATGAAAAATAATTGTTCTCAATTATGGAAAGAAGACTAAATCTGGAAGATATTTAGGGAAATTAAGGGGTTGAATACTGTAAATCTGTGTGCTTAGAGTTAGATGGTGTTCTTTAACATCTGAGGAGACAGTATTAATTGCCAATTTTGGCTGGGTGAGGTGGCTTACACCTGTAATCCCAGTACTTTGGGAGGCTGAGGCGAGCTGATCACTTGAGGTCAGGAGTTCAAGACCAACCTGACCAACATGGTGAAACTTCGTCTCTACTAAAAATACAAAAATTAACTGGGCGTAGTGGCACATGCCTGTAATCCCAGCTACTCGGGAGGCTGAGGCAGGAGAATCGTTTGAACCTGGGAGGCAGAGGTTGCAGTGAGCCAAGATCATGCCACTGCACTTCAGCCTAAGCAACAAGAGCGATACTCCATCTCAAAAAAAAAAAGCTAAATTTATATGAGGAGTCATTTTATGTTCTAATCTCTCCCCACATGTTATGCTTGTTGAAAATGGTTGACATGCTTTATCACTAAGAAAAATCAGGACATTTTACATCATTTCTCTAATTTTCGAAGCCTCCTGCAAGTGTTCACTAGTTCTTTTGTCTGCATAACACAATTCCTGCTCATAAATAGTAGCCAGATGTTTGTGAAATAAATGAGGCATTATGCTAGATGGAGCATGCTTCCACACCGAGTATACAGTATAGACAGTGCCTCCCTTTAATTGTTAAAAAAAGTTATATGATGATACTCTTCAAGTATAGTAAGTCAGACTTTATTCAGGATCTTTGAGATAAGTATAGGGACCACTGTAATGGGATTTTGTAGTTGGGGAAAGAGACTGGGCTCAACCCTGAACACAGTATGGGCAAGTGAGAATTTATAGGCAAAGAGCTATAAGTGGGTAGGGCAGTCAGTGGGTGGAAAATTAAGAGGATACATCAGGGATGAGGGAGATTCTGGCTAAAGCAACTTAACATAATTCTTGCTGAAGACGTGATCAGACTGGTGGAGGATGAAGAACAAGGATTAGGGAGGTTCTTGTGAAAACTAGATTTTACAGCTGTTGCACAGATAAGCCTAAGCTTGACTAAAGTTTGGTCAGGCAGTGTATCTGTCACAATCAAAACATTCATATTAAAAGACTCAATTGAGAAACAAGGATAGATTGAGAAAATAACCGGTTTAGATGTATTTGTTGACGGAAAGATTAGCTAGGTCACTGGAAAACATGAAATCTGTATATCAAAATAATCCTACATTACATCTACTTAAAGGATAAAAATGGCAGAATGAAAGAATTATGAGTGGGACTAGAGAATGGGAAAGACATGAACCAACACCTCAAATGAGAAAGAAGGATGTATAGCTAAGACAAATACACGTGAAAAAAATAGACTAATGGATTAACGTCTCTGTTGTGTGACATTATCTGTGACAGCTGAAGATGTTGCAAATATGTGTATAAAGTAGACTAGAACTTTAGCCAGTAATCGCCTATAGATACAAAAATCCAACCTTTTTTTTTGTAGTGTGATGTTCCTTGTTCTAACTTCTCTCAAAGGTAACCTTTACACAGATGTTCAATTAAACTAATTCTACCAATGTCATGTCTACCAATCTCATTACTTCCCTTTTAGAGCAAAGAGCTCATTACAGTAAGAATGACGGTAAATTTTACCAAGGCAAACAAAGATTTCGGAACATGGGCAGTGTATATGCACTGGTTGATAGCTCAACTCTGATCACTTAAATATTTTAATTTAGCCCCTAAAATAGCCTTTCTCAACCTGTAATCTGAAGAAAGGCCTGTAGGTGGGACTCCCAGGGAATTTGTGAACTACTAAAATTATATACATAATTTCATGTCTGTGTACAATTTTTTTTTTTTTTTTTTTTTTTGAGACAGTTTCTCTCTTATTGCCCAGCAGGAGTGCAGTGGCGCCATCTCGGGCTCACCGCAACCTCCACCTCCCGGGTTCAATCGATTCTCCTGCTTCAGCTCCTGAGTAGCTGAGATTACAGGCACCTGCCACCACACCCAGTTAGTATTATTTTGTATAGTAGAGACAGGATTTTACCATGTTGGTCAGGCTGGCCTCAGGTGATACACCCCCCTCAGCCTCCCAAAGTGTTGGGATTACAGGCACGAGCCACCTCACCCAGCCCATGTGTACGTTTATCTAGGGGAGAGGTTTGTAGCTTTCATTTGCCTTGCTTTCTCTGCATTTTGCCTTTCCATTTCTTTTTATCTTCTGCCCATTCCAGAATGATCTTGATTGAGGATGTTTGTAGGAAAACTAGAAATATTCCCAAGAATGCTTTAATTTTGTTAAATATCAGGGCATAGGTCATAATATTTTATCACTCTGGGATAGACAGGGTTAGGCATTGGAGTAGAAAGACCTTCTTAGCCTGAATCCTGTCTCTGCCACTTACTGTTCTGAACCTCTTAGAGATTCAGTTGACACTAAAACTCAATTTTACACATCTGAAAAAAGAAGACTATTAGTATCTGCAATAGATTTAAGAACTAAAAAATATGAAGTATATGAAGCACCTGTGTTATGTACTTTACTGGATATGTAAGTGTTCAGTGAATGGGAGCCATTTAAAAGCTTCCAGGCGGGGCACGGTGGCTCACGCCTGTAATCCCAGCACTTTGGCAGGCCGAGGCGGGTGGATCACGAGGTCAAGAGATCGAGACCATCCTGGTCAACATGGCGAAACCCCGTCTCTACTAAAAATACAAAAAATTAGCTGGGCTTGGTGGCGTGTGCCTGTAATCCCAGCTACTCAGGAGGCTGAGGCAGGAGAATTGCCTGATCCCAGGAGGCGGAGGTTGCGGTGAGCTGAGATCGCGCCATTGCACTCCAGCCTGGGTAACAAGAGCGAAACTCCGCCTCAAAAAAAAAAAAAAGCTTCCGAAAAGGAACAGGAATTTAAGGTATCCCTGGAGTAACCACTATGTTTAATCATTATTTGTTATTCTGATATATGCATAAGAATGGCATGTATACATATTGGCCATAATTACCTTTTCTCTGTTGTGTGTAATACAGATTCTTGTTCTGTGCCATCACCAACATTTCATATTGTCAGAATTTTTATTTTTTGTCAGTTTATTGGTTTTAAAACTCTGTCTTGTGTTCACTTTGCATTTCTTGCAGGATAAGGCTGTTTTTATGTTTTTTGGTCATAGTCAGATCCTTTCTTCCTTTTTCCTATTAGTCGTGTTTTTTTCTTTTTGATTTGTAGAATATATTAGGTTGGTGCAAAAGTAATTTTGGTTTTTGTATCACTGAAATTTGTCATTTGATACTGGAATACCTTCTTAAATAAATATGCTTATGTTATACATCATGTTAATGCGCATTTCTCGCTTTGCTTTTTTTTTGCTAATGACTTATTACTTGCTGTTTATATTTATTTTAGAATATGGAAATGATATTAGACAAAAAGCAACTTCAAGCGATTTTCTTACTTGAGTTCAAAATGGGTCATAAAGTAGCAGAGACAACTCGAAACAGCGGCGCATTTGGCCCAGAAACTACTAATGAACGTACAGGGCAGTGGTGATTCAAGAAGTTTTGCAAAGGAGATGAGAGCCTTGAATATGAGGAACACAGAGGCGGCCAGCCTTTGGAAGTTGACAGTGACTAATTGAGAGCAGTCTTTGAAGCTGATCCTCTTAGAACTAGGAAGTTGCCTGAGAAACCAAAGTCAACCATTCTATGCTTGGCATTTGAGGAGAATTCGAAAGATGAGAAACAGCAACAAACCATTTCTCAATCAGATTGCGACGTGCAACCAAAAGTGGATTTTATATGACAGGCAGTGATGACCAGCTAAGTGGTTGGACTGAGAAGCTCCAAAGCAAAAGGTTATGATCACTCATTGGTGATACGTTGCTGGTCTGATCCACTACAGCTTTCTGAATCCTGGTGAAACCATTACATAAGAGAAGTACACTCAGCAAATCTGTGAGGTTTGCCGAAACCTGCAACACCTGCAGCTGGCAATTGGTCCACAGAAAGGGCCCAATTCTTTGAGTGACACCCAGGCTGGAGTGCAGTTTCTCAGTTTCAGCTCACTGCAACCTCCACCTCCCAGGTTCAAGCAGTTCTCCTACCTCACCCTCCCGAATAGATCGGATTACAAGCACCTGCCACCACACCTTGCTAATTTTTGTATTTTTAGTAGAGACAGGGTTTTACCATATTGGCCAGGCTGGTCTCAACCTCCTGACCTCAAGTGATCCACCCACCTGAGCCTCCCAAAGTGCTGGGATTACAGGCGTGAGCCACCGCACCTGGCAGGTCCCAATTCTCCATGACAGTGCCCAACTGCAGGTTGCACAACCAGTGCTTCAGGAGTTGAAGGAATTGGTCTATGAGGTTTTGCCTCCTCTACCAGATTGACCTGACTTCTTGCCAACCAACTACCACTTCTTAAAGCATCTTGATGGTTTTTTGTGGGTGAAATACTTCCACACCAGCAGGATGCAGAAAATGCTTTCCAAGAGTTTGTTGAATCCTGAAGCACGGATTTTTATGCTGCAGAAATAAATTTATTTTTCCGCAAAAATGTGTTGATTGTAATGGCTCCTGTTTTGATTAATCAAGATGTGTTTGGCCTAGTTATAATAATTTAAAATTAATGGTCTGAGAACACAATTACTTTTGTACCACCACCAACAGACACACCCCCACACATTCCGGATTTGAATTTCGCGTTGATTACCTGCACTTGGAATATTTTCTTTACATCTGTGGATTGTTCTGTCGCTTTTTTTTTTTTTTTTTTTTTTTTAAATAAATGGGTTTCTGAACCTCTGCTGTATTGACATTTTGGGTCAGATTATTCTTTGTGTAGAGGCTGTTCTATGCCTTGTAAAATGTTTAGCATCCTCTCTGGCCTCTGTTGGCTAGGTACCAGTAGTACCCGTACAATCATGACAGTTGGGAATGTTTTCAGACATTGCCCAGTTTCCCCTGGTTGGGGAACGGTACACAATTGCCCTTAGTTGAGAACCACTCGTTGTAGTGACTTTGTTGTGCAGTTACCCTACATTTATTTGTTTTCTTGTATGCCAGACAAGCCTTAAGTGTTTCATAAGAACTAATCCTAACTCATTTACTCATCACATGTTGTAGATATTACTGTTCCTATTTTAAAGAGGAGAAATCTTATGTCCTCTAATGTGCAGAAGATGTTAACTTTACCAGGCTATAACTGAAATATAAAATGCACCTATTTTAAGTGTCCGGTTGTAGAGTTTTCTCAAAGGTATACTGAGACTTCTCTAGAGTTTCATATTATTTATCACATAGTACTTTTTCTTACCTTCTTTGAGCATAATGGTTCTGAGATTTATAAATGTGTATCATTCAGTCCTTTTCATTGCTCAGTGGCATTCCTTTGTGTGGACATAACCAGAAATTGTTGATCCATTTACTTATTGATGAATTTTTTTGTTCTGTAGTTTTTGATCATGATAAATTTGCTATGACTAGATGTACATAAGTCTTTGCAGATACATGTTTTCATTTCTCTTGGATTATCACGTAAGTGTATGTTTAACTCTGGGAGAAATGGCCAAACAACGTACAAAGTGGTAGTACCATTTTACATTCCCAGCAGCAATATAAGAGAATCCAGGCCGGGCACGGTGGCTCAAGCCTGTAATCCCAGCACTTTGGGAGGCCGAGGCAGGGGGATCACGAGGTCAAGAGATCGAGACCATCCTGGTCAACATGGTGAAACCCCGTCTCTGCTAAAAATACAAAAAATTAGCTGGGCATGGTGGCACGTGCCTGTAATCCCAGCTACTCAGGAGGCTGAGGCAGGAGAATTGCCTGAACCCAGGAGGCGGAGGTTGCGGTGAGCCGAGATCGCACCATTGCAGTCCAGCCTGGGTAACGAGTGAGACTCTGTCTCAAAAAAAAAAAAAAAAAAAAAATCCAGTTACTCCACATCCACAAACGTGTTTTAGCCACTCTAGTAGAAATGTGGTAGCGCATTGTAGTAAACTTGCAGTTCTCTGAAAACTGATGATGTTGAGCACTTTTTCATGTGCTCATTGGTCATTTGTACATCTTTTGTCAAGTGACCGTTCAACTCTTGACCATTTTCAAATTGTTCTTTTTCTGTTTTTGAGTTGGAAGAGTTACTAGAATATCCATAAGTCCTTTTCTCAGATGTTTGTGTTATGAGTACTTTCTCCCAGTCAGCTGCTTGCCTTTTCATTTTAGTGGTATATTTCAAACAGCAGAAATTTTGAAGTCTAGTTTTTCATTTATGGTTCATGTTTTTGTGTTCTCCCTGAGAAATCTTTGCCTGACCCAGAGGCACAAAGATTTTTATTTTACTATGTTTTTTTCCAGAAGGTTTAAAGTTTTGGCTCTCACATTCAGGTCTGTGAGTAACTTCAGATAAGTTTTGGCGTATATATGAGATAAAAAGTTCAATTTTTTTTTTGCATATGTATATCCAGTTGTAGCCCTGGTTATTAAAAAGACATTTCCTTTACTCATTTGTTAAAAGTCGGCTGACTATATGTATGCGGGTCTGTTTCGGGAAGGTGTTCTATTCCGATCGTCAATATGTTTATGTAATACCACACTGCTTTGATTACCATAGCTATGTAGGAAGTCTTGAAATCAAGTGGTTTATTTCCTCTAGTTTCTACATTTTCTTTCTTTCTTTTCTTTTTTTTTGGTTTCCTAGTTTATAAAAATGTTATGTGTTTCTTTTTTTATCGTATTTTAGGTTTTTTACATTTTCAAAATTGTTTTGGCACTCCTGAGATTTGATTTCATTCATTTGTTTAAAAAAGCCTGGTGGAATTTTTATGGGACTTTCAATCTATAGAACAATCAGGAAAAACTGACATCTTAACAATATTGAATCTTTATAAATGATGTATCTCTTCATTTATTTAGATCTTCAGTGTTTCTTGGCTCTCAGCAGCATTTTGTAGCTTACAGGTTTTGCAAATATTTTTCTTTATTAAGTATTGTGTGTGTGTGTTTTAAAACAATTGTTATTTTTAATTTTTCAAGTATTGATAATATATATAGACTTGATTCCTGTTTATTCTCCTTGCTGGACTCATAGGAGTGTTTTGTGTATTTTATAAGGTTTTCTATGTAACAGTCTCTGAATAAAGACAGTTTCACGTTTTTTTGCAATCTTTATAATTTTAATTTTTCCTTTGGCAATGGTTAACACTAATACTGTTGATATAAGTTGTGAAATAAGTTTATTGATCTTATTTCCCTCCAGCCCATGTGTAGAAAGTTTATTAATTGTATAGATCTTTTTACAACATTCTTTGATTTTTCTGTTTTCTATTTAATTTTTACCTTTTATTACTTACCTCTGCCAAGTTTTAGTTTAATTTTTTCTATTCTGAGCTTTAAGGTGAAAGCCCATATCATTGCTTTTAGACTTTCTTTTCAAATATAAGCATTTAAAGCTTTATCTCTAAGTTCTGGTTTAGCTGCATTCGTATTTGAATGTTTTTTGTTGTCATTCAAAGTATTTTCTAACTTCTTTTTAACTGTGGACTATTTAGAAGTATATTAATTACCAAGTATTTCAGTACTCTCCACATTTTTGTTTTAATTTTCAATTTAATTTGGTTACAGTCCAAGAATATACTCGATGAGCTTAATCATTTCAAATGTATTGACACTTATAGCCTAGGTTTTTGTTTTTACTTTGCGTATTTTGAGGTTTCGTTAGTAGATGCCTACACCTTTAAACTTTTATGTCTTCTTGATGAGTTATCCTCACAATAATTGTGAAATGCCTCTCTTTATCCTTGATAACATTCCTTGTTCTGAAGCCTACTTAGCCAGATAGTAATGTAGACTTTCAGCTTTCTTATGATTTGTGTTTGCATAGTCGGTATCTTGTTATTCCTTTTAACCTTTTTGTCATTGTAGTAATTTGTACACAGCATATAATTGGGTCTTGCTTTTTTTTTTTTTTTGGAGACGGAGTCTCACACTGTTCCCCAGGCTGGAGTGCAATGGTGGGATCTCGGCTCACTGCAACCTCTGCTTCCCGGGTTCAAGTGATTCCCCTGCCTCAGCCGCCCAAGTAACTGGGATTACAGGAGTCCACCCCAATACCCGGCTAATTTTTTGTATTTTGAGTAGAGACGGGGGTTTCACTGTTTTATCCACATTGGTCTCAAACTCCTGACCTTGTGGTCCACCTGCCTCGGCCTCCCAAAGTGCTGGGATTACAGGTGTGAGCCACCACACCTGGCCTGTGTCTTGCTTTTTAATCCCGTCTGATACTCTCTACCTTTTAAGTGGAATGTTAGGTCATTTATATTTAATACAGTTATAAAATGGTTGAGTTAAACACAAGTTTTTTTTTTTTTTTTTATGTCTACTGTAGAATTTGTAAGGTGTATCTGTAACTTATCACAGTCTGCCATTAACCCTTTTCTTAGAGAAAAAAAGTATGGCCGGGTGTGGTGGCTCATGGCTGTAATCCAGCACCTTGGGGTCAGAGGCAGGCAGACCACAAGGTCAGGATATTGAGACTAGCCTGGCCAATATGGTGAAACCCCATCTCTACTAAAAATACAAAAATTAGCCAGGCGTGATGGTGGGCACCTGTAATCCCAGTTACTTGGGCGGCTGAGGCAGGGGAATCACTTGAACCCGGGAAGCAGAGGTTGCAGTGAGCCGAGATCCCACCATTGCACTCCAGCCTGGGGAACAGAGAAAAACTCCGTCTTGGGAAAAAAATGTGCAACTCTTTTCCAGCACCCATTTAATTTTACATACACATGCTCTTTGCGGCTGAAGCAAATCTAACTGATTTCCAATGTGAAAATAAAATATAAAAACTGTTCTTGGAGTTATTTCTAAATAGAACTAACATTAGAATTGTCCGAATTATCAGAATCCTCTATTTCAGAAAAATTGGGTTCATCAAATTTTCAGCCAATTTTCAATTGTTCAAGAACATCATTCATAAGACTGCTACGTATTCTAGGATTTGACATTTTCAGTGATTGAGAATTACTATACTTTATAATAAGAAATACCACTGCTAAAAACAGAATGCTATAAATAGAATGATGTCTTTTGTTTCCAGAATCAATATACTAGAGCAATGCAACACTAATTATAAAGGTGAGATATTTTGTGGCAAAGGTATCTCAGGGTAAACTGTAGCTGCAAGTACTGCCAGCAAGTATTTTTGGAGCAAATGGAAAAAGGGTTAAATGGAATTAAATGGTTTCACATAAAATGTAAGAAACGAGAGTATAGTTTCATCTCTCCTCTTGTCTTTACATCATTATTTTGCTTTAAAATAGTCAATTGTCTTCCGGGTGTAATCCCAGCTCACGCCTGTAATCCCAGCACTTTAGGAGGCTGAGGTGGGTGGATCATTTGAGGTCAGGAGTTTGAGACCACCCTGGCCAACAAGGTGAAACCCTGTCTCTACTAAAAATACAAAAATTAGCCAGACATAGTGGTACATGCCTGTAATCTCAGCTCCTGGGGAGGCTGAGGCAGAAGAATTGCTTAAATCCAGGAGGCAGAGTTTGCAGTGAGCCAGGATCCCACCATTGTACTCCAGCCTGGGCCAAGAAGCGAGACTCCATCACTAAAAAAAAAAAAAAACAAAAAAAAAACATTTATCAACCAGACACAATTTCTCATGCCTATAATCCCAGCAATTTATGAGGCTGAGGTGGGAGGATCACTCGAGCTCAGGAGTTTGAGACCAGCCTGGGCAATATAGCAAGACCCTGTCTCTCAAAAAAAATTTTTTTTTTAATGAGTTAAAACTGAGAAAATAGTTTTTTCTATTATCTTGCTAACATTTGTTCTGTATTTACTTTCTCCTGGGTAATCTAAGTGCTTTGCATGATTTAATACATTTAATTTTGTAAGCAAACACATGTTGTAGGTACTACTATATATTTTAAGTAAAGTGAGAGACAAGTAATTAACCTACATTTAATAAACTAACCAGAATATGAACCCAGCGGGTCTGGTACCAAAGCCTGAGTTTTTAACCACTTTGTTATACTGCCTTCCTAAATTGGCTATGACCTCCAGTATAATTTCAAGTAGAAGGTATAAAAGTATGCTTTTTTTTTTTTTTTTTTTTTTTTAAAGAGACAGTCTCCCCATTTCACCTAGGCTAGAGAGCAGTGGTGTCTTGGTAGCTCATTGCAGTCTCAAATTTTGGGGCTCAAGGGTTCCTCCCACTTCATCCTCCTGAGTAGCAGGGACTACAGGCATATACCACCATACCTGGATAATTTTAAAACATATATATATATATATATATATATATGTTGTCTTACTGTGTTGCCCAGGTTGGTCTCAAACTCCTGACCTCAAATGATCCTCCCTCCTTGGCCTCCCAGAGGGATTATAGGTGTAAGCCCCTATGCTGGACTGAACTGGTGTACTTGACCTTGACTTTAAGTGCTTTCAAAATATAAGTATGTTTGCTGCACTTTTTTGCTAACTGCCCTTTATTAGATAAGACTGTTTTCTTCCTAGTTTGAGTTTTGTCATTGTTTAGTATTGAATTTTGTGAAGTCCTTTTTCTGTGTTGAAGTAATCATGTTCCCTTTGTTCTGTTAGTGTGATCTGTTCCATAACTAGATTTTCTGATGTTGAGCCATCCTTGCATTTTCAGAATAAACCTTAGCCAATTGTCATTTATATTATTTTTTATTTTCCATTTGTCAGCTGCGATGTTAAGATAGGTTCACCCAGTAGTTGAGGAAATTAAAATTATGAAGATGAGAGAGATTTATGAATAGTACTGATTTTAATTTCAAATAACAAATGAATGGCTTATTAGCTGGCTTAAAATGAAGATGGCCTATGTAAGATACATCATTATTTTTACTTGAGAGATCTTAAAGCACCTAATTATTTTTAAATAGATAACACAATCACATTTCATAATTCAATTGTACAAAAGAGTGTATACAGTGATACCCCTCTTTCATTCCTGTCTTGACACCTCCAGGAACTAATGTTATCAGTTTTTTTTGTCCTGGAGATTTTGCATATTAAGCAAATATATTTATTTTCTTTGCCCCTCTTTTAGAAAAAAAAAAACAAAACAAAACGTAAACTGCAGCATGTATGACATTCTGCATCCTGCAGTTGTCTTGAGGAATGTATGAGACAAGATTCACTCAGAGAAGTGGAGCCGCTACGTGTGTTATGACATAAATGGCATTTATCAGTGAACTGGCCTTTACTCAATTGTAGGAGTTGCTGAAGAAATGAAGGTCCAGAAGGGAGCAATGGAGAATGAGAGGAGTCACTAACCAGGCTTTCTGAAAGATTGGCTTGGTGGACAAGTCAGAGCTTGTTACGGAAACCTGGAAAATAGGCACATCCAGCTGCTGAGGTGAGATTGCAGAAAGTATTCTAAGGTAAACTCTTGCCTCTGTGTAGTTAACTGGATTTGATGGCCTGGGACTGCTGATAGTCCAATGGGGTATCAGCAGAAAGATACCACAAGAGCAGGCTGTGAAATGGAGGAGAGTGGGGACAACCTAAAGCCTTTCACATACCTTTATGAGTGTTCATCACTATATGAATCCTGAAATCTTCATTGAGTCATGGCTACTACTTTGGTTCTACCTGCTAAAATGTTGTGCAAATTCCTCTTGGCCAAATCTTATTCAGAGCCATACAAGGGAAAGGATTCTGGAAAACAGTTCCAAGCTTAACCTTATTAACCCAGCGCAGTTCAGCACCAAGAACACTCCATAGTGATGTGTAAAGGCAGCTTTATCCCCTTGCCCTTTTTTTATTATGGTAAAATATACATAACATAAAACTCACCATTTTAGCCATTTTTAAGTGTACAATTCAGTGGTTTTAAATACATTCATCATATTATGCAACTATTACCATCCATCTCCAGAATTCTTTTCATCTTGTAAAACAAATTCTGTGCCCATTAACAATAATTCCTCATTATAAGTGGGATTGTGCAGCATTTTTTTCTTGTGACTCGAGTATTTCACTTGTCCTCAAGGGTCATCCATTTTGTAGAGTTACGCAGAATATCTTTGTAAGGTTGAGTACGATTCCGTTGTATGAATATACCACATTTTGCTTATCTACTGACGTGTGGATGGACACTTAGCCTGCTTCCACATATCACCTATTATTAATAATGCTATTTATAAACAGGGGTAGAAAAATATCTCTCTCAGACCCTGATTTCAATTTTGGGGTCTATATTGGAAGGAGAATTGCTGGATCATAAGGTAATTCTGTTTTTAAATTTGAGGAATTGCCATACTGTTTTCCCCAGTGGCTGTTACAATTTTACATTCCCATCAGTATAGTGGTGGGGGTATGGATTACTCTGCATCCTTGCCAACACTTATTTCTGATTTTTTCTTAGTAGCCATCCTAATCGTTGTGAGGTAGCATCTCCCATAGTTTTAATTTGCATTTCTGAAATGATTAGTGATGTTGAGCATCTTTTCATGAGCTTTTTGGCTATTTGCATATCTTTGAAGAGATATGCATTCAATATCTTTGCCCATTTTTAGTCAAGTTTTTTTTTTAATTGTTCTTTATTCTGGATGTTGTTCTCTTATCAGGTATGTTATTTGTGAATATTTTCTCCGATTCTATTGCATTTTTACTCTATTGTGATTTCTAAAGTTTATGAAATCCAGTGTGTTTCTTTTTGTTTTGTTACTGGTGCCTTTGGTGTTATATCCAAGAAATTATTGCCAAGTCCAGTGTCATCATACATGTAGGCATTTATCCAATTCAGGTTTTGTTTGTTTGGTGACATTTCTGATCATTTCTTAATTTATTGGCTGAAATATTTCTACAAAGAGAAGCTGGTCGTTTACTTGTGCAATTTATGTAAGAAAGGCAGAATAAACCCTTGATTTTTGTCTCATTACTTATCAGTTTTCAAAATGAAAATGTTTCCTATTATACTCAAAAGGTGATCAATTACTATTTCTTAACGTGGACTTAAACACATTGGAAGTACTGATGTCTATTTCACTTATTGCTCAGAAGGTTCCATCTTTGGCCAGTTGAATCCCTTTATTGTCTCTTGAATCCTGTTGACGTGTTCCCGGTAAGTAGTCTTTGACAGCTTCATTGGCGTAACAAGATTTAGCACAAAAGCTTATCTCATATATTTTCTGCTGTTCCAGACTGGAATCAGCCATTTCACCAAGAAACTTAGGTTTCTTTTACCGGCAAATAGTACATCAAGAGTACAGTCTTGTGTAAGGGATGTCATGGCTTCTGGGTTTGTTACAGTTCTCATCCACAAAATTCTAGGAATGTCCAGCTTCATTATTTTCCATAATTTAAAGGAGCAGAGCTTTTGTTGCTAAATTATTTATTTGTTGCTTTGAAATATACTAACTTGAAATCAAAGAATTTTTAAAGTTGTAAAGGGTATCTGAAATATCCACCTTAGGTTTCCCAAACTTGGAAGAGCAGTGCCACTTAGAATAGCCTGAGGAATCTTAGCAAGCTAGAGTGAAGGCAGGGAGATCAGTTATAATGTTTTACATGCATGCATTTGTGATTTCATTCTTTCATTCAGGCAACATTTTTTAGGCCATTTTAGTAGCTAGGGTGAAAAAATTTTGTGCACTTAAATGTAAAGATAATGCGTAAGTATATAGAATACATAAATACGACAGGAGCACTTAATGTATTATTATCTGAATACAGTTGACCCTTGAGCAACATGGATTTGAACCGTGCAGATCCACTTATACATGGATTTTTTTTAATAAATATATTGGGAAAATTTTTGGAGATTCACAATGATTTTTAAAAACTTGCAGACAAACTGCGTAGCCTAGAAATATTGAAAAAAAAATTAAAAGTTTAGTATGTTATAAATGCATAAAATGTGGATATTAGTTCATTGTATCATTACTGCCATAAAATATACACAACTCTATCATGAAAAGCTAACATTTATTAAAACTTATACACACAAACACAGATCATACATGATGCCATTTGCAGTTGAGAGAAATGTAAACAAAGAGGAAGTATTAAATCATAACTGCCTAAAATTAGCTTGTAGTACACACTGTGCTACTGTAACAATTTTGTAGCTACCTCTTATCGCTCTTGGGGTGAGCTCAAGTGTTGTGATATCTGTTTAAAAATGTAATGCTTATCATCTCTGTGTGAGCAGTTTGGCTTCCAGTAAATGCGTATCAGTAAAAAGTTATCTCTCGTCGTTCTCAAGTATTTTTTTTTTTATCATGTTTACTGTGATACCATAAACAAGGAGTAACACAATGGAACCCATGCAGAGTACCACTAGGGGTCTGGAAGGGCTCCCAAGAAGCAGGAAAAAGTCATGACATTATGAGAAGGTAAATTGCTGATGTGTACCATAGATTGAGACCTGCGACTGTAGTTGCCCACCATTTCAGACATGCACTTCATTTTGTGAACAGGTGACATAGACATAGGATATCAATAAATACATTATTAATATTTTCTGTACCTAACTTTATTGTAAAAATACAGTATGTAATACATGTGTAAAATATATGTAAATTATTACCAGTAAGGGTTCTGGTCAGGAGTAGGCTGTTAGTAGTTAAGTTTGCAGAGTCTCAAAAGCAATATTAACAAATGGATTTTCAACTGCACAGGGGCTGGCACCCCTATTCCCAGAGTTGTCTAAGAGTCAACTATAAAATTTACATATCATCTAAATATGTGACAACATATTTTGTTATAAATAGGCATTATGTATAAAATAGGCTAAGCATATAAATTATGAAGTATATAAAATAGCCTTTTTAAATATAAAGTACGTTATGACTTTACACTGATTTCTAACTCAAATCTAACACCACATAATATTTACTCAACCTCTTTTATATCTTCACCTTCTTTTCACAGGCATGGAGAGTCCCAGTCCCTTCCAAAGAACCACAATCTTGGATTTCTCCATTCCCCATCCTCCTCACACTTCTCTTCCACAAAGTTCTATAAATGTTCAGCTTCATTATTTTCCATAATTTAAAGGACCAGAATTTTTGTTGCTAAATTATTTCTTTGTGTGCTATGAGACATTTTGACTTAAAATCATAGAATTTTTAAAGCTGTAAAGGGTGTTCAGATTTTCCCAATGTGGAAGAGCAGTGTTACTTAGAATAGCCTGAGGAATCTTAGCAAGCTAGTGAAGGTAGGGAGATCAGCTGTAGTGCTTTACATCCATGCATTTGTTTTCATTTTTTCATTCAGGGAACATTTATTGAGGCCCTCGTGTATTCTAGGCGTCGATGACACTTCCATCCACAAAGGATGCAGATCACTCAGTATGTGTTGAAGGAAATTTTTATTTATTTTTGAAATGGATGTTGAATTTTCTACATTTCATGTTTAATGGTAGAATGTGGCTTAACAAGACAACCAGAAGTATTCTGAGATTCAGGTAGCACTTTACAAAGAGGGACAAGTGATGATTTGAGAACAGAAGCTTGAGATGGTTTTTCAGTTTTATTTTTCCTGGAGGACTATGCTGGGATGAATAACCTCCATAATCCTGTATCTGTATGGTTGATGCTGCTTCTGTGGCTAGATCTAGGTGAGGCTCAACTGGACTGGACTCAAACACCATGTCATTTTTGTTGTATGTACACATCTTTTAAAAACTGTTGATCATCCCCATCTGTATCAGCTCCCCCTCTGGACTATGTCTGTTAATACCCACATGTTACATAGTACTGGGGAGAATATTGGCTTTGGAGCCAGGAAAGCTGGCTGCACCATTTATAGTATTTAAGACCTATCTTTGATATGGTAATATACACTTTAAAGGGTTATATGAGATTAAATTATTTAAAGCACATTCCCAGCACTTTGGGAGGCCAAGCCGGGCAGGGCAGATTGCTTGAGACCAGGAGTTTGAGACCAGCCTAGTTAACATGGTGAAACCCCATCTCTACCCAAAAAAAATGCAAAAAAATTAGCCAGGCATGATGCACACCTGTAGTCCCAGCTACTTAGGAGCCAGAGGCTTGACAAATTGCTTGAACCTGGGAGGCAGAGGTTGCAATGAGCTGAGTTCGCACCACTGCACTCGAGTCTGGGTGACAGTGTGAGACTTTGCCTCTGAAAAAAAAAAGCATATAACATATATAGGCACTATACAAAAGCTAGTTTTCTTCTTATTGTCTTATGTGTTTCAAATCTTTTTTTTTTTTTCTTTTTGAGTCAGGGTCACTGCAACCTCCCAGGTTCAAGTGATTCTCCTGCCTCAGCCTCCCAAGTAGATGAGGACTATAGGCATGCACCACTACACGTGGCTAATTTTTGTATTCTTAGTAGAGATGGGGTTTCACCATGTTGGCCAGGCCAGTCTTGAACTCTTGGCCTCAGGTGATCGGTCCACCTTGGCCTCCCAAAGTGCTGGGATTACAGTTGTGAGCCACTGTGCCCAGTTTATGTTCCATATCTGAAGAGGTATTCTTGATTACTCCCACTTCCTCTTCCCTCTAACTAGGATTTTCTTTGTCAAGTTTCTCATGTGCCTTTCTTTTCTGTTTGCATGGGTACCATCTAATCCATTTCACCCTAATCCTTAATCTCTTGAACTGTTGTCATAGTATATAATGCAGTAGTAAAGATGAGTGTTGTTCTCTTTTTTTTTAAACACATTTAAGAATTCTGGCCTGACACAGTGGCTCATGCCTGTAATTCTAACACTTTGGGAGGCCAAGATGGAAAAGTCGCTTGAGGCCAGGATTTCAAGGCCAGCCTGGCCAACATAGTGAGATCCTGTCTCTACAAAAAATAAAAATAAAAGAATTAGCTGGGCATGATGGCACACATCTGTAATCTAGCTACTCAGGAGGCTGAGACAAGAGGACTGGATTTGCCCAGGAGTAGGAGACTGCAGTGATCAATGATCCAATGATCGTACCACTGTACTACGGTCTGAGTGATAGAGCAAGACCCTGTTCCTGGGGGCTCGGGAGTTGGGAAGGGGGGAAGTACTTCTGACATAAGAGGTAGAAGACTAATATAATGAACATCTGTGTGCATAATAGCTAAGAAATAAAGCGTTTCCAGTAAAAGTAAAGCCCCCATGCCTAGCTACCTGATTGCATCTCTTTCTCTCCCATTTTCTTCCCCTTCCTGCAAGGTTCACAATTCTGAACTACTTTAGACCAAGCTATCATTTCAAAATTAATACATGTCTCTGGATGGACGTGGGACTCACACCTGAAATCCCAGCACTTTGGGAGGCCGAGGCAGGCAGATTGCTTGAGGTCAGGAGTTCGAGACCAGCCTGGCCAACATGGTGAAACCCCGTCTCTACTAAAAATATAGAAACTAGCCAGCCATCATGGTGTGTGCCTGTAATCCCATCTACTCAGGAGGCTGAGGCACAAGAATCACTTGAGCCTGGGAGGCAGAGGGTACAGTGAGCTGAGATCGCACCACTGCACTCTATCCTGGGTAACAGAGCAAGACTCTGTCTCAAAAAACACACAAAGTAATACATGTCTCTGTGTTGAGGTCATAAAGATATTCCATGTTCTAAAAGTTTTAAGTTTCACATTTTATTTTGGGTCTTTATCTGGATTTACTTTTTGTGTTTTCCCCCGACATGTATAACATAGTCTTAGCACCACTTACTGAACAGTTATTCTCCAACACAATATACTAACTTGACATAGAGCAGTTTTTTCCATGTTCTCTGATTTGTTATAAATATTCCTATTTTTGAAAACTGTTTTCTCTCGTTTTGAATGCTATGACTGTTAGGACTTTTGTGTTCAAGTCCTCTACCTTCTTAGTGATTGTGTGTGTGTACTTGTTACAACAATAACTGAAAGAAATTTGTTAAAATTTCTTGGTACAGTGATTGACGTGGTTTTTATTCTTGTTCTATTTTTTGCCATATATTTTTGAGACTGTTATTAGTGTGTAAAAAGTAGAACTTTCATATGTTTCAGGTTAATTGATCCTCTTAGATGTCATGCCTCTTGAGATATGTTTTTATCTTATGTCTGATATTCAGGGAGCTGTATCAAGTTATTTTGGGTCAGAATTCTCCTGGAATACCGTTTTCTTCACCTTTTTAAACTTGTTTATTAAAAAACAGTGTTACCATATGCAAAATTAGAAGAATGTAATTAATTCCCACGTGCCCATCACTTATCTTTAACAAGTATGAATGTGGCATTCTCATTTATTCTCCCTCCCAATTTGTCTTCTGGGGATATTTTAAATCAAATTCAAAACCTGATGATATTTCTTCTATAGGTATTATTAACGTTCAACTTGACCTTATGTTGTAAGTATGGCTCCTGTTAACAGATGATAGGCAGGTTGTATGGCTAACATTGACTTTCTAGGCTTTTATTTATACGTTCTGGTATTCTTTCAATTGATGTTTGTCGATTTCATTCCTTGTGGGTTTATTTCTATAAGCTTATATTCATCCCACATACTTTTTACCCTTTGTTATCTTTTTGGTTTAAGAGTTCTTCCCAAGACGGGGCGCGGTAGCTTAAGCCTGTAATACCTTAGCCTCTTAAATAGCTGGGACTACAGGCACAAGCCACCACATGTGGCTAATATTTTTACTTTTGGTTTTCATAAATGGGGTCTCGCTATGTTGTCCAGGCTGGTCTCAAACTTATCGCCTCAAGCAGTCCTCCCACGTAGGTCTCCCAAAGTGTTGGGTTTAGGGGCGTGAGCCACCATGCCCAGCCTTTTAAAAAATAAAATTTGATTCTGACAATATCTGCCTTTTGGAGTGTTTAGAGACTAACAGTTTATGGAATTATTGGTATAGTTTTATTTAGCTGTTTTTGGTCATCATTGTTTGTCTCCTTTGTTTTTCGTTCTTCTGCTTTTCTGTTTCTGCTTTGTTATTCTCCTGTGTTTTTTAAAGTGGTTGCTCTAGGAATTAAGATGTATAAACTTAATCTACTTAGACTTAAGATTTATGTACCACAGCACATGAAATATAAGAAACTTCTAGCCATATAGGATCGTTTGATTCCATTCCCCTGTCCTTTATGGGATAATACAGCTAGAAATGTGGTCAACCCCCATTATACAATGTTGTCATTTTTGCTTTTATAGTCATATGTATGCTAACTAAATTAGTAGGAAGTAATAATTTTTTTTTTTTTGAGATGGAGTTTCGCTGTTGTTACCCAGACTGGAGTGCAATGGCATGATCTCAGCCCACCACAACCTCTGCCTTCTGGGTTCAAGCAATTCTCCTGCCTCAGCCTCCTGAGTAGCTGGGACTACAGGCGCGCACCACCATGCCCAGCTAATTTTGTGTGTGTGTGTGTGTGTGTGTATTTTTAGTAGAGACGGGGTTTCACCTTGTTGACCAGGATGGTCTCGATCTCTTGACCTCGTGATCCACCTGCCTCGGCCTCCCAAAGTGCTGGGTTTATAGGTGTGAGCCACCGCGCCCGGCCAAGTAATAATGTTTTATATTTATTCTTGTAGTTACCATTTATCGTCCTCTTCATTTCTTTGTGAAGTTCTGTTTCTGTCTAGTATCCTTTGCTTTCTGCTTAAAGATCTTCCTTTAGCATTTCTTGTAATGCAAGTCTACTGACAATAAATTTTCTTAGTTTTTTTTTTTAATTTGAAAATATCTTTATTTTACCTTAACTCTTGGAGGATATTTTTGCTGGATGTAAAATTCTGGATTAATATTTTAATTCCTGTAGAACTTTAAAGATGTTCCATTGTCTTCTGGCTTTTATTGTTTCTGATAAAAAATCAGGCGACATTTTGAATCATTAATTCTTCCCTGTATGTTAGCGCGTGCGCGTGTGTGTGTGTGTGTGTGTGTGTGTGTGTGTGTCCTCCAGCTGCTTTAAGGATTGTTATCTTTAATTCTTGCTTTATCACCTTGGCTCAGGCATATGATGTGCCCAGACAAGGTCTTTGTTGCATTTATCTTTCTTGGGGTTCACTGAGCTTACAAGTTCATGTTGTTCACTGTTCCAAATCAGTTCTTGGCCATTGTTCATACGACCCTTTCTCTTATCTTTCTGGAACTCCAGACTTGTGATACCTTTGTTTTTGTTTTGTTTTATTTTGCTTATAGTTGCATCAGATCCCTGAGGCTCTGTTCATCTTTTGATATTTTTTTTCTAAAGTTGGCTAATTTCTATTGCTCTCTCTTCTTGTTCACATTGTGTATCTTCAAACTGCACTAAACCAACCCAGTGGTTTTCTATTCAGATACAGTTTTCTAATCTGAAATGTCCATTTAGTCATTTTATATAGTGCATGTTTCTCTGCTGAGATTTTTAAATCTTTTCCTTCCTTATAAGTATGTTCTCCTTTATGTTCTTGAACATAGTTGAATTAGCTACTTAAATTCCTTGTATGTTAATTTCAACATCTGGGATCCTCTCAGGGTAAGTATCCACTGAAGTCTCTTGAGCATGGCTCACACTTCCCTGTTTCTATTTATGTGGCATACTTTTGGATTGTATCCTAGATACCCTGAATGATGCAATGTAAAGACTTTGGATTGTATCTTCTTTCTAAGGGTACTGATACTTTTCCTTTTTAAAAAAGTTAAGATGACTGGGCACGGTGGCTCATGCCTGTAATTCCAGCACGTTGGGAGGCCAAGGTGGGTGGATCACCTGACATTGGGAGTTTGAGACCAGCCTTGCCAACATGGAGAAACCCCATCTCTACTAAAAATACAAAATTAGCCGGGGGTGGTGGTGCATGCCTGTAATCCCAACTATGGAGGCTGAGGCAGGAGAATTGCTTAAACCCAGGAGGTTGAGGTTGCAGTGAGCCAACATTGCGCCATTGTACTCCAGCCTGGGCAACAAGAGTGAACTCCATCTAAAAAAAAAAAAATTAAGTCATTAGGTTGGAGGAACTAGAACTTCTTATTCCCTCTATGATGAGAAGCAGCTGAAATTTTAGTTCAGTTCTTTTAGCCTTACCTAGGCTACTTGGAGACAGCCCTTCACATGTGTGCTTCAGAGGCTAGCCAGAGGATTGGGCAGTGTTTACAAATACAATTTAGGAATACTCCACTCTGGCTCTCACCTTAATAGCATTTTCCTCCTCACTAGCTACTGTATTTGCCCTGAAATCTGTCCTCTGGAACAAGAAAGTCAAACTATGGATTTTGTAGTCTGAATTTTAACATCTGTGCATGGCAATGGATTGGAGTCTGCCCAAAGAAGAAAATGTAATTAATTCCGGTGCTCAACTCCACCCCCTGCTCTGCAAAATCTTCCTCCTTTGGCTGCTCTCCAGTGCTTTTAGGTGTTTTTGTTTTGTTTTGTTTTGTTTTTTTTTCATTTTTTTGTTTTCCTCCTTTGTTCAGGGTCTATATCTGTTATTTGTGGAATTAATATTCTGATAGTGGTTACTCAGCCATGATTAGAGCAAAGTCGCTTGGTTCTTTTTAATGCATGCAGTTTTATAGCTACTCATGAGGACAGTGGTCCTCATGAGACCCTATTTTAACACGTGAATTACATGACAGGCCCCGGTAACGTTAACCATGACAACCCCAGGCTTTGGCTATTAGATTTGGCTGTAGTAACTGGACCAGGAACCTTTTATTAGAGTTGGTTAGGTCAAGTCAAGGTGTTCTCCAAACTTTCTGATGTGAAGACTGCAAATATTTAGTGCCTGTACGTTTCAACAAGTCTTAGGTTTCATATCCATGTAGAGCTGAATGACAGAAAAGCCTGTTTCATATGGTCAGTAAATGTTAAATCATTATGATAAACAGCTTTAGTCCTTGTAAATGATTTTAAAATAATATATAATTTAGAGCAGTGATGGATTTGGGTGTGCCCAAGGAAAAGAAAATTGCCTACAATATTAGGAAGTTCAAAATACATAACCATCTGTGACTTGATGGAGGGGGGTGTAACATAAAGATGTATGATGCCATTTGTAAAACTAATTTCTCTTTCCATTTAATCTCTTGTTGCCTAAGAAAATGCAGCTAGTAATTAAGATACCATTTTGGTCTTGCTTGTAAATGCTGTTGCCATCATTAAATTTCACACTTGTGAAAAGGAGCTATTAAGAAACAGCCTAAGGTAACACTTTTGAATAGCTAACTTTGTTAAAAATACGTTTTCCAAATTTCTTGCAATAAAATGTAATTGCATTTTCTGTTTTAACTTGTGTAGAATATTCTCACATATTATCTATTAGAGATAAGACTTGGTGCTAGAGGGAATACTTTGGTAAACTGGAGTAGTACAGTGACTTTTAAGTTCTTTCCTTGCCATTCATAATAAATAAAGGTTTCTGGTTTCGCTCCTAGTTTTTCTTAACATTCACTTCTCATAAGGTTAAGGAGTAGCCCTGAGAGGTTCCAGAATATATGCTATTTTGAAACAGTGTCAAAAATGTCAGAGCTTTGTCATTGAATTACACAAAGCAGTTAGGAGGCAGTCAGTAAGCAATCATTAAGCCTGTATTGCAACACCAGAGTACCATGATAACACCGCTATAAGTTAAACAAAAAATGATGTGGAAGAGGAAAAAAAACTATGTAATCTTTTGTCGTTGGTAATACAAAATCATAGCCAATGAAAATACATTCTATTTTTTAAAACTGGATACATAGTAAAGGTGTTGCTCTTGAACACATGAACAGTGAACTTATATATTCTTTATTGTTTCGTGTGTTTTAATATTTTCCATTGGATTTCTAAGTATTTCTGTGACTGGTAAATAGCAAGACTAATATTAATAGATGAAGATGTTTTGAGATTAATTGTCTAACCTTTAAGCTTCCTCTATCAGTTTACCAGAAGACAGATCTTAATTCACATATTCTTATTAGTAGCTTGGTCGTTTATAGGAAACATTGAGCACTCCTTTCCACTAATTTTAAGTCCCTTTCATTTTTTTTTTTTTTGAGACAGTCTTGCTCAGGCGCCAGGCTGGACTGCAGTGGCACGATCTCGGCTCACTGCAACCTCCGCCTCCTGAGTTCAAGCAATTCTGCCTCAGCCTCCCCAGTAGCTGGGACTACAGGTGCGCCCCACCATGCCCAGCTAATTTTTGTATTTTTTTAGTAGAGACGGGGTTTCACCATGTTGGCCAAGATGGTCTCGATCTCTTGATCTCATGATCTGCCCTCCTCGGCCTCCCAAAGTGCTGGGATTACAGGCGTGAGCCACCCTTTCATCTTTTTTAAAAGTGACAGTATTAACATGCTTGCTTCTAAAGTTCTTTTTCCAGATAGTGATGTAAGCATTCTCCTATCACACATTAATTGTAACCTCAAAAGATCACCTTGAAGAAAAAACATCTGGTTTTATCATTCAGGTTTATTTTGGCCTTTGTGTCTTCCTAAGATTATTAATAGAATGTGAGTTAGTGTGAGTGGATTTTGTGCTATGAATACTTTTTTTTTTTTTGAGACGGAGTTTCTCTCTTGTTAGCCAGGCTGGAGTGCAATGGCGTGATCTCGGCTCACCGCAACCTCCGCCTCCTGGGTTCAGGCAATTCTCCTGCCTCAGCCTCCTGAGTAGCTGGGATTACAGGCACGTGTCACCATGCCCAGCTAATTTTTTGTATTTTTAGTAGAGACAGGGTTTCACCATGTTGACCAGGATGGTCTCGATCTCTTGACCTCATGATCCACCCGCCTCGGCCTCCCAAAGTGCTGGGATGATATGAATACTTTCTACAGAGAATGAGACTAAATCTCTAAATTTGCCTTGAACTGAAATGTAAAATGCTTTTGAATCCAACAATTTTTAATATTGTTTGATATCAAACTGCTATGGATTGTGCAATTGAAAGTATGTTTTATTCAAATGAACACACAAAAATCTATAACCTACATGTATATACAGTCAGTCAGTACCTAGACGATACAATTTCAGTTAGAATAAACTCAAGAGATCTATTGTACAACATGGTGGCTGTAGTTAAAAACAATGTTATCATACTTGAACATTGCTAAAAGAATAGATTTTACTCACCAAAAATAACTGGTAAGTATGTAAGATAAATACTACATAAATAAATAATTTTCAATAGTCATAGAAGGAAATACCTAGGAATGGAGTTAATGCACATGCTTTAACCTTGTACCATTCCTGAAAAATACACAAATACAGACTTGAACAAATGGAAAGATAGTCTATGTTCTTGAAAAGGATGTTTCAGTACCACAAAAAATGTAATTTTCTACCCATGTTAAAAAATAAACATAGTCCCAGTAAAAATAGTTTCTTTTTTTCCGGGAGATAGAAAGCTTAATTATAAAGGCACATATAAATAAGCAAGAATAACCAGGAAATCCCTGAAAAACAACAACAACAGGTCAAGTGTGGCTAGTCCTGCCAGATGTTTAAAATATACTGTAAAAGCCTCCACAACTAGAAGAGAGTAATGTGGTCACATTATAGACAAACCAACGAAACAATAGAAATTCCAAAAATGAACCCACATGCTAATGGAAATTTGGCATATAGATATGACCATCTCAAATCACTGGAGGAAAATTGACCTTTAATAAGTAGTATTGAGATGACTGGATAGCAATTTGAAAAAAATGGAATGTAAACCTCATTGTATGTCAGAATAAATTCAAGCAGGTCAGAGAGATGATATAAAAAATGAAACCATGTAAGAACTAGAAGGAAAAAATGGGAGAATTCCTTTATAACCCGGGAGTGTCAAAAACATTTTTAGAAACCTCACATATGGATCATTTATTTGTGGTGAGAACTTGAAATCTTTTAGCAATATCCAAATATACATTGTTATTAACTAGTCACCATGTTGTACAATAGATCTCTTGAATTTATTGTAACTGAAGTTTTGTATCTCTTGACCAGCATACCCCCAGCCCCTGATAATCTTACTGTCTGCTTTCATGAGTTTAACTTTTTAGATTCCACATATTAGTGATATCATGCAGTATTGGTCTTTTTCTGCCTGCTTTATTCCAGTGACATTGTCACGTAAGTGGCCAAATAGTATTTGAGGTGGAATAGTATTTCATTGTGTATATATACCACATTTTCTCTATCCATTTGTCTACTGATAGACACTTAGGTTGATTCTGTATCTTGTCTATTGTGAATAGTGGTTCAGTGAGCATGGAAGTGAAGATACCTTTTTGACATACTGATTTCATTTCCTTGGGATGTATACCCAGTAATAGGATTGCTGGATCATACGGTAGATCCAATTTAAATTTTTTGTGAAAACTCCGTACTGTTTTCCATAATGGCTGTACTCCTTTACATTCCCACCAGCAGTGTACAAGGTTCCCCTTTCTCCACATCCTCTCCAGCACTTGTTTTTCATCTTTTAAATAATAGCCATTCTAACAGGTGTGAGGTAATGGCTCATTGTAGTTTTATTTTGTATTTCCCTGATGATTAATAATGCTGAGCAGTTTTTAATATACCTATTGGCCATTTGTCTATTTTGAGAAATGTTTTTTATTCACATCCTTTGCCCATTGTTTTTGTTTTGTTTTGTTTTGTTTTGTTTTGTTTTTGAGACAGAGTCTTGCTCTGTCGCCCAGGCTTAGAGTGCAGTGATATGATCTTGGCTCTCTGCAACCTCAGCCTCCCAGGTTCAAGTGATTCTTCTACTTCAGCCTCCCGAGTAGCTGGGACTACAGATGTATGTCACCATACCCGGCTATTTTCTGTATTTTTAGTAAAGACAGGGTTTCACCATATTGGCCAGGCTGGTTTCACCATGTTGGCCAGGCTGACCACATGATCCACTCACCTTGGCCTCCCAAAGTGCTGGGGTTATAGGCGTGAGCCACCGTGCCTGGCCTCTTTGCCCATTTTTTTAAAAGATAGGATCTTTCTCTGTCACCTAGGTTGGAGTGCAGTGATGTGATCACAGCTGACTGCAACCTTGACACCCCAGGCTCAGGGCTCAAGTAATCCTCTTGCCTCCGCCTCCCAAGTAGCTGGGACCACAGGTGTGCATTAGGCCTGGCTTTAAAAAAATTATTTTTGTAGACTTGCTATGTTGCCCAGGCTGATGTTGAACTCCTGGACTCAAACAGTCCTCTCATCTCAGCCTCCCACAGTGCTGGGATTAGAGGCATGAGCATGAGTCACGGTGCCTGGCAGAATCATCATATGTAGTACGTTGTTTTCTTGCTATGAGTTGTTTATATACTTTTTGGTATTAACTCCTTGTCAGATGTATGGTTTGCACGCGTTTTCTCCTATAGCTTGTCTCTTCACTCTGCTGTTTCCTTTGCTGTGCAGAAGTTAGTTTGATGTGACCCCTCTTACCTGTTTTTGCTTTTGTTGCCTGTGCTTTTGGGATCCTATCCAAAAACCCTGCCCATATCAAAAGACTTTCTGCCTCTGACTCAATCTAATACATTAAAGAAAAGATTAATACATGTAACTAGATGAATATTAAAGAACATTTGTATCCAAATACTTTAAGAAGTAAACTTACAGCATTTGCTATTTTTCTTTCTGTGCCTGACTTATTTATGTCACAAGGGGATAATCTTAGTAACATACATTAACATACAAGGAGCTCTTCAAAATGTGAGAAGGAAGATCAAAACCTCACAAACTTGAGCATTCAGTTGACAGAACAAATGGCATTCGAGCATATGAAAAAATGCTCAATCCCACTCATAAGGGAAATTCAAATTAAAGCTACACTATGATACCATACAGTGAAATACTCCCCAGCAATTGTTGATGCCAATATAATGTCATGTGAAAGATGGTTGATACAACATTCTGAAAAAGGCAGTAGGCCAGAAATCAGTGGTTACCAGGGACCAGAAATAGTGGGACAAGACATGAGGAAACTGGGGTGAGGAACACGTTCTGTGTCTTGGTTGTGGTGTTCGTTACATGAATGTGTTTATGGAAACTCATTGGACTATACACCCCAAAAAGGTGAATGTTTTTTATGTAAATTATACCTCAGTAAACCCAAGTTTTTTCTTTCAATCACTGTTTTATTGGAAATAAGCCTAAATTTTAAAACAGTCAAATAAGAGCCACACTATGATACTGTTTCATACATACAGCTTAACAAAAATGGAAAAGTTCACAGCACTGTTGGAGATACAGGGGAGAAACGGGCTCTATCACGTGTTACTGGTGGAGATATATCTGTTAGGGAGATCTGTCCTTTCTAATATGGGTGACAAATATTTTTCCCACTTTGTCAGTTGTGTTTTGAGTTTGCCTATGTGCAAAATGTCACAATCATTATCGAAAGGAATTTGACAATATCAAAAAATTACATATGCATTTATTCATTGGCCTATCTGTTCTATTTCTAGTCTGTTCTACTTTTATTGCTGCCTAGGTACCTCCTCTCACAAAATGAGAGACTACTGTTGTTGTTGAGTACGCTATGAAGATTGTGTTTATTGCGCATACATGCAAGTAGAAGTGAACATTCTTGCCCCTCCTTCCCCCTTTTACAGATGCCTGTTCTACACACCATCCCATGATTTGTTGCCTTCACTTAAGACAGCTCAGAGCTTTTTACTTATTAGTACATGAAAATCAGCCTCTCTGTGAGTTTTCTTTCAGGGAAGTAGGGAGTTAAGATTTTCTTTTAATTAACAGTCTAGAGTATATTCCACTGAGTGTGTAATTTTTTATGAAACTAGCCTTATAGTGGACATAAGATTGTTTACTCTTCCCCTATTTCAAAAGATGCTACAAGGCAGAACCGTTGTGTATTATTATCTTGTGCACGTGTACTACATCTGTAGCTTCGTTCTGAGAATTAGTATTGCCTGGTAAATGAAAGGTACATGTGTAACTTTGAAGGGTACTGACAGACTGCCATCAGTAGGGTTTCTGGCCATTTACACTCTTACCAGTCACGTCTGAGAATGTCTGTTTTCCCTCAGCATTGCCAACATGTTATCAAGATTTTAGATTTTGACCAAAATGATCTTATTTTAGTTTTAACTTTTGGTCAGTTTTATATATTGGGAAGATTTGTCCTTTGCTATATGAGTTGCAAATATTTTTTCCCAGTTTGTAATTGTGTTTTGAATTTGCTTGTGGTTGGGTGTTTTATTTTTCTGTATTTTGTCTTTTATTTTTTGAGTTAGCTCACTCTGTTGTGTAGGCTGGAGCAGTAAGGCGATCATAGCTCATTGGGCCCAAGCCATCCTGGGCTTAAGCCACCCTCCCACCTCAGCCTCCCAAGTAGCTGTGACTACAGGCCTATGCCACCAGACCCAGCTAGTTTTTAATTTTTTCTGTAGAGATGAGCTCTCACTATGTTGCCCAGGCTGTTCACAAACTCCTGGGCTCAAGGGCTTCTCATGCATCAGCCTCCCAAAGTACTGAGATTATAGGCCTGTACCACTTGCACCTAGCCTATTTTTATTGTTCTTATGTTAAATATCTTATCTTGTATGGTGTGTGGATTTTGAGATCAGTTAAAAAGGCCATTCCTAGCCTAAATTAAAGCCTGAGTAAAGAGCTTTGCTCCATTTCCTTCCAGCGTCTTTATGATTTTATTTGTACATTGAATTCTTGGTTCATATGGAATAGATTCCGATGCATAGTGTGAGATGTAGATCCAGCTTTATTACTGTTTTGAAGTAGTGAGTTGTCCAAATCCTGGAGTAGTGATTTGATATACCATCTTTACCCTGTATTAACTTTCTATTTATTAGAATCTGTTTTGACTTCATTTCATTGGTCTGCCTATTACACGCTAGTATCAGCTTTCCTAATTGAGGCTTTTACTGTTGGGTATAACAAATCCCTCTGTTACAGTTATTTTTCCCCTTGAGAGTTTTTCTAGACATTTCTACCTTTTGTGTTTCCAAATGAACTTTAGAGTCACCCTATCTAGTTCAGCAACAATAAAATCCTCCAGAACAAAACTCAATACTAACCAGAAGTTTATTTATTGATTTATTTTTTTGACAGAGTCTCGCTCTGTCGCCCAGGCTGGAGTACAGTGGCACAATCTTGACTCACTGCAACCTTTGCCTCCAGGGTTCAAGGGATTCTCCTGTCTCAGCTGCCCGAGTAGGTGGGATTATAGGAGCACACCACTGTGCCTGGCTAGTTTTTCTGTATTTTTAGTAGAGATGAGGTTTCACCATATTGGCCAGGCTGGTCTTGAACTCCTGACCTCAGGTATTCACTCACCTCAGCCTCCCAAAGTGCTGGGATTATAGGCATGAGCCACTTTGCCCAGCCCATAAGCTTATTTTTTAAATTAAAATTACTTCAGATTTATGTAAATTAGCATCAAGACTATTTATATTTTCTTCCCAAACAAGGACATAACATACTATAAACTTTCAATGCTAGAATTCTGGCTTTGCATTTGAAAATTAAAGTACTCAACACAACATTAAATAATGCAGCATTGGTTTATAACGGCGCAGTATCTATAAAAGCATTTGCAGTTATATTCACTAAATTGCTTTCAGCAATATGCTCCTCTTTGACCACAGTTACTTCTCTGAGTCTCTCATGCATTCTCATGAAGCAAAGGTTCTTTTCATCAACACTCTAAGTGTTGACCTGACGTTAGGATGCAGCTTTTAACCTCCTACTCAGCATATTGTCTCTGTCTGTGCCTTATCTCACCACTTCCTTAGGTCATATTGCAACAGATTAAACACAAATATTTTATGGCTATTTTGAAAATCCAAAAGGATGGAAAAAGCAGGAATATAGCCAAATATAAACAAGTATTTTAATTAGTTTTTCTATACACTAGAAATAACAGTTTAGAAAATACAATGGGGAAAATGTCCCTTTTAAATCACAAAACTAAAATACCTAGGAATATATTTAATAAGAAATATAGAAGGATCTATTTGAAGAATATTATAAAATTTTAATAAGGGAAATGAGAAACATTTGAATAAATGGAGAGACATACTTGAATAAGAAGACAATATCATCAAAGTTTTCTTAAGTAGCATTCATACTTAATGCAATTCCAACAATTAAAAACAGGACTGTTTGGAAGCTGGGCGTGGCGGCTCAGGCCTGTAATCCCAGCACTTTGGGAGGCTGAGGCGGGCGGATCACCTGAGGCCAGGAGTTTGAGACCAGACTGACCAGCATGGAGAATCCCCGCCTCTATTAAAAATACAAAATTAGCAGGGGCATTGTGGCACATGCCTGTAATCCTGGCTGCTCAGAAAGCTGAGACAGGAGAATCGCTTGCACTTGGGAGGCACAGGTTGCGATGAGCTGAGATAATGCAATTGCACTACAGTCTGGGTAATAAGAGTGAAACTGTGTCTCAAAAAAAAAAAACCAAGAGTTTATTTCAAGGCCAGAGTGGGATGACTACTGAAGCCCAGGAGTGTGAGACCAGCCTGGGAAACATAGTGAGACCCTATCTCTACATAACAAATTAAAAAATTAGTTGGATGTGGTAGTGCACACCCGTAGTCACAGCTACACAGGAGGCTGAGGTGGGGAGATTGCTTGTACCTGCTGGGGTTGAGGCTGCAGTGAGCCATGATTGCACTACTGCACTTCAGCTTGGGTGACAGAATGAGACTATGTCTCAAAAACAAAAGAAAAAAAATTGAATTTTTTTTTTATTAAATAGAATTTTTAGCTTAACATTTATTTCGAAGTTCCTCAAGAGGGGAAGAACCTTCAAAATCTTGAAGCAATAGCAAAAGCAATATAAATCCAATAGTCTTATAGGACAATCTAATGTCCTATAAGATATTAGAATGTACTATAAACCTGCAATACTTAAAACAGTATGGCTGTGTGTCAGGAACAGATTTAATTTTTAAAAAGCAGAAGAAACCACTTAACTACCAGAAGTAAATGTGTTTTTCTCTCCTATTATGAAAATTTGCAAAAGTACAAAATATAGAAATGAAACAAATGAATGGAAAGACATTCTACATTCATGGATGAGAAAACTTAATATTCTGATGACAGTCCTCTGTAAATTGATCTAAGATTCAATATCAAAATTTCAGCTGGACTCTTTTTACAAATTGACAAGCCATTCTCAAAATTCATGTAGAAATTCAAAGGACCCAGAATAGCCAAAACAATTTTGAAAAAGAACCTTGGGGGTCTCTCACATCCTGATTTCAAAACTTACTACAAAGCTATAGTAAGGAAGACAGGGTGGTACTGGCATAAATATAGATATACAGACCAATGGAATTCAATTGAGAATCCGGAAATAAGCCCATATATCAATAGTCACTTGATTTTCAAGATGGGTGCCAAAACATGGATGCAGAAGAATGAATTTTGGCACCCTACCTTACACATATTCAAAAATTAACTTAAGATGGATTACAGACCATGTTGGCCAAAACTATAAAACTCTTAAAACATGGGCATAAATCACTGTGACCTTGGGGTCACAGTGGTGGTTTCTGAGATACGATACCAGAAGCACAAAAAAGAAAAATCAAATTTGACTTTATCTAATTAAAAACTCCTGTACTTCAAAATAATTCATCAAGAAAATGAACCTACAGAGTGGGAGGAAAGATTTAGAAATCATACGTTTGATCAGGGATTTGTATTTTTAATACTTAATAATAACCCAAATAAAATGTGGGCAAAGGATCAGATATGGTCTGGCTGTGTCCCCACTCAAATCTCACCTGGAATTTTAATAATCCTGGCCGGGCGCAGTGGCTCACGCCTGTAATTATAGCACTTGGGAGGCTGAGCTGGGTGGATCACTTCAGGCCAGGAGTTCAAGACCAGCTTGGCCAACAAGGTGAAACCCCATCTCTACTAGAAATAAAAAAAATTAGCTTGGCATGGTGGTGCATGCCTGTAATCCCAGATACGAGGCTAAGGCAGGAGAATCGCTTAAACCCATAAGGCAGAGGTTGTAGTGAGCCAAGATCGTGCTACTGTGCTCCAGCCTGGGTGACAGAGAGAGACTCGGTCTCCAGAAAAAAAAAAAAATTACATACATACATATATATAATCTCAATTGAGCTATTATTAACAAACCAACTTGCATGAGTTGCTATATTTTTTTTTTTTTTTTTTGAGACAGAGTTTCGCTCTTGTTACCCAGGCTGGAGTGCAATGGCGCAATCTCGGCTCACCGCAACCTCCGCCTCCTGGGTTCAGGCAATTCTCCAGAGTCTCTTTTTTTTTTTTTTTGAGACAGAGTCTCTTGCTTAGGCTGAAGTGCAGTGGTGCAGTCTCAGCTCACTGTAACCTCCACCTCCTGGGTTCAAGTGATTCTCCTGCCTTAGCCTCCCAAGTGGCCTGCTACCATGCCTGGCTAACTTTTTGTATTTTTAGTAGAGACAGGGTTTCACCATGTTAGCTAGACTGGTCTCGAACCCCTGACCTTGTGATCCACCCGCCTTGGCCTCCCAAAATGCTGGGATTACAGGCGTGAGCCACTGTGCCAGCCTCATTTGATAAAATCTAACTTTCATGTTTGATGATGGAAACTCTCAACAAACTAGAAATAGAAGGGAATTGCCTTAACATAATAGAAGTATCTTCAAAAACCTTGAAGCCAACATGATACTTAATGGTGAGAGACTGAACGCTTTGCCCCTAAGATTGGGAACAAGACAGGGTGATTCTCTTCTCATCACAGGTCATAATTTCATGTTTCTTTGCTTGCCTGATTGCTTTTTGTTGGATGTTAAAAATAGTGGGTTTTACATTTGTGGGTGCTGGGTATTTTTATATTTCTAACATAGTCTTGAGCTTGTTCTGGGAGACAGGTAAAATACTTGGAAACCGTTTCATCTTTCTGGGTCTTGTTTTGAGACCTATTAGGCAGGACTGAGCTGTCGTCAGCCTTGGGCTAAGTACTGCCCGCTGTTGAGGCAAGAATCTGTTGTGTGCTTCACCCAGTGCCTGATGGAACACAGGTCTGGCTGCTGGGGCACTTTTCTTGCCCCTGTGTGAGTGCTGTGGTGTCTAAATCCTTTCGGATGGCTCTTCCTCAGGCCTCAGGTAGCTTCCTCATGGATGTATACAGATCACAAGGGACTCTGCCATCCTCCCAAGGTCTCTCTCTGGGCAGCTCTCTCCTCTCTGGCATTCTGCCCTCCGTACAAGTCACTTAGTTTCCCCCACACTCCAGCTCCATGAACCCTTGGACTCCACCAGGTTTCCCTCCTGTGCCGTGTGTTGGAAACTATCCCGGCAGTAAGACAGGGCAGTTGGAGAGCTCACTCCATTTGTTTCCTGTCTCTCCGGGTTAAGGATGCTTGTTGCCTCAGACCTCATGTCTTGAAAACTGTCACAGTTCCGTGTATTTTGTGTGTTCCCGGATTTCAGACAAGACAGTAAACACGGTCACTGTTACTCCGTCTTGGCCGGAAGCACGCGATTTTTCTCTTTACAAAGCTGACAAGGTAATTCAAAGGGGAAAAGTTAGTCTTTCCAACAGGTGGTGGTAGAACAATTTGATATCCACATGCCAAGGAAGGAAAAGGAAAGAAAAGAGAACTTAGACTCTTACCTGGCACTGTGCACTAAAATGAATTTCAAAAGGATTATTCATAGGCCTAAATGTAAGAGCTAAAACTATACAACTTGTAGAAGAAAACATAGGAGAAAGTTTTTCAACTTTCAATAAGGCGGTGATTCCTGAGAGAGGAACCCCAAAACACAATTAATAAAAGAAAAATAGTAGCAAATTAAACTTTATTATCTAGCAGTTCCACTCTTTGGCATATACCCAAATGGGAATAAATATTTCTTATATACCCAAAATGACTGAAAGAAGAAACTCAGATACTTTTTGTTTTTTGAGATGGAGTCTCACTCTGTCACCCAGGCTGGAGAGCAGTGGTACAACCTCTGCTCACTGCAATCTCCGCCTCCCAGGTTCAAGCAATTCTTCCGCCTCAGCCTCCTGAGTAGCTGGGATTACAGGTAGGCACCACCATGCACGGTTAATTTTTGTATTTAGTGGAGACAGGGTTTCAGGCCAGGCTGGTCTCGAACTCCTGACCTTGTGATCCACCTGCCTCGGCCTCCCAAAGTGCTGGAATTACAGGTGTGAGCCACCATGCCTGGGCGAGACTCAGATACTTTCACACAAATGTTCATAGCAGCATTATTCATAGTAGCCAAAGGTATCCTAGATACCCAGTATCTAGGTAGCCCAGATCTCCCTAACAAATGAATGGGTAAATAAAATGTGATCTATACATTATACAGTAGAATATTAAAATTTCTCATTCATAAAAAGAAATAAAATTGTGATAAATGCTGCAACTCGGATGAACCTTGAGAACATTATGCTAGTGGAATAAGCCCCAGTGGAGAAATACTGTGTAATTATGCTTCTTTGAGGACCTGGAATAGGCAAATTTCATAGAGACAGAAAGGAGATTACAAGTTACCAGGGGCCATTGAGGAAGTAACTGTTTCACGGTGTATTCATTTCTTGGGCCTGCTATAATAAAGCACCACAAACAGGTGATTTAAAAATTAGAGATTTACGTCTCACAGTTGTGGAGAATAGAGATCCAAAATCAAGGTGACAAACCTCTGAAACCTGTAGGAGAATTCTTCTTGCCTCTTCCTCACTTCTGGTATCTGGTGAGAAATTTTGGGTGCATATGCCAAAAATCTGACTTGCAGATGCATCACTGTAGTCCTTCGTCTTCCCGCAGCGTTCTCCCTGTCTCCCCTCTGTGTACATCTGCGTCCACACTTCCCTTTTACAACGATGCAAATCAGATCTGATTAGGGCCTACCTGCTGATCTCCATGTGACTACATCTACAAAGACACTGTTTTCAGATACCGAGGTACTGGGGTTAGGACTTCAACATACCTTTTTGTGTGTGGGGGGGGGGCACTTTAACCCCTAACAAATAGGCACAGAGATTCTCTTTGGGACGATGAAAAAAATTCTTGAAATTTGTGGCGGTCATGGTTGCATTACACTATGTGTGCTTAATGCCACCAAATTATACACTTAACAATTATTTAAAAATTGACCACAGTAAAAAGCAATGCCTAGAAGGATATCAGCAAATGTTAAAAGTATTTTTCTCTGGGTGGGGTGGGATTGGGAGTGATTCTCTTTCTTCTCTGTAAGTTTATGTATTGGGTATAAATAGAAATTTTTTAAATAGAGTTAATCCTAAAGAAGAACATATATAAGAACCTGTTTCTCGGCCGGGCGCAGTGGCTCAAGCCTGTAATCCCAGCACTTTGGGAGGCCGAGGCGGGTGGATCACGAGGTCAAGAGATCGAGACCATCCTGGTCAACATGGTGAAACCCCGTCTCTACTAAAAATACAAAAAATTAGCTGGGCATGGTGGCATGTGCCTGTAGTCCCAGCTACTCAGGAGACTGAGGCAGGAGAATTGCCTGAACCCAGGAGGTGGAGGTTGCGGTGAGCCGAGATCGCGCCATTGCACTCCTGTCTGGGTAACAAGAGCGAAACTCCATCTCAAAAAAAAAAAAAAAAAAAAAGAACCTGTTTCTCTCTATTCAAAGTTCACCCTTTAATGGAAAATTAAACTCAGTTACATGACCTCTAGTTTGATAAGGTAGCGGCTCAGTGAGAGTTTTCCTGCCCTAAAATGTTTGTTTCTGTTTCTCTATTTCAAGGAGTCCGGATAGTTGTAATTCAAAACTTGGTATGTTTAAAAACAGTCTTTTTCAAAATGAGAATCTATTTTCTGTGAGGTGTTCTAGGGGTTGCCAATTCAATGGGCCAGTGCATCATGTTAGAAAACAAACGTAGAGATTGTTGTAAGATTCAATTCTCATTGTTTACCTTTAGGAAAAACGGAGGGATACGCCAAATTTCTCCCATTCAGTTATGATAAATCCAACCTCTACGTATTTAGATATGATAAATCCTGCCACTGCTTTGTGCTTGATTGTTCTAGAGAAGTTTTATTTAAAAATTGTCAATTTTCATTTTCCACTGTCTATTTTCAGGCAGAATTCCTGTATTAGAATTAGAGAATGGATAAAAATAAGACGAAGGTAACGTCGTTTTGATTTGGTTAGTTTTGTTAGTCTACGTAAGCGTTTATGAATATAATTTGATTCACAAAAGGAGTAGATTATTGTTTTGAAGGACAGTGCTGTCTCCTTTTCATGATCAATTGAGGAAAATTTATCAAGTCAGGTGTAAAACGTTTGCTTTATGTGAACGGTGGAAACTATGCCAGCAAATCTCAAGTTAGGGAACTGGGAATAGCCCGGATGTTTCCGTAAGTCACGCTGAATGTTCTTGACTGCAAACTATTCTGTGATACTCTCTGAAAGGGATTCTAAGCTTATCTGGGAAAGAGAAATAGGGAAATATTTATCTGTTAACCATATTCAAATTCTGATGAATTAAAAAATGTACCTATCTCACTAGATACAACATTTTCAGAAAATGGAAAGTGCAGATACGATTTATTGACATTTTGCCCTTTAAAAAAACTTAATACAAGATTAGCAAGATATTAGAACCCCAGTAATTGGATGTCTTTCAGGGTAATAAACCATTAAAGTTTATGAGTCATGTTAACAGAAAGCCTTCTCAGTTCCACCATTCCCTTGATCAGTTCATTCTACAATAAACATAAAATCCTCCTCCTGGAGTTCAGAGCACAGCAAGGGAGAAGAGAAAAAGCTAAAACAGAAAATCCAGAAAGCAGTAAGTGGAAATGTTCAGTAACCTCCCGATCCTCGGGCTCGTGACAAGTGTCAGGACTCAGGGCACCGCTGGCACCCGCAGTATTTGGCTGTGGGAAGTCTTCTTCTCAAGAACCTAGCCCCTGGTCTGTGGTCTCAAGATCCGCAGGGACAACCCAGATGTGTTTTCTTGAAGTCAACCCAAAGCCGCCTTAGGAGTTAAAGAAATAGTAATGATTTAAAAAATAGTAACAGAGCAACATTAAGGGCTCTGGTCCTTTGTGTGGGAGGAGTCACTTGACAGTTCCTTGATGTCTGGGACAGCAGCTGAAAGCCTCTAGAGTCTAGACAGAGCAGGGTGTGGACCCCAGGCCAAGTCTCTGAGCACAGAGAATGGATGCCACTTGTGGCTGGTGTGGACTCAGAGCGTGCCAGCAAGAGTGCTGCGCTCTGCCACTGACACCATCCCTACTCAGGGGTGCCTTGGATGCACGCTGGGGCAGCAGCTGTGTGGTTGATCACAGACTACACAATCTGATTAAAAAAAAACCCTGATGTAACTAACTCAGTTATTGTCTTCCCTTGCCCTTTCAATACTTGGCTCATTTTATTTTTGTTTTCATGGGTTTCATGTTGTGCTTTTATTTTGATCTCCTTAAAACCTTTATGGAAGTTAAGGAACATATATGTATATCTATTTCTGCATGTACTGTAACAAGAATATCTGAATTTACAAATAAAAATAGGTTTTTCATGAACTTATGCAAAGCATTATGTAAGTCCTGTTGCATGTGAATTTTTTTTTAAGTAATTCTTTGAGGCTGGGCGCAGTGGCTCACACCTGTAATCTCAGCACTTTGGGAGGCCGAGGCGGGCAGATCACCTGAGGTCGAGAATTTGAGACTAGCCCAGCGAACATGGTAAAACCCTGTCTCTGCTAAAAATAAAAAAATTAGCCAGGCATGGCGGCCTGTGCCTGTAATCCGAGCTACCAGGGAGGCTGAGGCAGGAGAATCACTTGAGCCTGGCAGGCAGAGGTTGCAGTGATCTGAGATCACGCCACTGCACTCCAACCTGGGCAACAGAGCGAGACTACATCTCAAAAAGAAATTATTTTTATTATTTGATTTCAAGCTTTCAAAGAAAATAAAGCCATTGTTTGCATTTACTCTTCAAAAATAATATGCCAAATGCCAGAGGTTCTTTTGTGGTCAGGAAGATGTATCAAAAACACATCCTTCTCTAGGAACTGCAGCATTCTTCTGTGAATTCTTAAAGTTTGAAAAGTCACACTTTCACCTGTGTGAGTGTTGGGATTCAGAGGACTGGGCATGGGCATGAGCTCAGGAAAGCCTGTGTCTACTTGATCAGTCAAGGCATTTTAGAGCCCAGTGCACATTACTACTTTTACTGCGTTTTTAAGATTAAAGTCAAAGTAACTGTTCTTTAGCCTCCATAGTCAGCCTAAAGGAATTTTTTACTTCTCAAGGTTAAAAATACAGTAAAATTGGTGAGCTAATTTTCTTTGACGCAGTTGGCTGTGTATAGCTGTCTACAGCTTCATGGCAAATGGCCTGTGTACTTATTACCAGACAAGGCTGGTTGATAAGGTTATACCATCCTGAAAGACTTTTCAGGATGATGAAAGCATCATCAGGCCAGGTGCAGTAGCTCATGCCTGTAATCCCAATACTTTGGGAGGCCGAGGCCAGGAGTTCGAGACCAGCCTGGCCAACATGGCAAAACCCCATCTCTACTAAAAATAAATTAGCCGGGCATGGTGGCATACACCTGTAATCCCAGCTACCCGTGAGGCTAAGGCATGAGAATCACTGGGAGGCAGAGGTTGCAGTGAGCTGAAATTGCACCACTGCACTCCAGAGCAAGACTCTATCTCAAGGGAAGAAAAAAAAGCTTCATCAGTTACTCAAACTGGACTAATCAACAGCTTGGTCAGGTTCCAGACAAATTTTTATTTTCTTGAGACAAGGTGTCTCACTCTGTTGCCTAGGCTGGAATGCAATGATAGGATTATGGCTCACTGCAGCCTCAATGACCTCCCAGGTGCAATTGTCCTCCCACCTCAGCCTCCTGGGTAGCTAGTCCTACAGGTACACACCACCATGCCTTGCAAATTCTTGGGAATATTTGCAGAGATGGGGTTTCACCATGTCACCAAGTCTGGTCTCCAACTCCTGGGCTCAAGCCACCCACCTGCCTCGGCCTCCCAAAGTGCTGGGATTACAGGCGTAAGTCACCGAGCCTGGCTCTAGACAAATTGTTAGCCTTGCTTCACTGTCAGAACTAGCCACATGTTGTGGAAATATGCAATGAAAGTTTACCTGACATTACCTTCCTTATGGGTACCTTCCTCAGAAAACCAATGATGTGCTAAAACAAAACTATTTTAGCAAATTTTTTATTTTAACCATTTTGGATGGAAAATTTTCAGCACGGATAAGTAGCATTTTTCAATCGAAGTATTTCAGACATAAAGGTACAGAGAATAACAATGAAAACCCATGTGTCTGCCATCTACTCTAGGAAATGAAACATTAAAAATGCAACAGAAACTGTTGGTATAGTCCTCCCAGATTGCATTCTGTCCCCCAGACCCACCCTGTATGTAAATGTGCTGTTGCACTTCTCATGTGTATCTGTAATAGAGTCTTTTTACTGTCACTGTTGAGCGGATTTATCCATGTTGGGATGTGTGGCTCTAGTTCATGTGTTTTTCTCTTCTAGGTATTTAACTTGATTTTAACATTTGCCAGAATAAACAACGCCATCATGGACTTTCCAATAGGTCTCTCATGCACATACATGCTTTTCTCTAGACTGTGTATGTAGGAGTTGAACTGATGAGTCATAGGATAAACATCTTCCATAGTTATCCAAAGTGTCTCCCCAGTTCACAGGTAAGTCATGGTTCAGGATGTCTTTCAATTTGAGTTTGTCTGATATTGCCAAGTTAAATGAGGAAACAGAGACCGGAGTAAAAAAGTAGAAGCCAATTTATTCACCTCCCGGACAAGGTTCTGTGGTCCGGGAAAGGGGCCAGAGAAGTCGCGCTTCGTGGGGTTGTATAGGGAGTGGAGGTAGTTGATTGGCTGCGGGGGAAACAAAGCGGAGGTGGTCTCATTGGTTATGAAGGGACTGGGCATGGACGAGGTGAGCTGCCATTGGCAGCCAGGCGGGACTGCTGGCAAGTGGGCTGGCTGAGGACGTAAGGGGCAAGCTGCCATAGGGCAGGTCTCGGCGGGATCTTTAAATTTCGGTGGGGCCGAGTGCCTAGTTTGCTGATGAGTGCAGGACTGAGATTGGAATGCAGAAATGAGTGTGGGGAGCCCGCGTAGAGAGGCCAGATGCTGAGTAATGCGCTCCGAATGATGACGTAGTTTTCAGGTACGGAGAGGAATGGGCCCCCGGTGAGGCAACCGGCCTTACACTTACGATTAGATTCAGGTTGTTCGTCTTTAGCAGAAATAACAGCAGTAAAGCTGCGATCTTCCCAGTGCATCCAGGAAGGACCTTTATTGTAAAATTGGCACATGATTCCAGTTTGTCCCATTTCTGATGATGTTTATGTTAGTCACTTCATTAAAATGCCATCTGCCAGGCTCCTATGTAAAGGTCTTCTTTTTCTCTGTGTAATTGGTAAGTATTTTGTGGAGAGGCACGCTGAAACAATGTAAAATCCAATTTTTCACATCCACTTCCAGCCACAAGGGAATTACCGGGACCGGCCTTACCCTACTGTTTTAAACAGTAGCAAAAAAATCTGAGGTACAGGACACAGCAGTTTCCAGACACTGGAGGCTGGGTACCACCAGCTGAGGTGCCCTGAGCTGGGGAAGCAAATGAGGTGAGGGAGCCCCAGGAGGGCCGCAGCTTACACCCCTGAAGTGTTCAGGCTTCAGCACAGGGAGGGAGACTGAGATTGTGGTTGAGCTGAGGTGGGATTTGGGGAGGTCAAGGTGGCAGGAATGAACAGGACAAAGACAGGGAAGAGAAGGCCATGCAGAGGACTCTCCTGGGGCTTCAGCAGGCTTGTAAGGAGACCACCTGAGGCTGGGCAAAGAGCTGCCATAGAGGTGCAGGCAGGACAATCTGTGGAACATGCAGGGATGGGAATAGTTCATGTTCCCAACAGCCAGAGTTGAGAGATCTCATGATATGTGGCCTTAGACAGGGTTACTAGAACAGGCTCATAGCTGCACCCTACAGTTTAAAAGTCACCATGCCCAGCATCTAGTCAATAATTGCTAGAGATGCAAAGAAGTAGGAATGCATGAGCCTTAAGGAGGAGAAAAATGCATTTGCAACTGACAGAATTGGCACAGGTGATGGAGACCTTGGCATTAGAAAGGCAGTTATAAATATACGTCATGTATTCTAGGAGGTGGAGGAGCAGGACAGGAACCATGGAAATAGGGTTCAAAGACCCAAGTATAATTTCCACAGATGGACACTGGCCTGTTCCTCACTCAACCTTCAATTCACTCGTCAGTATGGACCCCGTTTCCTATTTTATTCAACGGGTTGTAATTTGTTACTAACATTATTTGATACTCAAATTGTACCTGATTTGGCCAGCGGGAGCCCCTTCAGATTGTCACCTGTGCCCTTTTGACATGGCCCAGTCATTCTTTGAGCACTTCTTTACTTTCTGATATGCAGGATGCTCCAGCCCTGCCTGAAACCAGTCATTTTCCAAGGAGCCCTGGTTCCCTGTGGTGGAGAACAGTTTTTAGAAGTCACGTTCTGGGTGTTGGTTGCTTTCCTTGCTATCGGGGTGGTGCTGCTGCCAGGCCCTCCCTGTCAGAGCTAGGAAACATATGTATATGTCTAGATTGGTTGATTGTTACAAACCACAAGCTTAAATCAATATCTCCAATTCCAGTCCAGCACCAAGGTTCATTCTTGTTCTCTGCATTTGTAATGCCTCCAGCAGGGAGAAGCCTCATTCCCATAATGCTTCATAAGCTTGTGTACTCAAGCAGCACCCCCACCCACCCCGTGTGTAATGCATCCCCATTGCCACCACCACTGCTGTGCATGGACCCTCCCTCACCCTGCTTAGGCTCCACACTGCACATGGTGTTGGCCACTGTCACTCCTCCGCATGGGCATTCTTCTCACCCTGCCTGTGCTCTGACATCCTGTACTGCCTTCCCCACCCCCAAAGGATGCCCTCTGCACCCTGGCCGGCCTCCATCATCCCTCCCCGGCCACCACAGCTACCTGCAACTCAGCTGCCTGCCTTGCTCACAGCCACCTAAGGGCTTTCTTTGTTCTGAATGTTTTGGGAAGGAGTAGAGGAAGTGCCTTTTTTTTTTTTTTTTTTTTAAACAGAGTCTGGCTCTCACTGAGGCTAGAGTGCAGTAGCACAGTCTTGCTCACTGCAGCCTCTACCTCCCGAGTTCAAGTGATTCTCCTGCCTCAGCCTCCTGAATAGCTGGGATTACAGGTGCCCACCACCATGCCCGACTAATTTTTGTATTTTTAGTAGAGACGGAGTTTCACCATGTTGGCCAGGCTGGTCTCAAACTCCTGACCTCAAGCGTTCCTCCCGCCTCGGACTCCCAAAGTGCTGGGATTACAGGCATGAACCACCGTGCCCAGCCAGGAAGTGTCTTTTGATGAACAGAAGTTCATCTTTATGGTTTTGAGTATGTATATAAGAAATCTTACTTTGAAATTATAAGGATATTCTATAAAGTGCATAAAAGCTTTATTTTTCATATTTAAGGCTTTATTTCAACTTTTTATGGTAAAAAGTAGAGATCCAGGTTTTCTTCTTTTGAAATGGATTTCTTATTAAATGGTTTTCTACATTATTAATTGAATAGTCATATTTTTCCCATGATCTGCAAATACCAACTTTACATGTACGTGTGGGTCTAATTCTGAGCTATTACCCTGATTTCCTGTTCCTGGGCTAATCATTACTACATTATCTTATTTACCATAACTTTGGAATCAGCCGGGGTCTAGTCAGGAAAGCAAACCTAAGTATGTTGGGCAAGACTGGACTCTGTGGCAAAACCGCGGACAGGAAGGAAGACACGGGAAGGTGACGGCTACTTCTCAGGTTTGCCTCTGACTTTCTGAGAGTTGGGAAGATGAAGACACCACGGAAGAATTTTCAAAAAATGTACCTGGGCCAGCGATTGATAAGAGAACACCTGAAGGATGGGGTAGAATCCCACATCTGCTGAATAAAATCCATCATGCACCTGCCTGTCCTTGACAAAGGGCCAAAAATACACTTCTGCTTGTCTTCTGCTCAACATGTTAGGACTCTTTGACTAAGAACCCGCCCAGAGAGGCCGGGCACGGTGGCTCACGCTTGTAACCCCAGCACTTTGGGAGGCCGAGGCTGGTGGATCACCAGATCAGGAGATTGAGACCATCCTGGCTAACATGGTGAAACCCCATCTCTACTGAAAATACAAAAAAATTAGCTGGGTGTCGGGACATGGCACCTGTAATCCCAGCTGCTCGGGAAGCTGAGGCAGGAGAATTGATTGAACTTGGGAGGCAGAGGTTGCAGAAAGCTGGAAAAAAAAAAATCCACCCAGAAACCTGCTGGCAGGGAGCTGGGGAAATGTAGTCTCTGGATGTCCAGCCCTGTGAGCTGGAGGAACAGAGAGAAGGGGATGGTGTGACTGGCCCCAGGCATCCCGTGTGGGTTTGCATTCACTGGACACCTTATACAGGGCACTGTCTCCTCCACGTCCACTGCAAACACCTTGCTCCTCCTCATTGTGGCAGTTATGAGTCCTTAGCATTGCCATGTGAACTTGAAGATGACCTTGTTAAATTTTATGAAGCACTCTTGATTTTCACTGGATTTACACCTAATTTTTAGAGTAATCTGGGGATAATGGACACCTTTATGATATTTGGGCTTCCGATTCATGAACATGATTCATTTTTTAAATATCTTTCAATAAGGCCTAATGACTTTTTACAAGCAGGCCCTGTGCCCCTTTCATTATGTGTGGTAATTGAACAACGCTCATTGAAAAAAAAAATCATGTGCTAGGCGGTCTTCTAGGTGCTGGGAATATAGTTGTGAATAAAACAAAAAATATCTACCTTAATGGACCTTATAGACCACATACTAATTATTTAGCGTATTTCCACGTGATCATTAGTGGTATGAAGAAAAGTAAAGCCAGGACACAGGAGAAAACATGGTTGAAGTGCCTGGAAAATGCAGTTGTCCAGCTGGGCACAGTGGGACACTCCTATGATCCCAGCAGTTTGGCGGGCCAAGATGAGACGATCACTTGAGCCCAGGAGTTTGAAACCAGCCTGGGCAACATGTTGAGACCCTGTCTTTATAAAACAGCCTGTGGCCGGGCGCGGTGGCTCACGCCTATAATCCCAGCACTTTGGGAGGCTGAGACGGGTGGATCACGAGGTCAAGAGATCAAGACCATCCTGGTCAACAAGGTGAAACCCCGTCTCTACTAAAAATACAAAAATTAGCTGGGCATGGTGGTGCGCGCCTGTAGTCCCAGCTACTCGGGAGGCTGAGGCAAGAGAATTGCTTGAACCCAGGAGGTAGAGGTTGCGGTGAGCCGAGATCGTGCCATTGCACAGCAGTCTTGGGTAACAACAGCGAAATTTTGTCTCAAAAAAAAAAAAAAATTAGCCTGGCATGGTGGCACACACCTGTGGTCCCAGCTACTCAAGAGGCCAAGGTGAGAAGATCACTTGAGCTCAGGAGGTAGAGCTGCAGTGAACTGTGATTGCGTCACTGCACTCCAGCCTGGGTAACAGAGCCAGATCCTGTCTCAATAAATAAATAAGAACATTGTCAGAGAAGGCCTCTGAGAGGTGCAGGGGAGCAGAAGGTACACACAGAGGCCGGGGCCCAAAGCACGCCCGGCACATCCCAGAAGTGGCAACGAGTTCCCTGTGGCTGTCAGAGAGAGAGCAGAGGGGTGCACACAGGTGAGGTGATCTGGGGTATGTTTTAAAACAGCTACTGCAGGTGCGTCATGGAGAACAATCTGAAGGGCAGGGGCATGGGAGCAAGGTGACCACCGAGGACGCCTTCACAGTCAGCCAGGCCTTCGGGTAGCAGTGGAGGTGATGGAGCCCACAGGCCTGCATGTGGGCCACATGCAGGCGAGAGAAAGGAAGTCACAGGTCGCCCTGGTTTTGTCCCAAACAGCTAAAAGGATAGAGTTGGAGTTCCCATTTACTGAAATGTCGAAGACTTCAGAGGAAAAAAGACTGGGAAGAAAAGCAAGTGCTGGCTTTTTAAAAGTAAATTTTACACATACTGACATGTGACAATGGCATACAGAGAGGTCTACAAATCATTACAACATGATGAATCTTTACTAGTGACTCTCCAGGCGCACAAGTACTAGGTCTCCCTACAAGCCTAAGCATCTTCGCTTTCACACCATACACTTCTTTTGCTAGTTTCTGAACTTTATATAGATGGAATCCTGTGGTAAGTGTTCCATCTGGCTTCCTCAGCTCAACGTTTTATTGTTGAGGCAGGGTCCCGCTCAGGCTGGAGTGCAGTGGCACAATTATAGCTCACTTCAGCCCTGACTTCCTGGGCTCAAGCAGTCTTCCTGCCTCAGCCCCGAGTAGGTGGGACTGCAGGCACGCACCACCACACCAGGCTAATTTTTGCATTTTTTGTAGAGATGGGGTCTTGCCATGTTGCCCAGGCTGGGTCTTGAACTCCTGGTCCCAAGCAAGCTGCCCTGAAATGTAGAAGACTTCAGAGAAAAAAAGACTGGGGAGAAAAATAAGTGTTGACTATCTTTTTAAATTTATTATACTTTAAGTTCTGTGGTACATGTGCAGATTGTGCAGGTTTCTTACTTAGGTGTACACGTGCCGTGGTGGTGACCTGCTGCATCCATCACCCTGTCATCTGCATTAGGTACTGCTAATGCTATCCCTCCCCAGTCTCCATACCGCCTGCTGTTCCTCCCCTAGCCCCCCAGCCCCTTAGGCCCCAGTGTGTGATATTCCCCTCCCTGTGTCTGTGTGTTCTCATTGTTCAACACCCACTTATAAGTGAGAACATGTGGTGTTTGATTTTCTGTTCTTGTGTCAGTTTGCTGAGGATGATGGTTTCTAGTTTCATCTGTGTCCCTGCAAAGGACGTGAATGTTTATTGCAGCACTGTTCACAATAGCAAAGACTTGGAACCAACCCAAATACCCATCAATGATAGACTGGATAAAGAAAATGTGGCGCATATATACCATGGAATACTACGCAGCCATAAAAAAAGTGTTGGCCTTTTAAAAGTAAACTTTACACATATTGATGTAGGACAATGGTGTACAGAGAGATCCACAAATCATTACTGTACAACGTGATGAATTTCTGCCGGCCTCCCAAAGTGCTGGGATTACAGGCATGAGCCACCACACCCAGCTAACATTTTATTTGAGGTTTTCACCCATGTTGTTACACACTGCTGTAAAGTATTCTGTTGTCACTAACTTACACAATAGTTGATAGTCCAGTTTCTCAAGTATTTTCTTTATAGCGACTACTTTTTATGTCCCATTTAAGAAATGTTTGCTGCCTTAAGGTTATGATGGTAGTCTCTTGTGGTTTTCTTTAAACAGTTTTCCTCGATTTTTCTGCCCTGTCTTTTACATTTAGATATACAATACACCAAGAATTGATTTTTTTATGTATGGTATGATATAGAGGTCAATATGAATTTTTTTAAAAATCATGTATATTTAGTTAGTCAAGCTTCATTTATTGCAAAGGGTATTCTTTCCCCACTGGCAACAGTGTCCTCTTTGTCACTGGTCAGGTGACCCCGTATGTGTGGGTCTGCTTCTGAACTTCTATTCCGCTTCATTCATCTGTGTTTCTGTCCTTGAACCAGTTCCACTCTCTTGATTGTCAGAGCTTTACACTGGAGCTTCGTTTCTGGCCATGTAACTTCTCCAGCTTTGTTCTTCCGGACTGACTGCCTGGGGTGTACTTGGCTCTTCTGTATTTCCATGTACATTTAGAATCAGCTCGTTAATTCCACCAAAACCAAAACACTGCTGGGGCTTTTAATATCATTGATGGATAACAAAATGCAAAAATGTTAAGGGTACAATTTAACGAGTTTTAACGAATGTCTGCACCCATGTAATCAATATCCCAGTTAAGATCTAGAACAGTCATCGCCCTAGAATGTCCCCTCATGCTCTTTTTCAGTCAATCCCCATTTTCTACTGGAGGCAACTATTCTTTTGAAAGATGTCTGTATGGTCTAAGTAGGTTTTGACCATTCCAGGACTCTGTATAAATAGAAATGTATGAACTCTTGTTTTTTTTACTTATTTTGCTCAACATACAGTGTTTTCTATTCCCTCATGTCGGTGGGCATAGCAGTTCATTCCTTTTTGCTGTTGAGTATTCTGTTGTACGACTGTACCAAAATTTGTTTATCCATTTGTCTGCTAGTAGGCATTTTGCTTTTTCCCAGCTTGGGCTGCTATTGATAAGGCAACTGTGAACGTTATTGATGAGTCTCCTGTGGACATCTTTTTTTCATTTCTCTTAGGTGTAGAATTGGGTTGGGTGATAGAGTGGGTGTATGTTAAATTTTATAAGAAAATATCCATCAGTTTTCCAAAGTGGCTGCATTAGTTAACACTCCCACTAACAATGTATGTGAATTCTGGCAGCTCTGTGTACTCGTCAACATTTGATATGGTCAGTCTTTTTAATTTAGCCATTCCCAAGGTGCGAAGTGTTTTGTTCATTGTGGCTTAATTTGCATTCCCTGATAACTAATGAGTCTGAGCACGTTTTCAATGCTGGTGGGTCATTTGTGTATCTTCCTTTGTGAAGTTTCTGTTCATATCTTTTGCCTTTATTTTATTGTTTGATGTTTTAATGTTGCAGAAGTTTTATATATAGTCCAGATACAGGTCTTTTGTCAGTAGCAGAAGTTTTGTCTTCTAAGCTGTGCTTGCCTTTTCATTTTCTTAATGATATCTTTTGAAGAGAAGACAGTTTTAATTTTGATAAATTCCCATTTATTAACCTCTTTTATGGTTAGTGCTTTTCGTGTCTTGAGAAATCTTTGCCTGATTCAGGATCAAAGACATATTTCCCTATGTCTGAAGTTTTATAGTTTCAGCTTTATTTTTTTTTTTTTTCAGACAAAGTCTTGCTCTTGTCCCTCAGGGTTGAATGCAATGGCATGATCTTGGCTCACTGCAGCCTCTACCTCCTGAGTTCAAGCCATTCTCCTCCCTCCGCCTTCTGAGGAACTGGGATTACAGGCACCTGCCACCATGCCTGGCTAATTTTTGCATTTTTAGTAGAGACGGGATTTTACCATGTTGGCCAGGCTGGTCTCCAACTCCTGACCTCAGGTGATCTGCCTGCCTTGGCCTCCCAAAGTGCTGGGATTACAGGCATGAGCCACTGTACTTGGCCTGTAATTTCAGCTTTTACATCTAGGTTTATGATCCACCTTGAATAAAGTTTTGAGTATTATTTGAAGTAATTGTTAAGGTTTGTCTTTTTCTAAATGATATGTAGTTATTTAGCGCTGTTTGTTGTAAATATTCCTTCCCCAGTGAATTGCCTTGGAACCCTGTATTGAAAATCACTTGACTGTATGTTTTGATGCTGTTCTCTCAATATATTCTGGACTCTATTCTGTCCTCTAAAATATTTGAGTATATTCCAGAACCACATAGCTTTTATATACCTTAGCTTTAGAGTAAGTCTTGGAGTCACCCTCTTTTGCAAGGTTTTTCTAGATTCTTTGCATTTCTGAATAAATTTTAGATTTAACTTGTCAGTTAAGATTTTTCCTGCTGATATTTTGATTGCAATTGTGTTGAATCTGTAGATCAATTTGGGAAGAACTAACAGCTTGACAATATTAAGTGTTCTATCCATGAACATAGTACATCTCTCTATTTATGTATGCCTTTAATTTTTCTCAGCATCATTTTATAGTTTTCAAAGTAGAAATCTTGCATGTGTTTTATTAAATTTATATTATATATATTTTATTATCTGAGATATAATTTACATATTTACAAATGCACCCATTTTAAGTATACAGTTTGTGTTCTTAATCTATTCTTTTATGTTTTTTCATGCAATGGTAAACAGAATTGGTTTGCATTTTATTTTCCAGTGTTTATTGTTAGTATATAAAAATAATTGCATTTAGTATTGGATGCAATGTCTCTTCATATTTTTACTCTTGAACAGTAAATATCCTCTATGACATTGATGTGTTGAAGCAATCAGGTCAGTGGTATTATTGTGTGGTTCATTACAGTGGCCATTAGGCACATATGGCCATATCCATATAAATAAAATTTAAAATTTTCCTTGATCACACTAACCTCATTTTAGGTGCTCAGCAGTCACATGTACCTAGTGGCTACTGTGTTGCACAGCACACATTTTCATTATTGCAGATAGCTCTGTTGAAAAGCACTGTGTGGAGTCGTGGAGTGGCCCTACCTTCTGGATTTGCCTCACTGTTCTCTTTTTTCTTTTTCTTTTTCTTTTTTTTTTTTGAGACAAGGTCTCACTCTGTCACCCAGGCTGGAGTGCAGTGGCATGATCTCAGCTCACTGCAACCTCTGCTTTCCAGGTTCAAGTGATTCTCCTGCGTCAGCCTCTTGAGTAGCTGGGACAACAGGTGTGTGCCACCACACCCAGCGAATTTTTGTATTTTTTAGTAGAAACGGGGTTTTGCCATATTGGACAGGCTGGTATCAAACTCCTGACCTCATGATCTGCCCACCTCAGCCTCCCAAAGTGCTGAGATTATAGGTGTGAGCCACCATACCCAGCCCACCTCACTATTCTCTTACGGTGTTGTGTAACTCATTCAAATAATCCCCGTATTTCTAGAGAATTGAAAGTTATGCCAGGAATGGTGGCTCATGCCTGTAATCCCAGCAGTTTGGGAGGCCAAGGCAGGCAAATCACATGGTCAGGAGTTCGAGGCCATCCTGGCCAACATGGTGAAACCGCATCTCTACTAAAAATATAAAAATTAGCCAGGACCGGGCGCGGTGGCTCAAGCCTGTAATCCCAGCACTTTGGGAGGCTGAGGTGGGTGGACCACGAGGTCAAGAGATCGAGACCATCCTGGTCAACATGGTGAAACCCCGTCTCTACTAAAAATTACAAAAAATTAGCTGGGCACGGTGGTGCGTGCCTGTAATCCCAGCTACTCAGGAGGCTGAGGCAGGAGAAGTGCCTGAACCCGGGGGGCGGAGGTTGCGGTGAGCCGAGATTGCGCCATTGCACTCCAGCCTGGGTAACAAGCAAAACTCCGTCTCAAAAAAAAAAAAAAAAAAAAAAATTAGCCAGGCATGGTGGCACTCACCTGTAGTCCCAGCTACTCAGGAGGCTGAGGCAGGAGAATCTCTTGAACCGGGGAGGTGGAGGAGTTGCAGTGAGCCGAGATGGTGCCACTGCACTCCCACCTGGGCAATAGAGCAAGACTGTCACAAAAAAAGAAAATTGAAAGTTATATGCCTATATCTAAAAGCTTAATTAGATACAGATTAACCTTTTATTTCACGGCTACCTTATAGGTGATGCTGTACCCTTTGTATTACATTACAAAGAACCAAGAATTAACCACTGGATTTTGCACCATGGATGTAGCTGTTGATCTTATGTGGGGCCAGAAACCTGATTTGAGGGAGTAGTTCAAGAAAGAAGGGGAAGATATTCTCTCTGAACAGGAAGTAAAAAAAAAGTACATTGGAGAGCTCAAGTACAGAGCAGTTGGGAGCTTTGTATTGAAAGGAGCACAGAGAACTGGAGTGCTGCTAACTGGATGGGATCTAGCACTGAGTGGGGGAGTATGGCGTATTTATGTGCTGATAGGAATGATTCATCTGAGAGGGAAAGCCCGTCATGCAGCTGTTCTTCAGTAGGCAAGGGAGAGTGCATAGGTCTGGGCCAATGGCTGTGTTGGCTGTGGAGAGGGGCCCAGAGGCTCTGCCCACAATAACAGGAGGGGAGGCAGAGCATAAGCTGGTAAGAAGGAACATGGGACTTCTGTGTTTATTTCACATCATCCTGTCCAAGACTGTACAGCACTATCACCTTCATGTTTTGTGTGTATAGACCTATGTATAGGTCTTCTTACTTTGCCGTCATTTCTGCCTCAGTTTGCCTGACTCCACAGCCTTCCTCCCTGCCCCATTTCTAACTTGCTTCTATTTATACCATGGATTCAAACATCCATGACTAAGGCCATTAAATTACAAAAGGAAAAAATGACTGCCATTTAAGTTACCCCAACTTGGAAGTAGCGAATCCTGAAACGAGCATGGCCTGGAACTTGGCTCCTTTAGGGACTTTCTTGGTCTCCCTCCTACTGTCTTTGCATCTGTGCTGTCTTCCTCTTCACTTCTCCTCTCTCGGATCATGCGTGGCTTTTGCGCCTTTGTCACTCGGGGCCGCACGTGGTCATGATGGCTCCCTGACCTCAGTTGACATCCCCAGCTTTTGGGTCTTGCTTCAGCTGCAAAGACGGGATCTTGTCAAGATGTTCTGGATTGAATTCGTGAGAGGAGGAATCTGGTTGGCCAGTTCACGGGGCCCTTTTCTGACCTGTCACAGGGTTGGCTGGGCCGTGCAGCCTGTTTCCTGCTCATGCCTAGTCAGCTGCAGCTGGGAGAGTAGAGTCCTTCAGCAGGAAACACAGCTGCCTGGGTTCACAGCTCCCTAAGCTGGGCCGAGGCAGTTCTGGGGAGGCGCGGTGAATAGGTGGATAGGGGCACAGTGGTTGTGTTTTCATCCATTAAGCTGCTTAGATTGTGTCATGAAGACAATGGCATGTAAGTGAAGTGCATAAGTTGTATTTTGTGGACTTTTCTTTCATGTTCCGTTGCCAGGCTGGAGGGCAGTGGCATGATCTCAGCTCACTGCAACCTCTGTCACCCAGGTTCAAATGATTCTCCTGCCTCAGCCTCCTGAGTAGCTGGATCTACAGGTGCCCACCACCACGCCCAGCTAATTTTTGTATTTTCAGTAGAGATGGGGTTTCACCATGTTGGCCAGGATGATCTCGATCTCTTAACCGCATGATCTGCCTGCCTTGGCCTCCCAAAGTGCTGGGATTATAGGCGTGAGTCACTGTGCCCGGCCTGGACTTTTCTTTTTTCTTTTTTTTTGGAAACAGGGTCTCACTCTGTCACCCAGGCTGGAGTGTGGTGGCATGATCATGGCTCACAGCAGCCTTAATCTCCCAGGCTCTAGTGATCCTCCCACCTCCCGAGTAGCTGAGACTATAGGAGCAGGCTACCATGCCTGGATAATTTTTGTATTTTTTTGTACACACAGGCTTTCACCATGTTGCCCAGGCTGGTTTTGAACGCCTGTGCTCAAGCAATTTGCCCATTTTGGCCTCCCAAAGTGCTGGGATTAAGGTGTGAGCCACTGTGCTTGGCCTGTTTTATGGACTTTCTAACACCGGTTTTAACTTTCTGCTTATTTTTTTATTGGCTGCATTCTACTTATAAACTCTCAGCAAATATTTGTGGAATGAATGACTTTTGAAATGATAGATAAGAACTGCCTTTTTCATTTTACCACATATTTTACTTCTGTATTTTTTGGTTTAGAATGAAAATGACTATACCTCAAGATCTGTGTAGGAAGAAAAAAAAATAGACTGCTGGCAAAATGCTGCCAGGCAAATCCCTCTACCTGTCTTAATTAACTTAAAGTATAGACTTTGAGTTCTGCTCCTGGGATTTAAAGTTTAAAAACTTTTTGTTTTAAGTAAATATGTTGACACTATTTATGTACTTAAGAATATTATCATTCCCTGAAGCCCAAATCCATAATTGCTACAAATTTAATAAATATCTTGAGACTGGATGAAATTCATTTGAAAAGCAAAACGTTTCCTTAATGCCAACGTGTCCCTTTAATGTGTTTGGCTCCAGATGTTTGGCCTCATTTGCTGGAGTGGATGCAGCATTAGCCTGTCAGTTCCCTGCTGTTTGCCATTATTTAGGAGTATTAGAGGCTGTACGCATGCATGCTCATTGGGAAGGTTAAAGAAAGGCTTTAAATCGAGGAAGGTACCCAGCTGCGGCCCCTGTCCAGAGCATCTGAGGTTAAAAGCAACACAACAAAGTGACTATAAATCAAGCATTCGAATCCTAAAACAGCTGCAATAGCTAAGAGCAGTCCCACTTGTAACCATCTTTTGTATTAGCTGTTAACTGAGATCCCAAAGCACAGAATCAAACCTTCATTAAGGGCCATTCTCTCCTTCAAAGGAAGCATCCCACAAAATGTATGCTCTCCAACAGAATATGCAAATTCCTCAGTAACAGGGAGCATAAATTGGATTTCCCAAGATATGGGCCCACACTATTGTTCACAAATCCTTGCATTATGCCTCATTAGCCTTTCATACTGAGATGTAGTCTGTAGATTACTGTATTATACTAAAGCAAAAGTCAACTTTAACAGCAATAGCAGGGTATAGTTCTTATGCTGTCTCCTAACAAATGGTAGAACCACTTGGAATTCCCTTCACATTAACATTCATATTTTATTTTCTTGTAATGGGAAGATAATAGATTTTGCTCCTCATAATTACAGTGTAAACCATAGAAGTCATCCACCCCATTAAATGTTCTTCGTAATTTAATGCTTACTGGTTTTCCACATATGAATGTATTTATAGGTATCCCTTTGGGGCCAGAGCTCTGGTCCCTTAGGAATACCAGTTGTGTGTACATTAGCAAAGACTAACACATAGATAGATCCACTTTTCAGCCTGTGTTTTCTTTGCTTTACTTTTTATTTTTTTTGAGAGAGTCTCACTCTGTAGCCCAGCCTGGAGTGCAGTGGCATGATCTCAGCTCACTGCAACCTCCACCTCCCGGGTCCCAGTTCAAACAATTCTTCTGCCTCAGCCTCCTGAGTAGCTGGGATTACAGGCTCATGCCACCACGCCCAGCTATTTTTTGTATTTTTAGTAGAGACGGGTTTCACCATGTTGGCCAGGCTGCTCTTGAACTCCTGACCTTGTGATCCGCCCGCCTCTGCCTCCCAAAGTGCTGGGATTACAGGCGCACGCCACCATGCCCAGCTAATTTTTTGAATTTTTAGTAGAAACGGGGTTTCACCATGTTGACCAGGATGGTCTCGATCTCTTGACCTCGTGATCCACCCGCCTCGGCCTCCCAGAGTGCTGGGATTACAGGCGTGAGCCACCGCGCCCAGCCAACTTTGCCCTTAACCTTCAGTATTGTCTTCTTTTATTTCTGACCTTTCTTATTCCCTCTTTTCTTTTCTCTCTGGGTGTTTTATTCTTTTTCTACCTTCTTGAATTGGTCACCTAGCTCAGTAAGTAGTGAGCTCAGCACTCTGGTGTCACTGCGCTGGCTGCATGGCACTAGTGTCCTCCTTCCTCCCTGGGGGTTCTTGCAGTTATGCCATTTAAATATCACCCTGGAATAAAACTTCAAGGCTATACATTTTTCTTTAACATGTTGTATTCCACTAGTTTTATGGAATTATAAGTTCATTTTATTCTTTATACATATAATGTATACATTTCCTGAAAATGGCATGTAAGCAGAAATAAAGATAATTGTGATTTTATTTCATTGGGTGAAAGTGATCATGTTTGTAATCCACTGTGCAAATTCTAGGCTTGTATAGAGGAAACAGGAAACACCACTATCCTTAAGAAAACCTCAGAAACTCCCAAGGTGGGTCTGGAGGTATCCACCTGTTTTGATGTGTTGTATTTTCTCATTTCTGAGTTATTCCACGGTTCATACGCTTTGTGGTCCATTTTAAAACGTCTAAGTGATTGGCTACTTTTTAGTTATCTTCTTGTTATTGATGCCTGCCTCTTAATTGTTCTGTGCTCTGATTATGTGGTAGGAATTCTTTGTATTTGCCAAGACTGGCTATGTGGACTTTGCAAGGTCTGTTTTCATGAAATATCCCACGTGTGCAAGTGAAGACCGTGGTTTCCCTATCAGAGACCAGGTTCTCCTTAACGGCATTTTAGAAGCCTATTCGCAGAATTGTATAAACCTACCATATGCTTTCTAACTTTTCATCTGCTTGATCTATCAATTACTGAGAGTAGTGGCTTAAAACCTCCCATTATGATAATGTTTTTTCAAACTTGTAGTTCTGCCAATTTTCTTTATGAATTTTGAGGGTATATAGTTAGCTGCATACAAATTTAGAGTTTTGTTTTCTGCTAAGTTTATCATCAGGAAGCGGATCTTTGTTTTTACTAGTGCCTCTTATTTTAATATCTAGTTTGCCAATCATTTTACCATCAGCCATTTGGGGCCCTTATGCTTTGGTGGTTTCTTTTCAAAAAGCATATATATAGCTTCTTTTTTTTTTTTTTTTTGAGTCGGAGTCTCGCTCTGTCACCCAGGCTGGAGTTCAGTGGCGCAATCTGGGCTCACTGCAACCTCCGCCTCCCAGGTTGAGGCGATTCTCCTCCCTCAGCCTCCCGAGTAGCTGGGACTATAGGTGCGTGCCATCACGCCCAGTTAATTTTTACATTTTTAGTAGAGACAGGGTTTCACCATATTGACCAGGCTGGTCTTGAACTCCTGATCTCATGATCCACCCGCCATGTCCCTCCCAAAGTGCTGGGATTACAGGCTGAGCCACTGCGCCCAGATGCATATAGGTTTTTAAAGAGCATGTGGCTTATTGCCATCATCTGCCACGTCTGCCGCTTATTTCACTTACATTTATAATGATTACTGATATTTTTCTTTTGTCTTATGTTTTAATTTTTGTAGGAACGTAGATGTATGTATTTATGGGTATATGAGATGTTTCGATACAGGCATGCAATGCCTAATAATGACGTCATTATGAGAGTGGGGTATCATCCCCTCATGCATTTATTCTTTGTGTCACAAACAATCCATTTATACTTTTAGTTATTTGGAAATGTACAATTAAATTATTTCCTCATCTACTTGTCCTTTTAGATGGTTTTGGTGTTCCTTCCTTTTTCTATTCCTTTACATCAACCAGGGTTTTCCAGAGTTAATCTGTTTCTTGTCTGCTAACTAGTTTGGAAGTATAACCCTCTACTTCCATTTCTGTGTGTGTCACTACACATATGTAAATTACTCTAAAAATCTCCAATTTTTTTCACAAACTTCTAGCACTTTAACTCCCTTGTTTTACATTTGGCTGGTATTTTTTACCATTATCCAAATGAGATATTACTGTTTTTACAAAGGCAAGATGTGTGTGAAGTTTCTTTAGATGACGTAGGGAGCTGGTGGTGATGAACTCTGTTTTTGTCTGTCTAAATACGTATTCAACTGTAGAACTTTCTGGCCCTCCAATCATGAGTAGCGTCTAAATCACCCCCCCACCGACAGTGCCCCCAGACCAGACACATGCGGGACAGCTCTGCCATGTGCAGTCGTGCTCTCTGCCTGGTGGATGTGAGGCTGTGGAGTAGAGATGGGGATAAACTACAGAGACGCGTGCTCAGTAATGACACATGGCCACTCCGTGTACTGCAAAGAAACCCAGAGTGTGTGGAAAGTGTATAGAAAGTGATCCAGATACAGCAGTTAAAACCAAGGGAACTCATGCTTTAATAGACACTGAAATCACAAAGGAGGAAGGCCAAGTGCCTTAGCAATCTCAATAAAAATATGAAGTTCTTTTTACATGGTAAATTTCATAATATAAAAAGTTTAATGTCATCTGAAAACTGTGTAATTTACAAAAAAAGTCCATGTAGGCCAAAGATGGCTAACACTGCATATAAGGAACGTGAATGCCAGTGGGGAAGGTGTCTGAGGAGGGGAGGGGCCGCGGGTGTCCTGATAGGGAACAACTTTGAAGGATCTGGCACAAACAAGGACCCAGTTCACAAACCACAGGTACACTCATTTTAGATAGAACAGCAGAACGGGTGAGGACAATTAGACAGTTTCCACTTGTTGCCTGCTTGCTGAAAGCAAACCAGATTATTGCATGGCATTCTTCCAACCTGAACTGAAACCATCAAGGCTACAGTTCTTCTTGTGGGTGTGCAAGTGTGTGTGGCTGGGAGGTGGCGGGATCGACAGGGGCCAGGGACTTGCTGCAACGATCGCATGCTGGAGAGTCACTGGGATGGAGACAGCAGGATCAGGACAGCATGGGTGGCACATTCATCTCCAGCTAAAACCCAGCAAGTCTCTGTGGACCATGAATTTTTAAACAATGGGATGGAGGTGAAAACTATTTTTCATTTTGTGCTGCACATCAATGTGGATCAAAATGTGAGTTTTAGTAGCAAATTTTCTCTTGGTATTTTGACTTAATTAAGAAATCATCAGATTAGTTGAGTCATTTACTGGAGAGAATTAAGAAAGCTTTGACTCCCTTGCTCTGTGGTCCTGCTGAGTTTTCTAAGAGAGGGGAGTTGTACTGCTTATTGTATTTACATCTGATGGAGTAGCAGAGGGTGGGACATGCCAGTTTCCTGAGCTAAAAGGAAATATATGCAATGCTTTCTACAAATGGCAAGCAAAACATTGTTTTATAAATATTACCCACATCCATGGACTCCTCCCAAATGGGACAAACAGCCAAGGGCATGCAGGAGGCATTAGCTTCCATCCACATGGCCCTCACATACCCCAGGCTCCCCGGATGCCAGTCAGTCTATCCAATACCTGACTTGCTCCTCCTAGAGCAGAGAAACAAAATGCTAATCCATTTTCTGTCATCTATACCAAGAGTCAGCAGACTTCTTAAAAGGCCAGGTATTGGCTGGGTGCAATGGCTCATGCCTGTAATCTCAGCCCTTTGGTAGGCTGAGACGGGCCTATCATTTGAGGTCAGGAGTTCGAGACCAGCCTGGCCAAATATGGTGAAACCCCGTCTCTACTAAAAATACAAAAATTAGCTAGGCATGATAGTGGGTTCCTGTAATCCCAGCTACTGGGGAAGCTGAAGCAAGAAAATCCTGTGAACCCAGGAGGCAGAGGTTGCAATGAGCCAAGATCTCACCATTGCACTCCAGCCTGGGTGACAGAGCAAGACTCTATCTCAGAAAAAAAAAAAAAAGCCAGGTATTAAATGTTTTATGCTGTGTGGGCCAAACGCAAAATCAACAATATAATAAGTACTTATATAACCCTTTAAAAAGGTAACTTAGTGAATGGCTGTGAAAAACCAGACCACTTACCTGAGTTAGCCTGTGGGTCATAGTTGCTGATCTATATGAAGAAATCTTGGTGAATTATACAGTTTCCCTTCATTCTAAGGGCATACTTTTTTCAGTATAGCCTGAAACATTCACTTTTGAGTTTATGATTTTTACATCCATTTTACTCATATAGGAATACCAAGACTGACAGTGACAAAGCGGTGGTGATTCTAGTGATCTCTAGACTGGTCTATCATTTTATCACGTTTGTTTTCCCCTCCTTGAAACTTACATCTAAGACAGAATGAAATCACGTAAACCATTTGGCTCTTCAATATGAAACCTAAAATAAGAATGTACATGGGACTAAAACCAGGTTGGGGTCCATGAGTCCTCCTAGCTGGCTCGATAACCACAGGCAGTGGTAGGGTGGTGGGGGTGTTTGCTAGACGGGGGCAAATAGGGTCGTACCCTTCCCCTCACGGAAGGAGAGCACAGACCCCAGAGCTTTACTCCAGGGATCCTTGGCACTTGGGAAAGAAAGAGGCTGTGAGAGATTTGCTGAGAGAGGGACAGCCTAACCATCTGCATATGGATTTAGAAACTTGAGGTTTACTTTTCATTGTTAGGAACCTGATTTTGCTATCTAATGCACAGTGCTATAAATTTGGTCTTCACTTGCTACACTGGTACTTTTATTACCATTCTTTCCCCTACTAATGTAAAGAAACCCGCATAATCGCTGGCTTCTTTATAAAGTACTTTGCTTTCAGTGTTGGGATCAGGGCTAGAATGTGACATGCTTTTTGTTGGCTTTTGGTTAAATTAAAAACCCCTCAGATGGAGCTCAGGAGAACACAGATTGGATAAATATCATCCTTTCTTCTTTTCAGAGAAGTACACTGAGGAACAGGTGAAATTGTCAGTGTATGCTCAGATGCTGAGATCCCACCCAAGGGTAAAACCCCCACCTGGGGATCCTGAGGTTAGCATCCCTGCCAGGCCTGGTGGCCGACCACCTTCACGATGAACCCCACAGTGAGGCGGGTAGGATCTGAATTTTAGAATTACCTCAAAGATCCTTATCTCAGTTCTCCAACTAAAGTCAGTACTAATAGGACTTTCAGCATCTCCTTTATTAAAATAAATTAATGGTTACCCCTAACTAGATGATTCCCTTGTCTTGCCTCAAGCTGGCAACAATCTAAGTTACTGTCAGAGCTGTAGGAAAAGGCCACCTTCACTTTCTAAGGTACATCTCTCTCTCCTCAGTTGGCTGTAATCCTGGCATGCATCCCAGCAAAGGCCCTGCTACGTAGGATCTGGACCAGCAGCTTCAGCTGTGGGGGAGGGGCCAGTCCTTCAGGCAGCAGGAACGCAGGAGGCTGGCCAGGGCCAAGGCGAGGGGCTGGGGGCAGCTCACAGAGGCGGGTGCTGGGGTTGTGGGGACCTGGCAATGGATTTAGACAGAAGACATCTGAGGGACCTGGAGTTGGGGAAACAGTAAAATTCAGCAGCTAATAAAAGGGAACAGGAGCTGGAAGGCAGGATTCTGGTTAATATCTTAGTTAACCGTGGATTTTTTTTTTCTCTTATAAGGAAACTGAGTCATTTCAACTTTTCCTTCCAAACTTGATAATTACTTACTGATGACTATTCAAAATTTGACATTTTAAAAAACTTTTTGAGCTTTTAAAAATAATAGCTATAAATGTGAAGTACTATTGATAATAAAACCAAGTTGTTTATCCATGTACAAAAAAGGTCAATAATGTTTTAAAAGCACAAAGTTGCATTTTAAATCACAATTGCATAGTTCTAAAATGCCTGGATAAGAGTTACATAAATTTTTTTAAGAAAATTCACGTTTGGTTGACAGCGGGACCCAACGGACATTTACGGAGCAGAGTTCAGAATGGAAGCGCTGTTTCAATGTGAATTATTGCATTGTTGCTGAGATATTACACTATCATGAGGCCAAAATTGCTACAATTTAATTACAAATCATTGGCATTTTAAAAACCATTATTCTGTTTTTGGCTAATATAACTTTCCTGTAGAATTCAACTTAGAGAAATTTCATACCTCCCACCCCCAACCAGCACCTGAAAGCCTTAGAAAAAGTTCTATTTGTATTTCTGTGTATAAAAGGTACTGCATATATACCTCTTAGCAAAATATGCGCTCCCTTTCCTCTTCCCACCCAAGAACCATGACCATTTTTGTACGAAATCCTGGTGAAGAATCATATCACAGATGAGAAGCAGGGAGTTTGAAGGTAAACAAACATTTGGTGAAGTGTGTAGGAAATTCCACCAGCCTCCTGGACCAGCCCCACCGAATCCTGGCTTTTGGTAAATGTGGTCCAGAGGCCCAGAAAAGCCACCAGTGCATGTGGCAGCCTTTGGACGTGGTAGTGCCCCTCACCTGAAGAGCACAGCTTCGTGAAGGTGCTGGTGGCTGTGGGGGTGCTGCACTCAGACAGGGAACGGCTGCAGCAAACGCCAGGCCCCCATCTGCGGGCTGCTCAGAGTCAGTGAGTATAAAAGATGCTTTAGCATTTGGAAGAAGGGAAGAATCTTCCTGGGGACAGGAACTTGTAGCCATTTCCAGAAGGAAGTCTCAAAGGGCGCGTGGGGGCTGTGGCAGGAGGGCCGGCAGGCAATGGCAGCTCGCCTAGTGCGGTGGTCTCAGTGCGCCAGTGTCCATTGGGAGGGACTTTTGGTGGAGCTCCGTCACGCTGCTGCAGGGACAGCTCCTTCAGTTCAAGCTTATCTACTCCCTCCTCCTTGTTGTGCCGTGGTGACAAATTCAACAGACTGAGGACATCTCTTTTGGAAGTCATGGTGCCAGGGGCTCCCCGGAGGGTCTTCACTGGCCCCGTGGAGTGCTGGGGCGTGCTCTGCCAGAACATCTTCAGGTTATGGACAGCCTGCACCTTTTCATCAATGGCTGCCATTTTTAGCTTGTCTATGTCGGGAGCGTCTGCCGGACTGGAGCGAGCGGATCCAGCTGAGGAGTAGGAGAGAGCTGGGGAGGGTGCACTGCCGGCAGGAGACTGGTGGCCAGAGCTTGGGGACATGTTCCTTGGCGATTTGGAAATATGAGCACTGTAAGGAGAGCTGGGGTACTTCAGTTTAAAGAGAGGCTGGTCCAGCTGGGACGTCTGCGAGTCGGAGCCCGGCGATGGCCGGCCACTGTGCTGGCTCGGGCTGTCTTTGATGGACGTCTCCGAGGTGGTGGGGCTGCTATATCCGGAACTCACCTTGGGTAGGGAGGAGCTCCTGGCTGGGGGCTTTGGTTTAACTGTGACAGGTGATGGCTGACTCTTCTGATGGGAGAGGACAGGCCTGCTGAATGCACTGGTTTCTGACGCTCTGAAGACAGCAGCGCTGCTGGGCGCCTGAATGCCATCTTCAGGGTTATTACTCTTGCTCACCTGGCCGCCGCTCCTCTGAAGACGCTCCACTGCAATGAGATGACTCTGTGTCTCCTCTAGAATTTTCTGGGCTAACTCTTGTGGATCAAGTTTTGGGTTGTTTTCTTCTTGGGATTTCACGGTACTGTCTGTTTCTGTGCTAGACTGGTCTGATTCTCCTGTATCTGAACTTGCTAGTTTTCCCACCTTTTGGAAGGGTGAGTTGGGGCTGGGAATCAGAGTCATTTTCACCGGAGAATTTGGAGTGCTGATGCTCCCTTTGGAGCTCACGGAGACTCTCACACCTCCGGCTGCCCCAGCTCGGGGTGGTTTGTGGTCTGGTGAGAAGCCTGTCTTTTGGTTTTCTTGGTAGGTTGCCAAGGGCTCGTTACTGATGATGGAAAACCCTTCATATTCTTCCTCATCTTTGTTGCCTGCAGGGCGGGTCTGGAGAGGCAGCTGGCTCCGAGGCAGGGTCGATCTCTGCAGGTAAGCGTTCTTGGACCGGTCATGGTCCTGCCTTCCCGGGCCTCCACCCTCTGCTCCACCCTCGGGTTTGGAGACAAAGCTCATTGAGGAGGCAATGGAGCTCAGACTGTACACAGAGATGGCATCTGAGGCAATGCTGTCTGCACCAGTGGGGGAGAAGGGGGGGTGTTGGTAGCCCAAGGGTAGGGCATTGGAAACAGACTGAGCAGAAGCCAGAGACTCCAGGGAGGAGGAGCTGTCGAGGCTGAGGCGCTTGGGTAGCTCAGTGGAATCTACGCAGAAAACACAAGGGCCCAAAGGGTCGTTAGAATTCTGTATCATTTTGATTTTTCTCTCAAAACTACAACATCCTTATATGAATAGAAGCTAGCAAAGAATTATACAAGAACTACTTATATACACTACTTGCATTAATCTTATAATCCTCAAAAATATGGTCCTGTTAGAAAAAGTAAATCTAACATAGGTAGAAAAATCACTCTAGGAGAGCTCACAGCCACACCCACCCTGGACCGCCACCACCACCACGGCCCATGTCCACTTTGCTCCCTGTCGCATGCAGGGTCAGGGTGAGCAGCGGGACCCTGTATCCGCCTTGCTCTGAGCACGGCTCCTTCCTCCCTCCTCCGTGTGCTCCTGGGGCCTGTGAGCAGTCTATGGTATCTCCTGCCCTCCTTTCCAGCTCCCTCCCGCAAGTCCCTCTGGCGTCGTCTACACTCGCTCTCCACACTACCTCTCCCCTCCCCTCTCAACCTACTCCACTCAGGTTTTTGTCCCTATCACTCTTACAAAGGTCACCAATGAGGTCCACACTGCCAAATCCAGAGTCCACTGCTCAGTTCTGCAGCGGAACACACCTGCCCTCACCGCCCCCTCCTCCACAGCACCCTTCTCATCACTTTGAAGCCTGGAATGCCCGAAGAACACCATCCTCTCCCCTCCACCCCGCATGCACCCCGGGTGATGCCATGCACGTTTCTGTCTTCATGCTGACCTCTCCCTGAACTCCAGACTCACATAGCAGCTGCCTGCATGAGTGTCTAATGGATACCCCAAACCGAAGGTCTCCCCGATGGAACTCAGGCCCGTTCCTCCTGCCACTGCCATGACCTCAGCAGAGGGCAACCATTTTGGCAGTTCTTCCAAAAAACAGGATACCACTCTGACCTGTTCTGTCATGACCTTCAGCACCCCTGTCGGTTCTGCCTGTAAACCATAACCACCTTCCAAGCCTGCATTTCGCTCTTCCCACTGTAGCCAGCTCAGCCCTTAAGAACATCAGTCGGGCTGGGTGTGTCCTCAGGGCCTGAAAATCTCCTCCCAGGCCTACAGGACCCAGGTGTCTGCTCCCGTCAGGCCTTGCGGCCCCAGAGGACAGGCACGCCTGTCAGCGCGTTCCCATCTGCTCCGCCACCGCCCTCTCACTTTGCAGTCCTGTGCCCTGCTCGAGCACTTGCCAGCACCACGTACACTCCAGGTTCCATGAGAGCAGGGAGTTTTGTTTACCACTCCTGAACAGTCCCTAACTGTTCCCTAACACACACACAAATATGCTGTTTCACTTTTCTTCCGCTTCCCAAAATGTATGTGTTGGTGTCGGCCCCCAGGGAGAACATGGCAGGCTCTTACCAAACAGAGACAGCAGGGACTGGAGCGCAAAGTGCACGGTCCGTCGATTGGCTTGCTTTCCGGTTTTCAGGATTACTTCCTCCTGACCAACTTCACAGAGATCAAAACCTAGAGGAACAAAGCATATAAGCATCTACTTCCTTCGGGAAGATTCCAGATCTTGAACATGAGCACTATAGGGCTCCTTGTACAACTTGACGGAATTCCTGCAAGGCCCTTCAGGAAGCATCCGGGCCTGGGGCTTCCCCTGTCTGCACGGAGGTCAGTCCTGTGGTAGACAGTGGGGGTTGGGCTGCCCCACCCAGAACATCCACTCCACGCAGCCCCCAATTGGCAGGGGTATGGCTCTCACTGCCTAGCTCTCCTCTGTCCCTTCACTGAGCACTATGGACCAGAACTGAGTAAGGCTCACTCACATGAGTTTTCCATTTTTTCACAGAAGTACAGTCTATGTAAAGTCCGTCCAGGACAAAAACTGGCCGCTCCATTCAGCATTGAGAGCAATATTTAAAGCTGGTACATGGTAAGGTGAAGTTTCTCAAGGGCAAAGACAATACCTTCATGCATGTTCAGTGTCTGCCCCCATGGGCTTTGAAATGAGCACTCTCTGATAGTGGGGAATCTGCAGGGACTTCTCTGCCTCTGCCAAAGCCCAGAGGTGCTGCTCCCTGATTGTAGGTAGAAGACTCTAACGAGACTCAGAGCAGGTACAACACAGGGTCTGGAGCTTCTTGAGCAAGAGGCTAGCTAACAAGCTGTGGGCACAGCACTTTAACACATTAAGAGACACAGGGACACCAGCAAGTATGTCACCCTGGGGAAAAGCCAAGTGCAGATGGGGATATGGCTTGGCTCTGTGTCCCCACCCAAATCTTATTTCAAATTGTAATCACTGGATATGAGGGAGGGACCTGGTGGGAAGTGATTGGATCCTTCTTGTGATAGTGAGGGTGTTCTCATGAGATCTGGTTGTTTGAGAAGGGTCTGGCATTTTCCCTGTGCTCTCTCCTGCCACCTTGTGAAGAAGGTGCCTGCTTCTCCTTCACCTTGCACCATGATTGTAGGTTTCCTGAGGTCTCCCAGCAATGCAGAACTGTGAGTCAATTGAACCTTATTTCTTTATAAATTACTCAGTCTTGTATGGTATCTTTATGGCATTATGAGAACAGACTAATATAGACGGGGACCACAAAGCAAGAATTTAGGGCCTGGAGAGTCTTCAGCATGGAAAATCTTCACCCAGCATCCCTCGTCCCTGAGCTCCCCTTGAAACACTGCAAAGTACTGGGTGACTACGACAGCATACCCTTTCCTCTGACCTCACAGCGTTAAAGTAACCCCACCATAGTACACAATGCTGTTGTCAGCATGCTGTGCGTGTCGTGACTTGGCAACAGTGCCTGCCCCTCTCTCATCCAGCCAACCAGCCTTTTTACTTGTACTTGGGGGTTCGGAGACTATCATTCCCTTAGGAATTTAGGTTCAGTAGAGGAACATTCTATTTGTTATGGGACATTTTCCTCCCTGAATTTGAAAGTAAACGGTCTCTGAAAGCAACAGGAAGACTTGCTCAGGCTCAGAGAACTCCACATTAAAAACAAATAATGAATAGTATCAATGTGAAGTTTCCATTAGAAACCTCTACTTTTACCAAAATGATAGAAATCTCTGGCAGTCCACACTGGGTTGTGAAGGTGTGTGCTTACTGCTGAGGACTGGAAAGGGGTAACTCTCGGAGCCTCAGAGCCCTAGGAGTGAGCCAGCCACCTCTCTCCACATGACAGGCATGCCAGACACCGTTCTCCTCTCCCAGCTTTATGTCAAAAGGCTGTAAAGGCTGCCGACGCATGCACACCAACTCACCCCTTGAGTAACCACAGCACTTGGAAAATACAGAGAATAACTGGAACATCAACTAAAGTCCCCCATAACCCTAACACCAAAGACAGCCCATGTTAAGATTTTTTGGTTTTCCTTCTGTACTACTGTTGATATGCCTGGCAAAGGACCTCAAAAGCAGGGAGTGTGCAGAGGAGGAAGGCTGGCTCCACACCCAAGGGAGGCTCAAGGCCCCATGACGAAGAGAGCTTTTCCTTTATAAAGTAAGGTCTTGGCCAGTCACAGTGGCTCACAGAAGTGATAAGAAAAGCATCCCGGGCGGGAAGCTGGCCCTTTTCAGTCTAGCCTCTATCTGCTACTGACTACATAGAAATTTACTATGTTTACATCAGGAAAATGATGCTTTAAACCCACAGAAGAAAAGCATGTAGGCCAGGAGTGGGGGCTCACGCCTGAATCCCAGCACTTTGGGAGGATGCATGAGAGGGTTGCTTGGAGTTCAAGACCAGCCTGGGCAACATGGTGAAACCTCATCTCTACAAAAAAGGTTGGAAAAAAATAAAAGATCAAGTAATGCAACCTGTAAAGGATGCCAAGCTTCTAATCCAGAGGGATTCAGAACGCCTGTGAGGCCCTGTAGCTCCCTGCTTTACCTTCACAATAAATGATGTGTCTGAAAACATGGAGCTGGCCTTGAGTTGAGGTGCACAAAACAGGTCAGGCAGTGGGGCCCTGAGCAGAAAGAAGCATTTTTAAGGATTCTCTGTCCAGCCATGTCTGACAGTTCGTCCATGTAACAGTAAGGTCAGACAGTGTCATCTTCTCAAGGCTGTCCACTTCTCTCAGTTTAAAATCCAAAGGCCTTACCTGGCCTCTGAGCCCACAGATCTGCCCTGTCCTCTGCCCCCCACCCCCGGCCCCCTTCATGGCTGTTCGCTCAGCCTGGCACTTTACCCCAGTCTCTGTGGGCCTGCCCTGGCCCCTGCCCCCACCCATTGGCTTCTGGCTGCTGAGGTGCTCCCTCACTTCCTAAGGCATCCCTTAGACACTATATTGATTTGATTGTGTTCTCCCACTATAGTGCAAACTCTAGGATGGCAGAAATTTAGTCTTTTGCTCGCTGCTGCATCTCCAGTGCCTGGAAAATTGCCTGGCACATAACAGGTGTTTCAAAGAAAGCTGTGGAGTGACTGGTTCCCGAGCCAGTCACTGGGCCCCTAAGTGGGGCAGGAGAGGAGCAGCTCACAGCCTCTTGTGGTCTGTCAACAGATGCACTATTGAGATACACAACAGTATGTCAGGAGCCAAGTCTGCATGTTACAAATGGTAAAAGAGAGGGAAATCAAGTGTACTGCACTGACTGAGCCCTTGCTGTGTGCAGTCCTAGGTGCCCACGGTCACTCAGAGGTGGTTTTAATAGTACTGTTTTCCTGCCAGTTTTGAGCACCCACTGACAGAGGACAATACTGAAACTATTATCATCTTATGACTCTAATTTTGGTTTTCTTTAGCTCCTAATCACACTTGGCCTCCCATGATACCAGAGTCTAGCAGATTCATATTAAGGTAATGGGCACAAATGAGAGAGATGAAATCACAGTGCAAGGGAAATGGCACAAAGCCATTTGTCCCATTTGGGAATCCTGCTAACCCACTAGAATCTGTGTTAACTTTTTATTTTGGAAGGAAAAAAAGGAGTCTCATTCTGTCACCCAGGCTGGACAGTGGAGCTGAATGCAGTTTCAAACTCCCAGGCTCAAGTGGTCCTCCTGAGGAGCTGGGACTACAGGCATGTACCACCATGCCTGGCTATTTTTTTTTTTTAATTGTTGTAGAGATGGGGTCTCCCTGTGTTGCCCAGGCTGGACTCAAATTCCTGGCTTCAAGTGATTCTCCCCACTCAGCCTCCCAAAACACTAGGATTACAGGCGTGAGCCACTGTACCCAGCCTGCATTAACTATTTTAAAATAATATTTCAGAAGACACTTAGATACTTTGCCTGGTAGAAACCAGCAGGAAAAACAGAGATTTTAAAAACTGAATTAAAGAACCCATTAAGTCAAGGATGCTCGGCCTACCTAGAGCTGCCAGGAACTCGTGGCATCCTGGGAGCCGCCACAGCTGGACGCTGATGGAGACCTGAATGGGAGCTGATGCCAAGTCCTGCTCCTTCTCGCCAGCCTGGAGCTGAACCAGCACCTGATGGAGCTGAGGAAGGGAGGACAACGTGAGCACCCTGGGTCTCCTTCCCTGCCACCCCGCCTCAGGACTCGACCCGTTATTCTCATGTCACCTGTCACTGGCATCGCTAATGACCCTCTCACGTGTGTGCAGCATTTGAAATTCCTTTTCAGGTGCCTTCATACCTTCCTCTCTGTGGGAAGCTCATGGGGCAGTGGGGCAAGAGGCTGTGTGGCCAGGGGCCCAGGCCTGGTTCTACCTCCAGCCTCGCGTCTTCCCTCAAGTGTGGCCTCAGAGGAGAGGCCGTGGAGAGTCGAAGGGATGAGTTAGGGGACCAGCCACCTCCCTCTTAAGTCATCTTTAGAACCTTGAGGTGGATGGTGAAGAGGAACCTGGTTACATCTTAGAGCATCGGAACTCAAGGACTAATGCACATGGCCCACTCAAGTGTCCATTTCCTTTCAGATCTCGAGGTCTGTGACTTCTCAGGGGTCTGTGTGTGGGTTCACAGAGTGTCACTCACTTAGAGCTGGTTCTGCACCTGCTGTTCTGGTGGACCTTAAGGGGTCAAATCAAGGACACAAGAAGGGTGGAGCAGGAAGAGGGGAGCCAGAGCAGCGGAGGGGACAGGCCACTGGAGCCAGTGGCAGTGGGCGCCAGCCTGGAGCGCCACAGCCCGCGTGGCTCCGTTAGACAGCACGTGCACCCCGAGCTCAGAGACTGCCCAGGGAGACTCAGGGGTGGGCGGGTGGAGGGGCTCACCTGACAACAGTTGCTACTTAAAGTAGTACTCACCATTCCAACCATATTTTTAACAGCCTTCGGCCAGCAGATTATAAGAAAAAGAAAGAAAAAGAGAGAGAAAGAAGAGAGTTTAGACTCAAGCACAGGCTGTTATGCAACACGAGCTGATCACTGTTTAGGAAGCGCCACACCAGGCCTGCGGCTCTGCCCGGGAGGGGAGAGGAGCAAGAGTCAGCAGGGGACACACAGGAGAACGGACAGCCACACCCAGGCCAGCCGCGTGCGGGTCCAGAGGCTCAGGGGCAGCATCAGCCAGGCCTCCCTCCCCGGCCAGTACAGGCTCAGGAGGGAAAGAGTGCAGCGGGCATTTGTAGCCGGCTCAAGAAACCAAAGTCCCTGGTTCCCAAGTGACCCAGGAAAGGTCCACCAGCTGCCACCGGCACATCCCTAGGGCCCGACAGCATATCAGGCAGAAAGCCCCTGTGCTCCCATCAAAAGCAAGAAATTAAGCAACTGGCTCTTTTGGTCTCTCCACATAGCCCTGCAAAGGGAATACAATTCTGGCTTTCAGATTCTGTAGAACACAGACCTCTAGAGAGAGCGCCTGGGTTCAGGATGCTTTAATATGCAACGTTCTGGAAGTGTCTTCCTGATGCTGTTCAACAAGCAGGCACAACACACTTATTACAAAATGAGCAGGGACTCAGCCAAGGGGACAGGTCACTGCTGCTTCAAAGTTCCAAACCCAGGTGGAAACAGCCCCAGGTGAAAGGAAGCTCCAGGCAGCACTGAAGAGTTTCAGAGGCTAATACTGGATGGAGTGGCTTTATTTCTTTATAGAAATATTTCTGCTTAAGTGAAATTTGCTGGCAAATATCTCTAACAACAATGTGTATTACTTTTTCAAATTGTGACACTCCAATATGGCCAGAAAAGCAGCTCTGTGCTCTTCAAGGGCTGCTCCAACCTCCAGAAGTGCTCCCACAGCTGTCCCCTTGGAGTTTGGCCCAGACTCCCACTGGCCAGAATGGAGTGACACAGCATAGGTACTGAGAAGCTCCCAGGCCAAGCTGCAGAGGACCTACATGATGCTAAGAATTGGAACCCCTGAACTCCTGAACTAGATCTCTGTTTTCCTGACAGGAAGCACATCTGCTAAGCAGTATTGCACTAGAGTTCCCTGCTTCGCCTCAGTGACTGTCTTGTTTCAGGCATGGTAAGACCTTTGATTAAAGTATGGGAGCACTGCACCCGTCTTGGCGGGCTGGCCCACAGCTGGTGGCCTTGGCGGGCTGGGGGAGAGTGGCTGTAACACGTCAATCTGCCGAAAAGGGGGTGAGGAGGACAAGGTTCAGGAGACCACTGAATGGAGATTTCAGGAAATGCCCTGAGACCACAGGTGACAGGGGCCCCAGAAGCATCCTCTGAAGGCTCTTGATGCTCTGGGCTCAGCACCCAGTGAGAACACTACGCAAGCCTGCCCCTCTGTGTCCCTCTGAGTCAGGCACCCAGCTTTACCATGGGGTTGGCTGCACAGCTTCATCAGGGCCACAGATGCCCATGACAATGCCAATAGCGGCCAGTGTCTGCCAGAACAACCTGCTGTCATCCCAGTAAGGGGCAGTGCTGCTGGCATGGATGCCTTGCCATCATAGATGGAAACAGCAGGTAAACAGCACTTGTCAGGGAGGGCTATCCTCTTTCCCAGCCCTCACCTTCTCCTTCGAATCACAAAGGCAGACTACATTAACTTGCAGGTTCCTATTTAAGCCAAGCTGCTTTGCCTTCCCAAATCAGCATGGGGCTCAGGCCCTGCCTCAGCCCTCCTGGCTTGACTTACCCGGCTGATGAGCTGCTCTCCTGTCTCTGAGGCAGTGATGAGTTTGCAAAGGGCCTGGAGGGCAGGATTGGGCAGACCTAAACCAAGAAAAAAGGGAAGAAGTTAGAAGCGCCTCTGCACCCACAGACTGCCACCTTCCCAGGGGAAAGAACCCTAAATCTTCTGCATTGGTGGCATTTTCCAGAGGCCCAGCACAGCTGGACATGTGTTTCTGTATAACTTGGAAAAGGACAGTGTGGTCTCCCAGAAGGTGGGTGGAAGTGGGGTGAGTCCTGACCCTGCCACAGTTCTAGGCATGGCCACACTCCCAGGACCCAGGCAGCACCATACCAAATCAAGCACCTAGCTTCACCCGGGGGTTGGCCACACAGCTTCATCACCACAGCTGCAGATGACAATGGCAAAAGTGGCCAGTGTCTGCCAGCACAACCTCCTGTCATCCCGAGAAGAGGCAGCACCAGCTGGGCACAAATGCCTGCCATCACAGATAGAAACAGGATGTAAATGGCCCTTGTTTCCTCCAGGTGTGGAGAAGCTCGTGTCTGGGGCACCCTGCCATTTCTCAGGACACCCTCCTGCTCCTAGCTGAGATCCAGCATCCTCATGAATGCAGGGCCCAGGGTCACCAACTGTTCCACCTGCTGCCCCAGCCCTGCACCCACAGCTCACCCAGCAGGGACTGGATGGTGCTGCTGCACTGCTGGAGCCGGTCGCCCGGGTCAGAGGTTGGGAAGAAGACAGCTGCTGGCAGGCCGCTGGCCGGGGGGTCCAGCCGGAAGCCCACAGCAGTGAGGAGGGCCTGCCAGCCAGGGATGCCACCCACTTTGTTCTCCACGCTCTGCTGGGACGTGTACATGGCGTTGCGCTGCCCATTCTGGATGCGCTGCAGGGACTTCTCCACCTGGGGAGGAGTTGGGGGTGAGTCAGAGACCTGGGCCAGCCCTGGTTTCTGCCCATATGGCTTTGAGGGTACACAAAGCCCCAGGAGTGAAGCAAGGCTGACTGCTGCAAACCCACTTAGCCCACATGGCCAGGCCTGAGGATATGACACTGGGGCACTGGCCAGTTATCTTGCAAGGGAGGGCACAAAAGGGAAGGATTTTACAATCAGAGCCCTCAAGGGCTGATAGAACAGAAGGATTCTGTCCCTCCCCTAAACCACCCCTTCCACACACTCCACAGACAGTAAAGCAGTATCTCAACACACAGACCAGGGGCCTGCCTCAAACCATGCCCACTAGGATAAACCCTCAGGCCCTTCAGAACCCTTCCTCACTGCCACGGCCCAGCCGCATCATGGGGTCTTGGCTGGCAATGCCCTTCTTCCCTGTTCCTCCCACTCAGCCTTGGTCCCTCCACACTGGCCTCTGGAGCCTATACCTCCCTCCACTGGGAAGTGCCCTCCTGTCATCTAGGGCCTGAACAGGTACCTGGCACTTCTATGCTGAAGTCACCCAAGTCACTGCTGCATGAATTACATGAGTGTTTCAACAGTAGTGCAGGGCCTCAAGGTTAAGTAGGGGCAGCTGAGAGGTGCGGAGGCTCATGCCTGCAATCCCAGCACTTTGGGAACCCAAGACTGGCAGATCACTTGAGCCCAGGAGTTCAAGACCAGCCTGAGCAACATAGTGAGACCCCAACTCTGCCCCCCAAAAGAAGCACACCAAAAAACAGTGCAAACAGCTTTCGTCAGGCCTCCCTGGGCATGTCTCTCTCTAGTGGAAACCCCTGTCCACTCTAGGATGTTGAATGCCCTGTGAGGCACATGTGCTCTCACTGGAGGGGCATGGGTTGTCCAAGACGTCACTTGAGACTTTTTTTTTTAAGTGGGTAAACACTGGAATGCCGGGGCTCAGTGTCCCGAACAGGAGGAAACAAGCCTGCCTGGGAGGACAGACGATCCACCCTGGCTGTCCCTCGAGCAGGGAGGCCTCCAAGACACACTGTACAGTGGGTCAGGAGTATCCAGGAGGAGTTAGAAGGTAGGGACTAGAGAACTTGAGATAGTGCCAAGGAAGGGAAAACCCTTCAATGTGCCTGAGGTGCCTCAAGGCCATGTGGGGGCAACTGAGAGGCCTGGCCTGGGAGGAGGTAGCCTAATGGGAAGAGAGGGCAGTTCCATTACCCCAAAAAAGCAGTGTGCAGTGGCGGCAAGGACGCAGGGACTTTGGGGTGACAGGGACCTGAGAACTGAAAGGCTCCATGCAGTTTCCAGACACAGGGAACAGTGGAGAGGGCTTCCCAACACCCTGGGTGTGGGCTGCCTCGATCCTGGTCTGAGTGCTGGGGGCTTGCTGGGCACAGTGTTCACATATTGATGGCTTTCAGGCCTGAGGAGACCCCAAACTTAAGAAATGTGTGTGACTCTATCCTCAGGAGTGCATGGAGAGCTACCAGGCCCAGGTGCCAAGGGTCTAAGGGCCCTCCTGTTCAGGCCCAATCCGTGGGCAAGAAGTCTACACAGCCAAGAAGACATTCTCGCTCCTGGGCCTGCGTGGATGCTGCCTCGGGTCCTCCATCTTAATCATGGACAGAGCCAGGCTGTGCAGTAACCAGCCTGCAAGGAGGCCAAGGGGTCTGTGGCAGGTTTGGAAGGAGCTTGGCTGTGGCATAGCTATCCACCCACGCTGCGTGGGCCCAAGGCTGGCACTGGGCCAGGAAGAGATGGGGTGGGCCAGGGCTGGTCTTTCTGGCACAGCACTCTAAATGATTTGAAATGGCTGTCCAGGATATTACTGAGGTAGGAGGATGAAACAAGTTTTACATCAGTTTGACTCACTTGATGACTTTTACACATGTAGACGGGAGCCCTCCATTTGTGCCCTTGCCTGGGCTCCATAGATGTTGGGGCAGGCTGGTCAACGGCATGAGCAGACTTGGACTTATTAGGGGCAGACTAGCGTCATCTGATGGTAAAATAGTATCTCTCCACTTCAGACTCTACTGTGCACCAAGTGCTCACATTTTCTTAAATCCTCACAAAAACCTTGAAATGTTAAACTTTTATCCCCCTTCCAGATGAGAACACTGAGGCTCAGAGACAAAGTGACTTGCCCAAAGCCACATGGCCTAGAAGCAGCTTAGGGTGTGGGTCACTGTCATTGGCTGCCCTTCCCCCAGGGTCCTGGTGAGTACTGCTAAGTCACCTGTATGGCACCACACACTGTGCCCACTACTCAGGCCAGTAGGCTCATCCCAGGGACATCCACAGAAGCACCCTGGGGATGCTGCCCACTTTATGCTTTGCTGGGACAAGGGTATCCCAAGCAGGCTCAACACAGGGACATCCTGAACACTGCCCCAGTAACGATGTCCTCTCCATCTGCTCACATCCCAGTGTAAGGAAACCTTGCCATCCCCTTCTTGTGCAGCCCGACCCTCTTACCAGGTGCAGCAGCACTCGCAGGGCGTCCCGCGCGCGCTCCGGGTGCTGCAGGATCTCTGTGAGGGCCTGGCCAATGAGTGATGAGGGGCTGTTCAGCTTAACGTCACTCCCGATGAGCATGAACCCTGTGGAGAGCACGGGAGGGCACTTCAGCAGAGTGGCTGGAGACCCCCAGCCCCACCCCGGCTTCAGGGGCTCACTTATGCCTCATGGTTAACCGAGCACAAAGAGCAGGGCCTGGCAGGCAGGGAAGCGGCTCACAGGCTGGACTACAGCATCTGGCTCCTGGGCAGTGATGCAGCACCCTTTTGTTCACTTGCTTTTTATTTTTTGAGACAGTCTCACTCTGTTGCCAGGCTGGAGTGCAGTGGCACGATCTTGACTCACTGCAATCTCCGCCTCCTGCATATTCAAGTAGTTTTCCTGCCTCAGCCTGCTGAGTAGCTGGGACTACAGGCGTGCACCACCACACCCAGATAATTTTTGTATTTTAGTCAAGATGGGGTTTCACTATGTTGGCCAGGATGGTCTCGATCTCTTGACCTCATGATCAGCCCGCCTCAGCCTCCCAAAGTGCTGGGATTACAGGCGTGAGCCACCACACCCGGCCTGTCCCCTTCCTTTTAAGAATCAATAGTTTAGCTGTTCAGGTAAGTGGGGCCTGCTGTTTTGCAGAAAGGAGTCGAGTGGGAAGTGCAGTGGGGAAAGTGCCTTATTTTCTCTGAAATTCATCTATCTCTGGGCCTTTAGGAGGGAACATGCCAGGGCAGGGAGGTGCACTCCTCTCCTCCTTGGGGAGGCAGGAGTGACTACTCCAGTTCTAAACCGGCAAACTCAGTCCAGCTGGGAAAGACCAGCCAAGGAGCACCGCATCCCGCCTGTTCCTTTCCACACACACTTCCACAACAGAGCTTGGGGGAGCAGGTTCCTCAAGCTCACGGGCAACTTCAGGACCATCCTGCACTAAATAGTGTAGGAAAAGGGTTTTCTAAGAGAATGAGCTGATTTGTTGTTTTTTTGTTTTTGAGACAGAGTTTCGCTCTTGTTGCCCAGGTGGGAGTGCAGTGGTGTGATCTGGGCTGTCACTGCAACCTCCGCCTCCCTGGTCCAAGCGATTCTCAGCCTCCCGAGTAGCTGGGATTACAGGCGCCCGCCACCACCCCCAGCTAATTTTTGTATTTTTTGTAGAGATGGAGTTTTACCATGTTGGTCAGGCTGGTCTCAAACTCCTGACCTCAGGCTATCCGCCCACCTTGACCTCCCTAAGTGCTGGGATTACAGGTGTGAGCCACCACACCCAGCCTGAGAATGACCTATTTTTAAAGGTAACAGGAGAGCATCACTAAAAATGGTTTCATCCAGAACAAAGTTGTGACTTATATTACCTATCAACAAAACTAAAAAAAGACCTTTTTCAAAATTCGATGCCCATAAGCACACAGGGAAGACCTGCCCAGACAGGAAAGGGGCCGGGTTCCCACAAGCCCTGTAGTAGGTTCTGTGGGGCCCAAAGCCCCTTCTGACTGCCAGGAGCTTGTAGCACAGGACTTGTATGGCAAGGGCACTAATGGAAACCACGGGGCTCACCTCTACTTTCTGTGTAAGGGAACAGGCCCAGAGTGTGGTTTGCACTCTATGAGTCTTGGCCTGGCAGGCAGGGTCTCCTGCACAGCAGAGCCCTCTGAGTGACTGCTGTGGGCAGCTTCCCACAGGGACCCCAGGGGAAGCAGGTTGTTGCCTGGAGCTGAGAGGCAGCTCTGTACTCAGGAGGGGTGCCTCCCTTCCCACGCCCCTGTGACCGGCAGTCACAGGAACATTCTCTCTTCACTCCCTAGACCCTAGACCCTCCGGCACCCTCTGTAGGCAGGCTCACTAAGAGCATGTATTCCGCAACCCACAGGGCCTGAAGCTTCACAAGATGCTCAGTACACTTCTTACAGATCCTCCCAAATGTGCACTAGGTGGTGTCATCAGCACCACCATCGTCCCCTTGTTACCTCTGAGGACACAGCTGCAGAGAGGGTAAATAACCTATCTCAGGCCACACTGCCAGGACGGGGAGCTACATCCATCCCGAGTCTCTTTACCGCACACTCCTTTCTATAGTCATGGTTTAAATGAGGTGCTATGGAATGGGTCGTCCAGTGTACCCTGACATCTGGAGGGGGGTTTTACATTCATACTTTCATGGCAAATGGGTCTGTTGCTTCCTGGTCCAAAGATGATCTTAATAGTAGGAAAAACTCATTTGGCAGAAGCAAGACTCGGCACACAGGCTGTCTCCCTCACTCTTCCACGGCTGTACCTGCCCTGTCCTGCCCTCCCCAATCCCACTTTCCGAATAAAATCGGAGGACTATGGGGACTGAGCCCCAGGCCTTGACAGGCACCCGCAGCTGGCTGAGCTCTCACCTGCCCAGTTGGAGGGGTGTGAGAAGGCCTTGCTGCTCTGCACCACCTTCATGGCCTCCCCCAGGGCAGCGCTGGCTTTCAGGCCATTCAGCAGGGATGAGTAGAAGGCATGGATGAACATCTTGGAAGCAGCCACTGGCACAGGCCACAGAGACACAAGGACACACTGAGCACCGGCAGCCAGGAAAGCCCTTGTCAGCGCAATGACCCCATCAGCTGTGACTTTGCTGTTGGACTCCTGGGAGGAGCCAAGCACCACCAGCTTCACGGGCAGCTGCAGGTCCAGGACGTCGGCGGCTGTGAGTAGCAGCTCCTGCAAGGGCGGACAGTCCGAGATGCTCTCCCCATCACTGGCATCGTCCTGCACCCGCAGGGACTCGGGGATCATGTAGGGGTGGCCAAAGGAGCTCTTGCTGCTGGCAGGGTTGCCGTCCATGCTGGGCGTTAGGACCAAGGCCGACAGCTTCCAGGAGATGTGGGTGGCAAAGTGGACGCACTCAGCCTGGGTCAGGGCACTCATGACTCTCTCCTTGGTGGCCACACTGCCCACTAAGGGCTGGCAGCCCAGCAGCTCTGACACCATGTAGGCCTCTTCCTCAGCTGATGGCATGGGCCCCCACAGCCACCTGTCCATCACAGCCGATGGAAGCTTGGGGTTGCCGATGACAGCCGCCATGGATGTGGAGCTGGAGTATGTGGGCGGGTTCTTCCGTAAGTGAGACTAGGAGGGGAGGGGACAAAACAGACCACATGTCAGAACGGCCAGGCTGCCCAGCAGTGGTCAGCCAAGTACAGGGGTAACCAGCTCTTTGCTGGTCAAGCCTGGATCCACATGTTTCCCCAGTCACCTCATTCACTTATTTTTCAACTTCTTTTTGACACAGGTACCTAACTTACTGAGAATCACACCTGCCATGATGAGCTCTTGAAAATCATCAGGACTGGATGGTAGGAGTCCTGAGAGGACTGCAGGAGGCGGCCCCGACTTGACAGAGTGGACAGAGGCCATGGAACCCGGGACAGCCAGCCTGCTCCACAATCCTCATTCCCACAGACCTCTCTGTGTGGCTCCTAAGAGGAAGCCCAGTCCTGGTGAGTCAGGGCCATGAGAAGTGATTCTGTTTAAATGGTGCAAACAAGCAAGTCAGTCCTGGGAAGAGAGGGCTAAACGAAGTCCTCTTAAGAAGCTCTATATATTAACAAAATTCTAGTTCCCTTCCGCCTTATATGCTGCAAAGTAAAAAGTATCACTGAATGAGAAAATCAGCATAAAGAAGCCCAGTCACGTCTGTCTGAATTTCCACTATGATGACTTTTGATACTTTTTTGGAAACATTTAGTATGAAGTATGAACATTAAGCATGAAGTATTTCAGAATAACTTTTTAGTGCCTCTGCTTGGTGATTCCTTAAACTCTGGGTAAGAGAAACACTAGGTGCCTGGAGGAGATGGCCTCTTCCAGGTCTCTGGTTAAGCTACAAACAGCTAGCTAGCTGTAGTCATCAAAATAAAAGCTTTCTGAAGGTGGTGGCATCTGATACCCAGAGTGCTATCAGCTGGCACCGTGGTCCGCTGGGTGGTGGCAGCGTCAAGAATCCCAGAAGGAAGCTCACTTCCTATCCGAGATTCAGAGTCAGCCGTGGAAACCTGAGAAATCTAGAGAAAATAATTTCTTTCACTTTGAACTGATTGTCTGCTTCACGAGAAAAGTCTTATCCAGCTACAAAAATGGTCAAAATTCAGATCTACAAATACCGTGAGGCAGAAACTAACCCCACTTAGGCCATGCCAATGAGCGAGTCATCAAAGCTGCCAAGACAGGCCCTGTGGGGACCACCCATGCACAGCGCCCAGCCTCGGTTCCTAACCCTACCTGCACTTTCCACCACTGTGAAGAGGCCCATCTGACTACACCCACCTGGCCTGCCATGGGGTACTGGGGGCAGATGGGGTCTGAGAGCTCTAAGAGCAACTGGCAGCTCGAGGGCATCTGGAAGTTGGAGGATGGAGCAATGCAGACCCTTGTGATAAAGACAGTCCTGCAGCCGGGCAGGCAGGGATGCTGCAAGTGGAGTGCCAGGCGGGTGTAGGGCCCTGTGGGACTGGAGGGCTCAGAGGGAAGCCAGGATTTTGGCATCTGAGAGTTTGGAGAAGGGGAAGAAGATTAAAGGTTGGCTCAGAAGTTTCTAATCAGGTGGGCAGGGCCAAGGGTGGCTGCGGGGTGAGACCCATAACTCGGGGCGGCCCAGTGTTACTCTCTTGATTTTGGGGTGTTTCTGTGTCCCCACCTGTCCCCTGAAAGCCACCTGACTTGTTTTCAGTTCCATCGGCCTGTCAGGCTGTTTTCCACTCAACTCCACTCTTGCTTGTCTGCCCTCCCTGCCTGGGTCCCGGCCAGCAGTCAGCTCGAGGGCCAGGTGAACTGGGTGGCTCTGCTGTGCCCACTGGGCACTGTGTGGATGGGAGGTGACCAGTCCCCTCAGGTGCTCAGTCAGGCCTCAAGCCTGGCTGTGTGCCTCAGAGCAGCTCAGGACCCTGATGTCACAGCAAAGAAACTTAGAAATGACACAAATTGTGGCTTCTCAAGGTAGCAAAGAATGGCCAGGGTCATGAGGGCCATGCCCCATTTTTGGACAGACCTCTAAAGTCATGCTACCTGTGTGCAAATCATAAAACCAACACTTTTGAGGAGATCACAGCTATGCCTTAGTAACACAGCCCAGTCCAGCCAGATAGACAGCGCCTCGTGACCCAAGAGCAAGCCCCCACCCCCACTATGTGTATGAGCCTTACCTTGGACTGCATGCTAAGGGAGCGGACGGAAGGGACGGCGAGGAGCCCGAAGCGCTCGTAGAGGTACTCGTTGGAGGAGCTTCCCTTCAGGAGGGCGAAAGGAATGAGGTAGAGCTCCCCCTCCAGAACCAGGATGAGCTGCCGGTGCCGACCCACGGGGCCGCTGGAGTGCATCAGGCCCTGCGGAGCAAGCATGGAGAGGCTGACATGGGCAGCCCAGCAGGCACTAAGACAACCTGAGCCACAGCCTGGATGATGCAAGATGGAGCAGGTGAGGCCTGTGGGTGTGTGGGGGGCCGTGGGGCAGGGGCGGGTCACAGCCCTCCGGGAGTGTCACCAAGAGGCATACTTGCTTATGGACTGTGGAGGGTTGACCTGGCAGTGTCCATCTGCCTCACAGTCCTGAGACAGAGGACAGTTCCTGGAAGTTCACAGGAACCTGGAGTGGGTGGGAGACCAAGGTCACAGGCCGTGAGGGGGATGGCCTACAAAGACAAAGGCAGACCCAGGTAGATCCAGATGTTCCTACAGGAGGCAGGAAATGAATGCAGAGGGCATTGTCCCACAAAGAGCTCTGCGAGTCGCAGTGCACCCCAAAGGACCAGTGCAGGGGCCTGTACTGAACACCTGAGAATGAGTGGGAATAGCTCCTCTCAAAACGGTATATTGTCCATTTCAGTGGACAAGAGGCTAGAAATTCAGAGTGAGTATGGGAGGTCTGGGGGCTGGCATGACAGCCCCTGGAGATGGGGAGGGTCTGGGCTCTAGGACCTTTTGTGACCTCCTCTGAGGAAAGAGTGGCCCCTTGGCTCTGGGCTTGGGAGGTGCTGTCCCCACTTGTTCCTTCTGGGGACGTAAGGGGACCCAAAGCACAGATAACTCCCATCCCTCTTGAAAGGCTGGCATGAAGACCCAAGGCAGGGTAAACACAGGACCACAGCAGACACGGGCTCATTCCTGTTCACTGGAGAGCAAGGCTAGGGCTGCGGGCATCTTAGTGAGAGCAGCAGGCAACAATCCTGGAGCTGGGTCCGCACAGGTTGAGGTGAACAGAGGTGGCATGGAAGCTGCTGCTGCAGCCCAGAGCCTGCAGAGAAGGTCCCAGGTCCACAGAGCCTGTGCAGCACCGGGTGCCATGGGTGGGGCTGGCCTGCCCCCCAACTCCATCTGCAGAGGACTGGCTGACAAGTGGACACCCACCAGGGTGCCACCGTGCCCGGGGAAGCAAATGTGCTCGCTTGACCTGTCTGATGTGCAGCCATGGGCAGCTGGCTGAGGGTGGCAGGGCACTCAGCTAACCCAAAGTGACACGTGCCTGGCGGGACGTTCAGTCTTTATAAACCCATTTTTTTTTTTCTTTCCTTCCTTAAAAATAAAATTCTAGCTCCATCTAGCAAACGCAGAAATAAAAATTATTAGGCCAGTCTGTTTGATTGTTTGCTGTAAGAGCTATAGTATGGGCCGGGCACAGTGGCTCACACCTGTAATCCGAGCACTTTGGGAGCCCATGGTGGGCAGGTCACCTGAGGTCCGGAGGTCAACATGGTGAAACCCCATCTCTACTAAAAATACAAAATTAGCCAGGTGTGGTGGCAAAGACCTATAGTCCCAGCTACTCAGAAGGCTGAGGCAGGAGAATCGCTTGAATCCAGGGGGCAAAGGTTGTAGTGAGCCACGGTTGCACCACTGCACTCCAGCCTTAGTGACAGAGTGAGACTCAAAAAAGAGCTACAGTATTTCTCAAGAGGAGGTAAACAAATCACTGTGCAATTGTGCAACCCAGGCAGGAAGAAGTGGGGTATATCACAGTAACCCCAACACTGTCTGTGGATGAGCTCTAGGTTAGCATGGGGAGGAGAAAGAGCGAGCTGTAGGTACCCAGGTCCATGGCCTGCCATGGGCCACACCTGAAGCCCCTGGCTCCATAGGCAGAGGTGGCTCAGGGGGGCTGCTCTGGAGGGCAGTGCCACCATGCTGTCAAAGTGTGCCAGTGAACCTTGAATGAGCTGCAGTGGCACAGCAGATGGTGCCCTGACCCTGGTGACCCCCTGCTGCTCAGTGAGAGCCATGCTGCCTGAGAATGGGCAGTATGAGGCTTGAGTCACCTGCCATGTGCAAAGCTGGACCCACCCTCTGCTGTTCACAGGGCTTTGTTGTGACAAGATGCCAGCCCCAGCCCTGTAGGTCCTTGCTGGGCTCCTGCCACCCACGCCCAAACCACAGTAACTTCTGTCAGATGTCATCCCACAAGCTACTGCCTTGGCCAGGAGACATGAGTCCCTGGTCGTGACACCACCTAACTGCATGAACCAGAGGGAAGCTGGGCAAGCTGAAAAAAGGGGGAGAGAGGCTGGAATCCACGCAGAGCAAACATTCACGGGCAGCATGTCTTTGCAGAACTCTGCTAACTCTACCCACAAAACCTCACCTGTGGCAGAAGGCTAATGACTCAGTGAATGCATGTCCTTGGAGGCAGCTTGTCTGTCTTCTCCAACACTCCACCAGGGGTGGGGGCATCTCCTGTGGCCCTATTGTCAGAAGTCTCCCACGCTGGCCCTCAGCTTTCCCGTCAGCCACTGAGTGGTGTCCCTCATGTGCCTACTGGGGACTATAGGGAAGTCATTTAAATTTAGCACATGGTCCCTGCTTGGAAACTTAGGATGATGTACTTAGAAAAATACAATGCACACAAGAGGCCATTGCTCAGTGAGACTCAGTATTGTCTAATGTAACAGCCTCACAGCATCATAAGATATCACCCCAGAATGGGAAGTACCTACCTAGGCTGATGCTGGGCCCACCCAGGAGGCTGCTCTGGTCTGTGAGGACTGGGGAAGGCCCAGCCTGGGCAGATGCTGTTGCCAGGTGAGCTGGGCACAGGGCTAGAGAGGGGCATGGGAGCCGGACTGTGGGGGCGCTGAAGATCAAGCAAGAAAGCGTGATTCTTGTTGGCTGTCAGCACCTGCCACGCCTTCTCAGGCTGAGCCCTGCAAAGCACTGAGAGGCAGCCTGCCTGTGGGAGAGGGGGCTATGCTCTGGAGCAAGTCGGACCAGGGCAATGCCCACTGAGAGAGGAGACAAGGAGACTTGCTGGGACTTGGTGAGAATGATCTTAGCGGGTGAGGAGAAGTCTGAAGTCCAGGCTGGGAGATGAACCTCATATCCCAGTTTAGAGGTCTGAGTCCTCCCTGCATCGTGCCTGGGAGCTGGTAATAAGTTTGGCACATGCATACAAACCTGGGTGAAGGCCCCCATATGGGACCCCTGTCCAAACTGTGTGAAAGGAGGCAGGTGACAGCAGCAGCTGTTCTCTGAAATGTGTGGGCTTGTGGGGAGATGGGTAGAACGGCAGGCTGACAGCTCCTGTTAAAAGGCACAGGGAAACTGATTGGACATGCTAGAGAATGCTCAGGAAACTTCTGAGTTCTGCCTCTGGTATATGCGTGCTGTCCTTGCACTGCAAGATTAGCTATAATCCAATGTGAACTTGAAAAGGGGAAAGAAAGCAACATCTCTATTCAGCTTACATATCATCAATTACACTGCAAAAGAGAGACATTCAAGGAAACACTACTGGGCACCTAGGCCTGTCGGCCTCGGAAAGGGCATCTGCTGGTTTCTTAAGGTTTAGGGTTGAACAATAAAGTGGCTCACACAGCAGCAACTACCAGCATCTCCAACAGATTCCATCAAAGACTCAGATGTTCTGACGTTTCCAGTTTCTAGTCATGGGACTTCTAAAAGCAGAAGATGATGGGGCAGGTGCACTAGAATCTGTCCCTTCCCAGGTGGTGCCCTTCACTCTCACCAAGGGGCTGTGGCCCTGACTGTGGCAATGTGAGTCCAGGCAGTAAATGCTGCTTGAGAACTTACTGTGTGCCAGGCCTGGTGAGAGAAAAGGGGAAAGACACAGTACCAGGCAGGCAGGCCAGCATGCGCAGCACTGCGGGGCTGCCCTGGGGCGCAGTGATGGTGGGTACTGTAAAGGTGCGGTCTCTGCACAAGGAGAGGGTTGTTCCTCTGACAGGGTGGGCGGCGAGTGCACTGGACGTGGCTTTGCGCAGCTGTTGTCAGTTTACTGCCCTTCAGGTCCTGAAGCTCCTGTCACTACCTACTCTGAGACAGGTTGCGTCCTTCAGCTGTTTCTCCCATGACGTGCAGGGTGCTGAGCTGTGTCAGTGGAGTGTGCTGAGGGGCACTGAGGAGGCAACAGCTCTCCTGCCAGCCTGGGCCACTGGTAGGGGAGGACATCCAGAGGGGCCTGCCCAGCCACGGGCCCAGAACTCTGTCCTGCTGCCACCTTGTAGTCTCGGCCTGGTGATAATCTTCCCGCATCCCTCTCTACATGGAAACCAGAGTCCCCACACTCCCAAGGCCTCCTGCCTCTGTAGGTGCCTGGACCCCCGGCACCCATCACTGCTGGAAGCTAATGGCTGCTCTCCTGCCCACACTTGGGGCTACTGCTTGCCAGCAACTCCAGATTGGCTCTGGCCCAGCCAAACAGTGGACATATCTCTGTGTCCTGTGGACTGAACCATACCTCCTCCCATGTTCATTCTTTACTGGACACGCTCCCTCAGCCCTAGGGAAAAACAACACAGCTTCCCTCTGTCCTAGAGTTACTCACTTCTCAGAGGTAATAGTTCTCTATATGGAACTCCCTGGTTAGCTTATGGCCTGTTGTCTGTCTCCAGATGGACCCAGAGGATGAAAAGCCATTCCAGTGGCCTGGGAAGGGAAGCTACATGCTGGGAAAAGAACAAGGGGCCCGAGGGGAGGCCCTACCACGGAGTCCAGGTCAGCCTGCCAAGTCAGGGTGCTCCCAGCCCTGGAACTGCTAGCTGGGGAGGCGAGGGAAGCCGGTAGGGGTGGAAGTAGGGGCTCTGAGCACTCCAACAAGATGCTAACCTCTGCACCTTGGTTTCCAAAGCCACGGGACAGTGCTAGCATCCATTCCTCATAGGCCTAGGAGGCCAAGGTAGCTGCACAGCGGGTTGCTGAAGCATCTAGCCCCAGGCCTGGCACTGGCACACACTCCAGATGTATTGGGTAAATGTGAATTTACAACTGTCTACAGTGCAGGGAATAAGGTGACACTGCCCCTATTATTTGTACTACTATTTTCTCCTGGGCCACGGTCATTTTTCCAGTATTACTCACTCCCTTTCCCTTTGGTGTTTATACACATTCATGTGGTTAAAACACACAAATGGCTTCTCTGGAGCATCCAGCTCCGAATTTTAACCCAGAGACTAAGAGAGAGAGATGCCGCCACATCCCCTACCTCATCTCATCTTCACGTCACCATCACTATCATCCATACCTACTTACTGAGCCACCACCAACCAGTTACCCTGAAGTCCAGTTTCCAAGGCTACAGTTCTCCCAGGCAACCCCCACGGATCCCAAATGTGTGTTTGGGTGGTGAATTCTGATTTGACTGCTGTTTTGGTCAGCAGGGACCTTCCGTATATGCCCTGGTGAGCATAGGGCTTGAGCTCTTCAGAAAGCACTCATATCAAATGGTACTAATTTGTGTCCTAATTTGGGGTTTAAGAAAGATGTGATCTCTCTGACCGCCTAGGTCAGAGGATCAGCAGGCGACCTTCATGCTGCACCAGGGAGTTTCCTTTTCACTGGCGGGCACAGCAGGCCTCTCAGGGGTTCACAGTATCTATCACAAGTGAGAGGAATGAAAGTCTCTGATCACCGTGGGGGAGCGAAAGAAAATGGCTGAGCCCATGAGCTTTCAGAATGATTAGGCTTCGGATGAACCAGATGGTACTGTTTGCCATAAGGGTTCCAGAGGCAAAGGGCTGCAGGGTATCTGGGTACCCCAGAACTGTGTATAGGGCTTCACATTTTTTCCTGACTCATCTTTTTGATGGAATAAATTTATCAAACAGAACCATTTAAGGTAGAAGAACCCTTTCTATGATGCTTCTGGGAAATCCTGTTGTTATGGGTGGAGACATACAGTTTGGGCAAAGATCACACACCTGGAAATCCCCCTCAACCATGACTGAAGCCTACCAAGACTGCAGATATCGTATTCCAGCCAGAAATGGAAAAGTGAACACTCAACCCATTCAACTGCATCCTTTGGCCAAGCAACAGCCCATTGGTTTGCTTGAAGAACAGAAGAAACTATTGGAGAAATGTGACCTATGGCCAGCAAGAGCCAGAGGGGCCTGCCTGAAACCCAGGGTCCAACTTCAGCCAAATCAGCTTGAAGGGACTGTTCAAGTCCTCTGTGCAGTGGGAGTGGGTGGGGGGTGGGGGGGCTCTCTATCTTGGCTGACCTGATCCCTCCACCCTCAGTGGCAGAAGACCTTGGCCTGCCTGGAACCTGCCAGGGTAAGGCTAAGATGGCTGCTTGTTGAACACCAGCTAGAACAGAGCCAGCACCCAGATGACACTCACCTAACAGCAGCCATGCAGGTGAGAATGCCATTTACCACGTGAGAACTTGCCGGTTATCCTGGGTGCTGTCACCATGGGTTTTAGTCATACAGACAGCTTGCAAGTAATTGCCTCCATTTTTCCTCCTCCTAATCAGTTGTGAAAATGCTTGTTGTCCTTGGGTGATGTCTGTCCTCATTTGAATATGACTACAGATGTCGCAATCAGAAATCAATTAGACAGCCTGGTGGTGGGGCTGCCAGTCTCAAGGGCCTCATCCTCTACCCCAAACTGGAATCTAGGTCTGACTGTTTCTAAGGACAAAAATTCCCTGGCTATACCAATCTATTTAGGAAACAGACAGCCACATTCCCGGGCATCTGTTCTAGGATAAGCCGACTTACTCTGGTACCTGATTTTACAAAACACAAGGGAGTTCTTTCCCCCAGGGCAGTGATTACAGTCATGACCCAACCCAGGCCAAGGCATCCTCCTGGCGGAGCCCTTGGCAGAGCTAGACTCCTGCTTTCACTCTTAGATGAGACTTCTCAGTGAATTCCCTGAGCTCCAGTGCTTGGAAAGCAGTTCACCAGCCTAACAGACATAAACAAGTTTTGAATAAATTTCCAGGGTCTTAAACGGGTGACTCCACAGCTTCATGAATCACAAGCCGAGGTGAATGACATGTACTTTTCTTTCTGATCAAAGTCACTCGCTCTTGGTACCTGTCCTACAACCTTGCTTTTTGAATTTAAATATAGGAAACAGGGAATTTAAATATTAAAGGGAAATAAAAATAATGATGATAGAGAAAGATCCCCAAATCTGGGCCTTTGAAGAATAACTTGACCAGATGTAAGGTAGTCCTTAAACCTGGTTCCTTGATTATAGCAGCTGCTGGCTCTGGAAAAAGGGCTCATCTGAAAACTGAGGGGTGATTTGGGATCTGGGCAGAAGAGCGGCTTTGCCTATAGCAGCCCTGCAGAACCTTGCCAGGAGTCTGCTGCCGAGTGGGGGACACTGGAGAGAACCCTGAGGCAGCCTTGTGCCTTTGGGTGGTGGGGACGGGACTGGTCCAGGATCAGTCCAGGGCAAGAAGCAGCGAAGTCCAGGTCAGAGACATGGGTTACTATCCTCCACTCTAATTTGATTAAAAACTAACGCCACAGACACAAACACGTCCCGGTAGTCCCTTTCACGCTACACACTTACAACTTTTCTTCAGTGACATTTCCTCCTTTGGGGACCACACAGGATCTGACTTAATGTTTGATGATGGCTCATGTGCACATGCAACCAGGCCCTCCTCAAAGATAAGTGGACATGCTCGCCTCATCATGACAGCAAAGGACAGCATGGTTCCAGGAAAGAGCCACGACAGTGTTTCCCTTAAGCCAAATTAAATCACATACTGGTGTAAGGCCTATGGTAACATATTATTCTGTTCCACTTTTCATTCTGTCTGACCTAGTCCCTGAGCAATAGGACTGCGGCTAAACAAAGGCAGTTGTTCAAATAATTATAGGCCCTATGTGAAGAGGCTAATCGTTTTAGTCTTGAAGTGTCAGTGACTCATCATCTTGGACTTTTGGCTTTGATGTGTATTCTCGCTGAAAATGTGGAGAAGGGTCTGGCTCTGCCTGGCCGCTGACAGCTCCCGAGCCGGCTGGTGGTATCATGTCGCCCTCTCGTGGCCTCCGGAGCAGCACGGCATGCTTGCAGCCAGAGCGGGAGAACAATCCAGGCCTCCTCTCCCTCTACCTGGGCAGCCCTGGTGAGGAGTGCTGGACCCTCCTGAGATGACAGGGTCACTGAGGCTGACCTGCCACAATTCGGCATGGCCCACCGGCCTTGGGTGCTGGCCTCCATCTCCACCCTTAGTCTGTGAGTGACCAGACATGAGAACACAAGACACTGGCCCAGATTTTCAGCTGTCTCCCCCAGGCTCAGGACAGTGTGTGCCTGGCACAAGTCAGTAAATATCTGTTGAATAAATGGATAAAACTGGGGATGGAGAGGACTCCTAATTAGACTCCAATTTCTCAGTTAAGTGTTTTTACTGATACACAACGGATCATTTTAGTTAGCCAAGGAACAGTGCTTGCTCTGATGACTTACTTTAATACCTTTAAAAAGGTTCCACTCTGTCTCATTTAAAGCAGCCAAACTCCTTCCCTGTGTTCACAGACCTGACTCACAAGAGACTGTATCTGTAGATATCAGGAACTAAGGATGTGCTTTCCAACTGCATGCGTCACCTCAAGATAAGACTGCAGCCCCGCAGGTGGGTTCAGGGGCCCCATCATATTGTCCACACAACCAGCTCTGAAGGGCATCAGAAGCAGAGGGTGCTGCTGGCAGCATTTCACTTTTTTAAATGCTGGTGACAGGGCTTTTTCCTTTTCCTAGAGTGTAAAGGCATCATTCTGATCATTGTTCTAACTTGTTTGAGGCTTAAGTCCATACTCTTCTCCCTTGCTAGCACCCTACAGGAAAATTAGGTTGTCCCAAAGCCAGCTACCACTAATCCCGAGAGCATCTTTTTATTCTTTAAGTCACAGGGGAAAGTCCATAGGGAGAAAAACTCTAAAACACATGGTACAGCTTTTACACACTCAGAGGACCCCCTCCAGGATGACCTGTGGGAAGCACTGGGATGGACCAAGGCAGGGCCGCCTCCTACCCTCCATCTCTTCATGGCCTTCACCAAGCAGATTTCTGCCTCAAGTATGAAGCCCCCACAACAGTCATCACCTTCACCTGGCTCAGCGTGGACACCTTGGCCAGTGAAACCATGCTCAGGGGAAGGGCCTGCAGGCATGTCGACTGGCCCACGCTCCCACCCTGAAATCACTGTGCCAGCTGGCAAGAGGCAGGGCGCTCACTAGATTCAAAGCTCCTTGAGAACAGGCCCAGCTCCTTCCTTCTGCTTCATCCTCTTGGGAAAACCCCCTGGTTCAACCCAAGAGAGGCCATGAAAGGCCTATTGGCTGATTTTTAAGTTGGCTCTTCTGCTTTCTATGCCAAACTTGACTGAAAATGCAATGCTGCTTTGGACCCCATACCATTCCAGAAACTTTACCGACCACCAATGTGTACCAGTACAGTGACAGCTGCTGGGGAGAGAGAGGAGGGGCAGTCCTTGCTTTCAGGGACTGTTGTGTGGGCAGCAAGCACAGAGCTAAGCCCTGAGTCCAACCAGGCACAGTCACCTCTTGGTATCCCTGGGGGATTATTCCAGGTCACCCCTCAGATACCAAAGTCCTCAGATGCTTAAGTCCTTGGTATGAAATGGCATGATATTTGCATTAACCTTCACACGTCCTCCTGTACACTTTAAACCATCTGTAGATTATTTATAATCTAGATGACTAACAGAATGCCTATATATCACTTCATTCACATGGACTCAGTGTAGTGGTCAGCATGTAGCAAATTCAAGTTTTGCTTTTTGTAACTTTGGGGAATTAAAAAATAAATATTTTCGCTGGGCGTGGTGGCTCACACCTGTAATCCCAACACCGTGGGAGGCCAAGGCAGATGGATGGCTTGAGCCCAGGAGTTTGAGACGAGCCTGGGCAACATGGTGAAACCCTGTCCCTATATAAAATATAAAAATTAGCTGGGCATGGTGGTGCACACCCAGGTCCTCAGGAGGCTGAGGTAGGGGTACTGCTTGAGCCTGGGAGGTAGAGGCTGCAGTGAGCTATGATCTCTGCCACTGCATTCAAGTCTAGGGAATGGAGCAAGACTGTCTCAAAAATATATATGTATTTTTCAATCCATGGTTGAATCCATAGATGAGGAACCCATGGACGTGGACACCTGATTATCTCAGGTGCCATGAAAACATCCAGGTATGCAAGGGGCCCAGTGGTGGGGAAGGGGACGAAGCGCTCCAGGAAGGCAACGAGAAGAGGCAAGGAACGTTTCAAAGAAGAGGTAGGTGGGGCTAGAGAGATGAGAGGAGATGCCAGCCCCAGATGACCTGAGTCTCACGGGGGAAGAGGTGGCAGTCACAGCCAGTCTCCATCTTCACCCTCTGCTCCCCTCCTGGTCCCCAAGCACCAATGCAACATTAATGGTACAAGTAATCTGGGGACCTGAATGCAAAAGGAGAAACGCAAAGAGAGACAGGCAAAGGCCTCGGAAGGTCAAGTGGGTAAAGAATGGAGAGTCCAAATACCCTTCAGAGGAGCGGGGATCCTGGGAAACGCAGACCTCAGCGTGAGCAGGAGGGAAGGCTGGTAGTAAGTCACTGAAATGGTTTGCATGACAGTCAATAGCAGTAAAGAAAAACTTGAAAAAGCAAGGGTGCTAGGTTTATATTTCTTCCTCTGAGCTATGGCACATAAACTAGGGTAAGTGATTATGGTATTGGAGAAGCTTTAAGCTGGAGAATTCTCTGCAGTTTTGGTCATCTCATTAAAAGGAAGGTGCAGGAGAGGGTCATAATCCTAAGAAGGGAAGGACAACTGAGCATGTGCAAGGACTGCAAGAATGTGCATGCAAGGACGTGATTGGATCCGGGAGGCCCACAAGTGCAGGGATGGCTTGGAGGGACAGTGGCAGTGGCCTGGCACTTGGAAGAGGTTTCTGGGCACAGAAGCCACTGCTCGCCAGGCACACATTCACTGCTGCTGCAGCCTCAGGGGCTTTATGACTTTTGTTTTTTGTTTGAGACACAGTCCATTCTGTCACCAGGCTAGAGTGCAGTGGTACGATCATGGCTCACTGCAACCTCAATCTCCCAGGCTCAAGTGATCCTCCTGTCTCAGCCTCCCAAGTCTCTGGAACTACAGTTGTGCACCACCATGCCTAGCTAATTTTGTGTTTTTTGCAGAGACGAGGTCTCACTATGTTGCCCAGGCTGGTCTGGAACTCCTGGGCTCAAGTGATCTGCCTGTCTTGGCCTCCCAAAGTGCTGGAATTACAGGCAAGAGCCACTGTGCTTGGTCAGGCACTTTACACACTTATCTAACCTGCTCTACCCTGTTGCATTAGGTGTTATCATCCTCATTTTCTAATGAGTAAACAGATACTCCAGGAGGAGAAGCAGCTTTGCCAACATCACCCAGCCAGAAAAGGGCAGTGCCAGACACAAATCCAGCCCTGCTGGCTCCCAAAGGCTCTGTGCTTTCCGCCACACCCTGCCTCCCCAAGGCAGAGAACATCCAGAGGGCACTGGCAGGCAGTGAAGCCTCCTGACAAATACTAGGCAAGACACGTCCTTGGAAGGCCAGGTAGAGAAAGGTGTAAGCATTTTCTAGGGACAAAGAAATCACTGTGCAGATGCGGTTTCCTGGGGATACACTTCACCTCCATCATTTGGCTGGAGCAGAAGAGAGAGCTGCTGAGGGCCACTCCAACAGCTGTGGGACAAATCTCCCACCTGGCTGCAGATCACTGGGATGAAGGGGCCATGCAGCCTGACTAACAGCAGCCTGCTCACCCGCTGCAGCCTCCCTGGGCTTCCCTGACAGTCCACGAAAAGGCATCTGATGGGCTCACCATTGGGACTGCAAAGATCCTGAGCCCTCCGGCACTCTCCGCTCAGTCAGAGGCCAGTGTCTGAATTAAAAGTGATGTGCAAAGACCCGGGCAGGCGAACACACACCACAGAAAACCTGTCTGTGGCAGCTTATGCAAGGGTGTCTTTAACATTGGACTCTATGGTAGAATCAGTGATTCCCAACAACATCTGAGGCTGAGGGAAGGAGGGAGGTGGGATTGAGTCTCTGAGACTCCACCTCACTGGAAAGCACAGCCCTGGTTTGAAGTTGCTCAGACAACGTTCTTGAATGAGAGGTAGGGAGGTGGGAAAGCATCATTCCCAGTAGGGTGTGGGCACAAGGTGCAAAAAAAAGCCCTCTGGGAAGGGCACAGCCAGGGCCACATCCCCGAGGCATCTGCTAGGTGGGAAAGGGCAGCCTCGGCCTCACATTGATGCACGGGCCCTACTGACAAGTACTTAGATGTGCACAGCCCTGCACCTCCCTGAGCCGCATGATCACTCTGTTAGACAGGCTGGGAAGGGGGCATCATCATTTCGTTTGTATGTGAGGTCACAGAGGCTGAATGCACCAGCTTGTAGGGAGCAGAACTAGGGCTTGAACCCAGATTTGCAACTTGAAGCTCAAGGCCTCATCCACTACCAATCAACCAACCCAGACTGTGCTCCACCTTAGCTTTCACATGCTCACTGAGAAGCTGGACAGAGGGAATTTGTGTTCTAGAAAGCCTCTGGTTGTCTCGGGAGCCCATTTTGGTGTCTAAAAGGCATACATGTGGGCACTGACTGGTAACTGATGTGTTCTGACGCAGAGGAGCCTCATGCCCCCAGGAAGTGCTTACCCCTTCCATGGGCGCGATGAGCAGGTCATACAGGGCACGGAGCGGGGGCTTGGCGAACGAGCTCTGCCTCCTGGAAAGAGAGGAGGTCCCGTCCTGGGTCGGTGACACAGTGTTACTGAACAGGCTTGTCATGCTCTGGCAGCTCCTGGGGAAGGAAGGGCCAAGGGATCAATCAGGGCCACGCAGGCAGGTGAGGATCACCCCAGCCCTCCCAGCCATGCCTCTGTACGGAACGCGGGCCGAGGCCTCACAGCAGCACCCCCGCCAGCCTCCCTCCCAGCTCCATCCCCTTCTCTTCCCTTTCAGGTAATTTTCACACTACAGTGAGCACTGTCAGAAACCACGGGGTAAACCAGCTGCACACAACAGCTTACATTTCTATGGAGTTTTTTCTACATAATCAAATGTCCCTAAGTGCTGTTCAAAGGATTTAATTACATCCTGTGTGGAGCAATTGTGTGCAGGCAAACGTGAGGACCATTAGAAATCAGGGACAGCCACCAAGCTGATGAGGACAGTGCCCTAATGCCAATTAATTTACCATGTGGGGGCTGTAGACAGGACAAAGGACATGTCAGCCCCCACCTTGGGCTCAGAGCAGCCACTGGGCACCCACCTGAGCAACAGCACAGGCTGTGTGGCAAGGCAGCAGAAACCCCTGGTCCCATGGCCTCACTGGGAAGATGCTAGGAGCGGCTGACCAGGCAGCAGCTGCAGGGTGGGTTGGTTTGAGTATGGCTGTGTAGTTTTGTTTCACTTTTCAACTTATGTTCCAATGTTTCCAGGCATAGATTAATACAGAAGCATTTTCAACCCCAAGGATGCCAAGTTTCATACTACCAACATGGGATGAGAGCATTCACTGATTCATTCATTCACTCATTCATTTGGAAAATTGTCCCAAAGTGCTGGCTGTCTGCTAGGCACTGGCATAGTCTCTGGGAACACAGAGGACAAAATGCACAAGTGAGCAGAAGAGGAACAGGGAGGAGAAACAAATCCATTTCCAATGCAGCAGCAAGGCTGCCCACGCTCATTCTCTCAGAACCTGCCCTGTGGCTTGGCCAGGGTGGCTGCACCACAGCCATCAGTGACATTCTCTGCCTATTGGACAATGACTTTTTTTTTTTTAGACAGACAAGGTGTCATCCTTCCTGTAGAAGATAGCTTGTGTGTGTGTGTGTGTGTGTGTGTGTGTGTGTGTGTGTGTGAGAGAGAGAGAGAGAGAGAGAGAGAGAGAGAGAGAGAGACAGAGAGAGACAGAGAAGGTGGTGTTCCATGGCCCAGGCTGGAGTGCAGTGGTGCCAACAGCTCACTGCAGCCTCAACCTTCTGGGCACAAGTGCTCCTCCCACCTCAGCCTCCTGAGTAGGTGGGTCCACAGGTGTATACCATGACACCCAGCTAATTTGTACATTTTTCTTAGAAGAGATGGGGTCTCACTGTGTTACCCAGGTTTGTCTTGAACTCCTGGGCTCAAGCAATCCTCTCAAAGTGTTGGGATTACAGGCGTGAGACACCACACCCTACCACCAGTAATCTCTTCACCTTGATTTAGACACTGTGCATAGTGTTGGAGTTTCTGCTACATATTCTAGGATCCTTATGGGGGAAAGACCCTGCTACTTAAACCAGATACAATTGCTATCTAGTTGACAGCAACTAGATTGTTGCCTAAGAAAAATACAGAAGGCTGTTCCTCTCTGCCAGTCCAGGCCAGGAACTGCGACAGCAAAATAAATTATTTGAAAGATTCAGTGATGTGTTTTCCAGGTAAGGCTTCCACCCTCAGCTCTCTCTCACTCTTCCTGGCAATGCACCACTTGACCTAAATTCTAGGGTTGTGCTAAGCCAAGCTCTCAGCACCCTCAGCCTCCAGCCTGGTGCCTGCAAGAGGAGAACAGAGCGGCAGGACTTGGAGGGCTGGAGAGCCCACCCTCATCTGCTCCCTGGCCTCGCTCACTCTGGAAACATGTAATTACAAGTGACGAGAGCCGAAGCATGTCTTTGCCATCAGAGCCAGTGAAGCACAGATAACCCTGGAGTGACACTCGGAGGCTCACTTAATTCCACAGAATACACTGCAAAGAGCAATTCTCCCCTCAAGGAGAGATTTCCAAATTGCTCTCCCGAGGAGGCGCTTTGGTGTCTGCACGGCACTGTCTGTTACCACACACACGCATTCTCAGCAGACAGGGAGCATGGCCCGGAAGAGCCCAGGCTGCCATCCAGACAGCAGATGGGTGGCAGCAGGAGCACTAGGTGCCCTCTTCCTGTGTACCTCATGTTTCACAATCTAGATGATGGCCTGGACTGTGGGCGCATGTACCCCCAGCTTGAGGCGCCTGAGTCTGATCAGTCCAGCTGAGGGCGCTTAGGAGGAATGCCGTGCCCCCAGACAATGCTGTGAACTGAGGTCCTCAAGATGACTGATGGGGACACTCCACAAACCTTCAAGGCCCTTCGTCTTTGAACTGAAAAGGATCCTACTAGAGAAAGAGACGCCAGCTCTAGGGAGTTCTCAGGAGAGCCCCAGCTGTCCAGGGAGACCCAGGAGTTCCTTCAGCTGCTCCAAAGTGTGGCTACTTCTTTCAACATATCAGAACCAAACACCCGGCCCAGCTGACCTTCCCTGAGAAGCACAAGGAGTCAGATTGGGCAGTCCCTGGAGGTCTGGGCAGGGCACCCCTACTGCCAATGCTGAACTGCACAAGGAGTGCCAGGGAAGGGCTGGAGTCTGATGCCAGCCAGCAATTCAAGAGGAAAATGTCTGGAGGGAAGTGGTGGACAGACCTGCTGAGCTCGAATCCCAGCCTTGGGCAAGTTATTTACCCCTGGGCACTGCTTCATGCCCTGCAATCAGGGGCAGCATCACCAAGGGGCAGGCAGTGTGGGCCTGGAGAGGATGGTTACGGTGCAAGCAGAGCCAGGCAAGGCTTGGGCATGTGAGCTAGAGACAGGCCTGGGGCGGGAAGGCAGAGACCAGGCTGCGGATTCCAGGGCCTAAGTGCTGACAGCGGTGGCGTCTTCTTAATGGAAATGCCATGAGTGCCAGAAGCATTTAAGGGGCCCGGTGGTGCCAACCCATCCCACATATGTCACTGCCCATGATGTGCCAGACACTGTGGATGCCACCTAGGCCATGGGACTTTGCCCTGGGTTCCAACAGTTGCGGGGCAGTGCCAGGGACAAGTCCCTGACTCTCACTGCTGGTCAAGCTGAGCTGAGGGAAGCCTCTTTGGGACAGCACCATCTGATCTGGGCTATGAGGGTCGATTTGGAGGTAGCCTGCCTGGACAAAGTGGAGGTCATTCTGAACAGAGGAACCACATAGGGAAACAGAGACTGGGGTGGTTGGGGCAGTGAGTATGAGGAGTCATGCGGACGGAGAGCTGGGGATACAGGCTGAAGAAGAAAGTGGGCCAGATGGGCCTGGGTGGAGGCTCTGGAGTTATCTATAGGGAGAAGCAGTACCTCTTACCTCTTTAAACAACCAGGATTGCCTGAGCAGGAAGTTCCTCTCCCTAGGCTACCAATTCTTTCCTAGGCGATGAGCATAAGAAGGCAGCTGTGTCTATACCCCTCCCCTGAGAACATTCCCCCCGGCCCCCAGGGCTGGGTTTTGCAGAGTAGCCATGATCAGACCATACGCCACCCTCACCCTGGGCTAACTTCAGTTGGGAAGCCAGTCAGATGCTTTGACCAGGACTGGGAAACATGCAGCCATTTAAGGCACCTGTCTGACCTGGGGATATTTCCTGGAAGACCCTCTCTGGGTATCTGGGTATGTTTTGAGGCAGTGCAGATTCTTTAAGAACCAGATTCTATGCAACAAGATCGTCTTGATGCCAAGAGCTGAAAAAAAAAAAAAAAGAGAAGAACCAGATCCTAATGGGGTGGGCAGGGCACCTGAGCTACAGTAAAGGCTCTGCCTCTGAGCCTCAGCTGAGCACCCCCTGCCTGGAACTTGACCTGATCCTGCACTCTCCAGGCCACCAAGCCCACCTGTGCCCCAACAATGCTTGCTGACCTCTGCCCCCTGGATGCCACATCAAGTGCTAGCTCTCAGCCTCCCACCTTGGCCCTTCCTGTAACCTGGCAGCTCACAGACCAACTATCTCTGGAGCAACAGTTCCTGGGCACTGACCCTGGCTAGCCCAGTCTGGGCAGGCCCAGCAGGACCTGGCCACGGGGCCCCTTGCACTCAGTCAGGCAGTCCTCTGAGAATATCCCTCTGATCTGTGCTGCTACTCAGTGGGGGTCACCTGTCCCTAGAGATATCCTTTTCAAAATAAAAACAAAAGCCTAGAAATAGTCAGCTAGTAATTATAAAACAAACAAACAAAAAAAACCAACCAGCCTGAAACCATGGTTTGAGGTCGAAGTAAATCCGTGAAGACTTTCTCCCTGAGCAGGAGGCATCTGTGACTAGCCGTCTGGCCCCACGGCAGCAGCCTTCACAGGCTGGCATCTGCTGGGCCCAGTGCTGCCTTCCTGCCAAGGCCTATTCCTTAGTAGCTCTTCAGGCAGCAGTGACCTCTGTATTTCTACAGGCTAGTGGCCCTGGTCCACATCGATAGCAGTCTCATGTAGCTGGTCCCCACTGGGGAACTGCCCTGAGAGTGATAGGCTCAGGGGCAGAGAATGGGAGTGTCAGGGGAGGGAGCAGGCAGGAAACCAAGGCCAAGAGTGACTGATAGTCCCTTGAACCCTGGGAGCCCTCTGCCGGAGGTGCACATGCGGGGAGGGTGTTGGGTTGGGACTCCAAGGACAGGATGTGGCAGGACACAGCCCCTCTCTGGTTGCATGGGTAGACCTGAGGTTTCCTTGCCTCCGCCATCATTAGTGCTGCTGCTGCCTTGTGCAGACAGCTGGGAGCTGGTAAGGGTGAGCTCCTTTCACATGCAGCTTCTGTTCTCACTGTAACAGTTCAAGCAACACACTGCAGCTACCTTACTGGGGTACCTCTGCCTAGAGACCTGCATAAAGATATATTCCCAACAGTGCAAAATAGTAAAGCAGCCAATTCCATAGCCCTGAGCCTTACTGTTCATGGATGGGAGTGGACCACCAGTTTGCCTAGACATGCCACCAAAGAGCTGTGACTCTGGCAAGGCATGTCACTTTCTACTTCCCTCTTTTCCTTGCTGGTAAAATAAAGGGTTGAGCTAAAGTTCTTGTAGGCCTCTTCTAGGTTGTGTGTTGTGTTTTTTTTTTCTTTTAACTGATAATCAATCCAACTGGAACTTCTAGCTTTAGAAAATGAAAAATCTCCTCTATCTAGCCAAGCCCTCAACCCCTCTACTGAGCCTCAGCCCTTCCTGTGTCTCCCCTGTGTGGGAACCAGGCATGGGACAGTTAGGATTCAGGCACAGCTTTCTGGTGTTACAATCTGCCCAGGAGAGTTGGCACTGCTGATACATGTCCTGGTGGTGAAGTGTGGTTTTGGGCCTCAGAGTCACGGTGGCTGGCAGCGGGTGCCCGGAGCTATGAGCCCCAGGTGGCAAAAGGCTCACAGCGGCTGTCAGGTGCGCACTGGAGTGTGAGGGACGACCTGCTCTCTGCCGCTGTCCTTCCTGCAGTGTCATGACAACCTAGTGCTTCACGGCTTCATAGAACAGCCACCGAGGGCACATATAGTATCACTTCAATCTCTGCAGGCCTTTCACCCTAGCTGACTTCTGCCTCAGCTCTGTGGACTCAAGAGGACAGTGTTTTTTGCTTTCTAGAATGGGAGCGCGGAAAGGGGTGGAAACATGCTTCCCACATGGCAGGAGTGTGAGCTGCAGCAGGGGCTGTGCTGCCCATGTACAAATGAAGGCAGTCCAGAGAGGGAGGGCACACATGTAGCCCTCTGCCGGTACTGCCAGGCCTGCCATGGCAGCCTCACCCACTCAGAGCCTGTGAGGTTACTCCTCCTTTTCAGATGAGGAACTAAGGACCAGAGAGAGAAAGAGACCTGCACAAAGCCACCAGGCTGGCGGGGGTCAGGACTCCCACCTGGCAGGGTAGGGGCTTTTGCTGTGCCCTCCCAGCCGCTCAGTCCTTAAAGGTGGTATGACAGTGGGCGGCCCCTCCTGGGGACTGTGGCTCCGGGTTTCACAGCTGCACCACCCCAGGGCTCCAGCAGGTGGCACTGGCTCACTTTTCTCACCACCCGGCCCCTGGCTGCCGGGACCCAGTTGGGCTAATTGACAGCCTAGCTCTCGGCAGAGAATCTTCTCACCCCACACTGTCTTTATTAGTTCATTCTTTAGATGATGTTTATTAACCTACTTCAGGAACATTCTCATTTTCTCCACGGCACACAGTCTGTGTGGTGGCAAGAAAAAGAGAGGGCCCAGCATGCATGCAGAGAGAGATGAGGCCACAGAGGGTCTGTGAAGAGCAGCTGAGGGGCAGAGGCATCAGGGGTGTGGCTCTTGTCTCTGGAATGGTGACACACGGCAGCTGGGCTGGGCTGCCCTCGCTGCTCATGAATCTCTCTTTCAGGGAGGATGAAGGGATCTATTCCTGAGGCAGGAGGAAGCCAATGCACTGCTCACACTCCTTTGGGCAGCCGTGCTGTGACGGTGCCTTCGAGCAAGTGTGAGCCTACCCAGGTGTGCAGCTGCTCCCTGGCTTCCCACCCATGCTGGGTTTAAAGAGGGGAGTTAATTCATGGTGCAGAGAGCAGCCTGGGCAAATCCCCCACCCCCAACACACACACACTCCCCTCCCCCAACACGCACACCCCTCCCCCAATACACACTCCCCTACCCCAACACACGCACACACGCACACACACAGATTTCTCGGCTTGGGCCAAATAAGTTCTTTCAGGCAGCTGGGACCCGGCAGACCTCCCTGTGGAGTCTGCCCGCCCTGCCTTCTGTGGGGCAGGCTGCCATCTCAATCAGCTCTGCTCTGTCGCCTGGCTTCCAAGGCAGCGTTTCTGCAGCAGTCTGGGCTTGAGGAATCAGGTCTCCCACGTGCAGAACAGCACTGCCTCCTCAGGAAGAAAGCATCTACATGGGGTCAACAGATGAAGAAATGACAGCTTGACTCTCCCTCAGCCGAGGCTAAGAAAATGACCAGGATGGCCGGGCCCATCTAGCCCTGACATTCCGGCCCTCCTGTCTCTGCAGTAGGGCTAACTGGGTGGCCAGGAGGAAGGAACAAGCATGCTAGAGCTTGGTGCAATCTTGAAGAACCTCACTGGCTGGCTGGGGCTGTCTGCTCCGCACACATCGACCCAGAGGCAGACACTACCGTGGGGGCAGCGCTGTTAGACTGCCTGGTGGGGAGGGGCAGCTAGGAAGGGTGCCACCTGAGGAACGCATGAAGAGGTGACCTGAGGGAAGGCTCTGCTCCTCACAGCATCAAAGAGGATGCCCATTCACCCATCAACAAGGGCTAGGTACCCTCTTGGTGGCCTGGGAAAGCTGCAAGGCGGACTTCAGTGAATGGGGAGATTTAGTCCTTGCCCTCCCTCTAAGGCAGCAACATCAGGGCAGGGCCCTGCTGCCCCACACAGGCAGGCAGCAGAAAGCCTGTGGCCCGAGGGGCCTCTGCTCTCCGGGGAGCCCAAGGCCTAGTGCTATGGCATCAGCCCTGAACCCTCATCTGGTTTGTACCCTCTATCCCAGAAAGAAAGACACTGCACAGAGCACCAGTCCAGGGGCCATCTGAGCAGGACTCACCCCAGGTCAGAGGTCTGCAGGAGTCAGGGAGGGGCCTCAGTGGTGGTGACTTGTTCAAGGTGTGGCTGCCATTTCTCGGCCCTGTCATTTCTCCTCTGATCAGATGCACGGTTCTCACCTTCTCAGGATGTCTTTATCATGCATGTTCCCCTGCCATGCCCTCTGTGCTGCTCTGTGGTCAGGCTGCCCTGGGAGATCCCGCCTGTGCCCCTCACTGGCTCACTGGCTCACCTGCTCACACTCACTCAGGTAAGCCCCTCTACCCCTCTGGGCTGGAGTGTCCTGCCTCACCGTTGAGGACTGCACCTGGCAGACTATGAGTGCAGCTCTTGCTCTGCTGGGATTGAGCTACCTGGAAAATCCTTTGGCTCCTTCCTCCCTCAACGGGGCCCTAACCAGGATGCTCCCAAGTCCCCTCTGGGGCTCTCAACTGAGCTGCATCTTCTGAGGAAGCTGGCCTGAGATTTGAACCTGAGATTTAAGACATTAATGGAAAAATGAATTTGCAAATCCATTATATTCAAGTAACCAGAGATGTCTCAATTCAATTAAAAACCTGGATTCTGAAAGCACTCAGTGACTTCCCTTAATGAACACAAAAGGTTGTCTCCTCTGGAATGAACCTGGCCAACGCTGCATTTTAAGTACTTATGTAATAAGCTGCAGGCACTTCTGTCCATTCCCCTCCTTAATTGCCATGTGCCTGGCTGCTCCTCCAGAGAAGAGCCACAAAGCTGGGCAGGTGCACCCAGGGATCCTGGCTCTTCTGGTGGTGCCTGGCTCCTCTCAAGCCCAGGAATGAGTCTGGAGCTACGTGTGGCTTCTTTCCCCTTGCTCTTGGACTCTCCTAGGCATGATGGGTCTGTGGTAGGTTCCCTGCCTGCACTAAGCGTTGTGGCACACGCCTCCACCAAGAGGGCCTGCATCCACCCTCCTGCAGGAGCTACACAGCAGTTGGCAGTGCCTGGCCTCTGCCTACTCTGGGCACTGTGCTGTGGCCAACTGCTCTTTGCTGTAATGGGTATGAGGCTCTGGGTCCAGGCCTGGAGATGCTCACCTTAAAAGAACCTGATGCCCAGGCCAGCCTTGCATAGGCTTTTCCTGCTGACCCCATTCAGAGGTCAGAACAAAGGCCTGAGCCCAGCAGTCATTGGGGTGGGCTTCTGAAGTGCTCGGGGACAGAGAGAAGAAAAGACAGCCCTGTGTGTGGCAGCCCGCCCAGCTGAACATCCAGCAATACAGCAAGACCCTCTTCCAAAGGGCTTTGCACTTTCAAGCAATTTGTGGGTCCAAGCCTGTCCCTGAAAACAAACCTCTAGGGTCTGATTCATTCATTCACAGAGAACCTCCAGAGCTGGATTAGTCAGTTGTCCGAAGACAGAATTCACTGCCTCAGGAGGTAATAAGCTCCCTGTCATGAGAGGAATTTAGGCAAAAGATGGGTGATCACTTGGCAAGGGAGTTAGATGGATGGGGGTCTCTGGAGTCTGGCAGACCCAGCTCCTAATGCTGGCTCTGTGATTTTCCAGCTGTGAGACCCAGGGCAACTAATTTACCTTGTGTACACCTTGGTGTCATCATAGTGCCCCTTATGGCTGCTGTAGGGATTGACTAAGATAACACACGCAAAGCACTTAGCAAAGTGCTGAGTGCTGGGAAGTAATCAACAGACACTCACTGCTGTCATTATCGTTTTTGTCCCTCCCTCCCTTCCTGCCTTCCTCCCTTCCTCCCAGCCTCCCTTCCTTCCTTCCTTCCTCCCTTCCTTCCTTCCTCCCTTCCTTCCTTCCTTCCTCCTTTCCTGCCTTCCTTCCTCCCTTCCTCCTTTCCTGCCTTCCTTCCTCCCTTCCTCCTTTCCTTCCTCCCTCCCTCCTTTCCTGCCTTCCTTCCTCCCTTCCTCCTTTCCTTCCTCCCTCCCTCCCTTCCTCCCTTCCTTCCTTCCTCCCTTCCTCCCAGCCTCCCTTCTTTCCTTCCTCCCTTCCTCCTTTCCTGCCTTCCTTCCTCCCTTCCTCCTTTCCTTCCTTCCTTCCTCCCTTCCTCCTTTCCTTCCTTCCTCCCTTCCTCCTTTCCTTCCTCCCTCCCTTCCTCCCTTCCTTCCTTCCTCCCAGCCTCCCTTCCTTCCTTCCTCCCTTCCTCCTTTCCTTCCTTCCTTCCTCCTTTCCTTCCTTCCTTCCTCCTTTCCTTCCTTCCTCCCTTCCTTTCCTTCCTTTCTTCCTCCCTTCCTCCTTTCCTTCCTTCCTTCCTCCCTTCCTCCTTTCCTTCCTTCCTTCCTCCCTTCCTCCTTTCCTTCCTTCCTCCCTTCCTCCTTTCCTTCCTCCCTCCCTCCCTTCCTCCCTTCCTTCCTTCCTCCCAGCCTCCCTTCTTTCCTTCCTCCCTTCCTCCTTTCCTGCCTTCCTTCCTCCCTTCCTCCTTTCCTGCCTTCCTTCCTCCCTTCCTCCTTTCCTTCCTTCCTTCCTCCCTTCCTCCTTTCCTTCCTCCCTCCCTCCCTTCCTCCCTCCCTTCCTTCCTTCCTCCCAGCCTCCCTTCCTTCCTTCCTCCCTTCCTCCTTTCCTTCCTTCCTTCCTCCCTTCCTTCCTCCTTTCCTTCCTTCCTCCCTTCCTCCTTTCCTTCCTTCCTTCCTCCCTTCCTCCTTTCCTTCCTTCCTTTCTTCCTCCTTTCCTTCCTTCCTTCCTCCTTTCCTTCCTCCCTCCCTTCCTCCCTTCCTTCCTCCCAGCCTCCCTTCCTTCCTTCCTCCCTTCCTCCTTTCCTGCCTTCCTTCCTCCCTTCCTCCTTTCCTTCCTTCCTTCCTCCCTTCCTCCTTTCCTGCCTTCCTTAAGCAACTGCCTGTACCCACCCTGCTAGGCTCCTTGTGGGATAGAGAGAGAAATCAGAAGTGACTGAGCCTGGCACGAGTGCACAGCCTGGGAGGGGAGAGGGCATGGACACAGGTGACAAATGTAAGGTGCAAGGTTGTGGCACCCTACCCACAGAGAAAGCACCAGGAAGTTTTAGAGAAGGGAGAAGTGATTTCCAGTTGGGGCAATCCAAGGTGGATTTGTGAAAGATGCTGTGTTTAAGACAGCACCTCAAAGGAAAGCCCTCTTTAGCAATGTCCCTATACCCAAGTGAAGACCCTGAGATGTGAATGGGCAGGTCTGGGGTTCCTTTGGATTAGGACAGAGGGTGGGAAGTGTGTCAGGGTAAGACTGTGGAGTACTCAGATGTCAAGCTCCATACTTCCACCCAACTCCACTAGAGCTCCTGTGACTCCTGGTGAGAGAGGGACACAATCAAAACTATGCCCCAGTGAAGACTGTCAGCCTGCCCCAGGTGGATGGCAATGGGATCAACGTGAGGGAGAAAGTCACATCCAGTGAGGGGCAGATCTCATCTCTGCCAATGACAAGAGGGCAGACTTGGGGCAAGTCACCTGCTGAGCACCAGAAGCCGTTTCAGGCTGTTGATAGGTATTAGAATAGGCAGGGAAGATCCTTGCCCACAGGGAGGTGAATATGGATGGAGGCCAGCCACAGCATGCTCTGCATGCCCACATTTAATATGGCACAGGTGACCTGGAGGTCAGGGGTGGAAAGAACACTTAGCTCCTTACTGGGGCCAAAAGCCTCAGAGGCACCGACAAGGAGCAGGGGACAGGGATCAGGACCCCAGCCAGAAAGGTGGGCATGCAACCTTAGGGGTTCAAAGCCAGGGCTCTAGCTATAGCTGGTGGCAGACTGGGTCCCCACTCTGCATTTATTCAAAGTGTTTCTGGTGGCGCTGAGAGAGGTTGTACTATGAAGAAATATCAATCTATCAGGCTTCTTGGTGGAGATTTGAACTTTCAGATCTTTTGAGTGGTTGGTTCATCCCTCATAAAAGAGCCTTTGGTGCCAAAGAAACCTCAGACTCACAGTAGGGAGAGAAAGAAACTACTAGCTACACAGCAGGATACATCTGGTCATTGCCACACTTACTGCGTCCTAGGAACAACTGTCAGTAGGCATGGTCACCTTCATTTTCCAGATAAAAAAGTAAAAAGCTGAAGGCACCTTAAAGAGCAGAGCCAGGTTTCAAATCAAGGTCTGGCTGGCCCCGGCGCCCGAGATTTCTCTTCTGCACCATGTGCTTCCTGGGAAGACAGGTGCTTGCTGGGTGACGAGCAGATCGCTGGCCTACACTGGGCTTTGGCAGCATTGCTGCAGTGCGCCTCTGTGTGGCCCTAAAGCAGGATGGCCCACATGTATGTTCACAAAGAACCACAGCCTGGCCAGGCACGGAGGCTCACATCTGTGATCCCAACACTTCAGAAGGCCAAAGCATGAGGATCACTTGAACCAACCTGAGCTATATAGCAAGACCCTGTCTCTACAAAAAATAATTTCAAAAAATTAGCTGGGTGAGGTGGTGTGCACCTGTGGTCCCTGCTACTTAGGAGGCTGAGGCAGGAGGATTGCCTGAGCCCAGGAGTTTGAGGCTGCAGTTAGCTATGATGGCACCACTTATAACCCAGCCTGAGTGACACAATGAGGCTGTCTCTGGGGGGGGGGAGAGAATAATTACAATTACACATCCATGTAGATACACATACAGAAAGACACATGTGTGCCAGGTCCCAGCTTACTGGCCAGGCTGGCCTTGTGGAGATGGCTCTTCTCTCCACTGTCCTGCTGACACTTTCTTCCCCGGGCTTTCAGGAAATCCTCCTGTGTATTACAGTCACCGCATTCTCTCCCACCTGCACTATAGGCCAGGCTTTCATGCACGGATATGGAGGGCAGGGCAGACTCTGGGAGCACTAATGCTCTCCACTTTCAGGGCCTGACCCTCAGGTGTTGAGGGCAGAGGGGAAAGGGGAAGGGAAAAGCTCTGTAGGGCCTTCCTCTGCACTCCTCAAGAGGGCAGCCAGCTGCAGCTCCCCCAGATCCCCTCCACCCTGCCATTGGCTGCACACTTCATAACATGTGGCTGAGGTCCCTGTCTAGCAGACAACCTCCTGGGTGGGGAACCAGTAAGGTGCTGGGCCCATGTGATCCACCCAGCGGGACACACACACACCCGTGCCATGTTAAGTGTGGGCACGCTGAGCGCTGTGGCTGGCCCACTCCCACCTGGAACCTTCCTTTCTTTCTTTTCTCCCTGCCCTGTAGTCATGGAGGCTGGGCCCATGGGATGAAGATGCCTCTTTCCCCATCTAGTAGGACCCCGGTTTTTGCTGGGGATTCTCTGGAAGGACCCCCTACCAAACTGAGGTTCTCTCTTGCTGACTCCTTATCCAGTCTCCTGTGAGAGACCCAGAGTGTGTCGCAGGGCACTGGAGGGAAGTTGCAGAGACCTGAGGGTGGGCTCTGGCCCTGCTGTGCACCTCTCTTTAGCATAAGGAGACTCCTTTGTCCTCTGTTTTGGCTCTAGTCACTGCTCTCTGGACAATAACAAAGTCCCTCTCCACACTGTGTTCCACACAGATACAACATGGAAAATTAAAGATCCAGGATGCTTGTTGCGCCAGCGGTGGCCACGGAAGTCAGGAAGATACTGGTTCTAAATGACTCTGGATGGGTGTACCCTAATACCAAGGCACTCCCTGTAGTCCAGGATCCAAGATGCAGTCAAAAGCCTATCCTGTTCTTCCTTCACTTTTCTACAGCAAATGAGATCTGCTGACTACCCCAGGTCCAGTCACATACACACATACCACATATACATACTACACACAAACACATACATACACAACCCTGCACATACAAATATACACATCCATTCCCATAGCACCCCCCCCCCCCACACACACACACACTTACATGCATGTGCTGGCCTACCAGTCCTCAGCCTCACTCTCAAAGGGTAGGGCTGCTGCTCTGCCCCTGGGGCTCACACCAAGGTCAGGGTGCTAGCCAAGAGAAGAGCCTTTGTTTTTCATTCAATAGCTGTACCTACCCTGAGTTCAAAATGCAAATGTGTTTTCTGCCAATAGGCAAGAAGAAAAATAATGATTGCAGAGACCTCAGAAATGACAGCAGAACAAAGACCAACTCCTGGAGTGAGAAGGGAGGAAAACCTAAAGCCAAGTCTCACTTGACTTGCATTAGCTACGGTAGCCTCATTGCCAAATCAGTCCAGCAAACCACCCAGGAACAAAGGGGCCAAGGAATCCATAAAATCACTGAGCTAGAGAGCCCCTGGAGAGGGGAGCCCTTACCGCTCCAGCACACAGGCTCTACACACATGGCTGCTTCCACATCACCTCTGTTGGCTCTAGGGTACGAGCACTCCGCAAATGCTAACCACTATCAGCAACCTGCAGAAAAGCCACTTCTAGCCGTTCTGTTCAGTCACAAGCCAGTGCATCTCTTAGCCCAGATCCCTGGCCATACATGGGGCAGAGAGGGAGGCCTGGGGCCCCCCAGCAGGGCCGGGACAGGCTGGCAGGGAAGCTGCAAGGCGTGTTTTGGCACCTATTCGTGGGCAGGTCTCCCTCCTCTCCAGCCTATGTGTGCTCAGCTGTAAGATGTGAGGCTGCACTGAAAGTGTGCAAGGGAAGTTTGCACTGTTCTAACAAGGATACCTTTGCCTCTGTGGTTCCATCAGCAGTAGCTCCACTCTCTTGTGGGATGAAGGCCAGAGCCCCCCTTCCTGGGCTTCCGAGAGAGGTACCAGAAAACATGCAGTGTTGCAAACTTTCCTGGGCCTTAAGGGCTCACTGCATTGAAGTGGGAAGAATGCTGGGTATTTCCCTCATCCAATCTGCCCTTGGTGTCCTCTAAAGGGTCAGGACTGGAAGAGTCTGCAGAGACCCTTTCAACTGCTTTGCTTTTCACAAGGTGGTACTGGGTTGGGTCAGATCTTGCCAAGGGAGCTGGGTGCAGGCTCTGGGGCTGTGGGCCTTGCTGCTCCCCACTCAGTTGCCAGGGCTGGGCACAGTACTCAGCCTGGCTGGGGGCACAGATTGTGTTGTGTAAATGAATCAACAAATTCATCTACAGTACTGTGCTCACTGAAGCTACTGCAGGGCTGCTCAGAAGAACAAAAACTATCTTTCCAGGCCAGGCATGGTGGCTCACGCCTGTAATCCCAGCACTTTGGGAGGCTGAGGCAGGTGGATCACAAGGTCACGAGATAGAGACCATCCTGGCCAAGATGGTGAAACCCAGTCTCTACTAAAAATACATAAAATTAGCTGGGCGTGGTGGTGCGTGCCTGTAGTCCCAGCTCCTCGGGGGGCTGAGGCAGGAGAATGGCTTCAAACTGGGAAATGGAAGTTGCAGTGAGCTGCGGTCACACACTGTACTCCAGCATGACAAGGGTAAGGCTCCGTCTCAAAAGCAGAAACAAAAGCAAAAACCCCATCTTTTCAAAATGAGCACTCCGCCACTCAAAATGCACGCCACCCCCAGGCCCAGGGTTGGCAAGCTAGGGCCCAAGGTATACCTGGCTTGACCCTTTTCTTCCATAGTGCTGAGGTCCTGGGGGACTGGTTGTGACTGCTTGAGTGCCTGCAACGAGGTCACCATGGATGTCTAAAGGTCTTTTGGCAGCTCTCTCATGTAAAGGACTTGATGTAGGAAGGGAAGGAGGATGGAAGAGGCTACAACCCAAGGTGGCCAACAGCTGCTGCACAGGCACACAGACGTCTCATTTCTTCCAAAGTTTCTCCCCCATGTTATCTTTTTTTTTTTTTTTGAGATGGAGTCTCACTCTGCCGCCAGTCTGTAGTGCAGTGGCGCAATCTCGGCTCACTGCCACCTCCACCTCCCAGGTTCAAGCAATTCTCCTGCCTCAGCCTCCTGAGTAACTGGGACTACAGGCATGCACCACCATGCCTAGCTAATTTTTTGTATTTTAGTAGAGATGGGGTTTCACTGTATTGGTCAGGATGGTTTCGATCTCCTGACCTCCTGATCCACCCACCTCGGCCTCCCAAAGTGCTGGGATTAGAGGCGTGAGCCAATGCGACCCCCACCCCTGCTCTTAAGAATTTAAATTTAGCACTATTCTTCCAACTTTACTCAAAACAGCAGAAACCCACCAATTGTACAGTGCCTTCCATGCATTAAATCCGTCAGTGTGTGATTTATACGTTGGCTCCTTTATTCCCACATTACAGGAAGCCTGCAGGGTAAGAAGCCCTTGCCATTCCATAGAGGATGAGACTGAGGCTGACAGAGGTGAAACTGCCTCCCCAGGGTCCTACAGCTCGTGAGTGGCAAGGCCAGAGGCTGAGGTTGCGCTCTGAGCTCCTCACACTCTAGTTTATGTCCTCAGCTTGCCTCACACAGCGGAGGTTAAGTGTCGCCTGCCTCACTGGCTGTGAAGTTGGCAGGGCAAGAACATGAGTCCAGGCCCAGTCCCAGGCCTCCTCACACCTGGTTGTGTCCCTGCATGAAACCAAAAGCAGGGAGAGACAACTGTGAAGGCGGCTGGGGAGAAGCGACTAGGGGCAAACTAGCTGGAAGTTCTGGCCTCCTTACAACCAGGCTGCCAGCTCCTACATCCCCTGCCCTTGGCTCTCTTCCCACTCAACTCAGCCCTGGGAAAGTCAACACACATTTGTCACCCTGACAGCACAATAAAGAGAGGAAACTAGGGCCTGGAGTAGGAACAGACAGGGCACACAATGCCCTGCACAGCAGGACTGCCAAGCAGAGGCTGCCTCCCACCCAGCATACAGTCACTTCCCTCCTGTGTTCCAGGGTCAACCAGCTGCCCTTTAAAGGCAGGCCCTCAGGTTGTGTGGCAGGGACCTAGGGAGTCTGTGATGTCTTTCCAAAGAGGTCTGTCAAAATGTACTCCCAGGTTGTTGCCTGGCAACCAAATGACAGTGGGACAGGTGTCCCTCAACCCCAACAGCCTGCCCTGTTTATCTGGACTCCTGAGGAAAAAAAGGGGTGTGCTGGCTTGGAAATTTTAAACCAGATTCATCTTAAAACCATTAAGGCCTGTTTGGTAGGTAACAGGGAAGTGAGGTCTTGGCACAGACAGGTGAGCCTGGGTCTGAATGAGTGCATTCCTAGGCCCAGGTTCTCCCTCCAACAGTGATGGCATTCTCACTCTCCCTGACCTCCCTGAATGTCAGGCCAGGAAGTCAATGCAGGTACCTGGCCCATGAGTTACTTGCAGAAGTTAGCGAAGAAGTATGTGAAGTTACTCTGGCTTCTGCCTGATGTTGGGAAAGTCAGCTCTGAGGCTATATGAAGAAGCAGCCAACTGTCCCCTGGGACTCCCATCCCAGCCAAATGAGAATTGTCACGTCAAGCATGTCACTGTTTTCTCGCTTGAGCGGGAGACACTGCTGTGAAGCAGAGGCCCTGACGGGCATGGGGCTGCGGAGGCTTCACGCTTGCTGCTGCAAATGCATGACACGAGCCAGGAGCCTAACCAGCCGGAAGGAGCGTCCACTGAAAGCACACTATCTGCGCTCAGAGCACCCTGCCCTGTGCTGGGCCTGCGGAAGGAGCCCCACACGCACCTGTTAAAGAGGTTATTTCGGCGAACCATCCGCAGGAAGCCAGTGGGGTCAGTGACCGAGTTGAGCTTGCTGTTCATCTCTTCAAACTGCTGGTCCATGATGTCTCCTGCTTCACTTTCCGTTTCACTGCTGGCACAGGCCCTGCAGGAAAAATTGCAGAAAAAGCCAATCAGAGAAAGGAAGCGCTGAGCTACAGAAGTCGGCTCTGAGGTCCTGTGCCATTCTGTCACCAAACAAACCTCCAGTGCCGATGGCTCCAGATGCCAGCATCCCCCCACTCCCTCCTCAGTATCCCTGAGGCCCTCTTCTGGAGCTGCTTTTGTCCACTACTTCTAAAGATGAACTCTGGTTCGTTGTTTACGGCCTGTCACCCCCAACTCTGCTTTGAACTCTCTACAGGGGCTGTGTCTGCGTAAGAATTGCATTCCAGCGTCCAGGACATGCATGACAGACTAGGTGAGGTGCCAGCTGTGATGGGCTGGCCAGGCACTCTTCCCAGCATAGAGTGGAGGCAAGAGCAGCTGTGAGGCAATCCTCCCTCCACAAGCTGCAGTCCAGTTCATTCCAGAAACAGTAACTGAGCACCTACGCTGTGCTGGTTACTGTCTAGGCAAGGGGGACATGCAGCCTAAAATAGCATTTTCCAGACGAGGAGACAAATATGCTGGCAAGATCTGCGATGCTAGCAGGGCAGGCACTGCTGGAGACGCAAACCTGAGAACTGCCGCCGATTTGGCCCATTTTCCAAGCTCAGCATGAGGAGGTGACCATTTTTGAATTAATAGATTCCTATTTCCCTTATGACAGACTTTAATAGAACATCTCACAACGAGTTTTAAGTAAACAGAATTGCCCAGGAGTACCTTGATTCATAAGCATGATTAAAATGGCTTATTAAATGTGAAAGCCATGCACTATGCTCTGATGAGACACAGACAGCCAGGCTGGGGCAAATGTGTCTGTGAGAGTGCTGCCCACCTGCAGCCATCCTCCCCATACCACACCACACCTCCCAACCAACTGAGGCTCACAAAGGCACAGGTGTATGTTGAGCCCTCACCTATCCGAGGCATCAGAGCCACATTCAGACTTTGCTGAGATGCTTACTGATATCTCACCCACAGATAATTCCAAGCCCACAGGAAAACTACTTTCAGACCTTCCTGCTAACCAAGGACCGGTGTGAAGAAGTGGAGGGCACCAGGGCACTGCAGGCAGCAGACAGACTTGCAAGCCTCTCATGTGCTAGGCAGGTGGGTCTCTGGAAAGCGGTAGGCCTCCTGTCACCGAGAGGAATAAGGCTTGGTGCAAGGAGATTTGGGTTTAAGGCAAATATCATCCACTTCAAATGGCCAGCCTGGTGATACCTGTGACAGAGAAGGGAACTAAGCTCCACACTGGCTCATTCTGGAGGCCAAATGAGACACAGCATGTAAAGCTGCTATGCAAACTTGAGTGATCTATGTGAACACCAACCCTGGTGTGATGGTTAAATTTATGTCAATGTGACTGGGCTGCAGGGTGCCCAGATATTTGGTCAAATATTACTTGGGGTGTGTTTGTGAGGGTATTTCTAGATGAGATTACCATTTGAGCTGGTAGGCTGAGTAAAATAGACTGCCCTCCCCAGTGTGAGTGGGCCTTATCTGCTGCTCCACTGAAGGCCTGGATACAGCAAAAAAAGTGGAGAAAGAAAATTTGCTCTCTCTGCCCTGTCTCCAAGCAGGTGTATCAATCTTTGCCTTCAGGCTTGGACTTGAACTGAAACTTACACCACTGGCTTTCCTGGGTCTCCAGCTTGCTGTGGCAGATCCCAGGGCTTCTCAGGCTCCATAACCACATCAACCAATTCCTTATAATACGTTTATTTTATCTCTTTAGAAAAACAGATAAAAATACAAGCACATCCTATTTATCTCGTGTGTGTGTGTGTGTTTGTGTGCGTGCGCGAGCATGTGTGTGTGTGTCTATCTTTTATTGGTTCTGCTTCTCTGGAGAACCCAGCTAAAAATATCTAGTAATTCCCAGAACCACACTGATAGCAGGTAAAGTCTTGGCTAATGCCTGCTTTTCTTCCCAGCCTTCATAGTCTGGCACTGGCTCTTTAAACACAGCACAGTACCTGGCATGCAGCAGGTATGCAGTGGGGAACTGCTGAAGGAATGGATGACCTATGCTGGAGAGAATTTTACAACGTGCAATGTATTTTTACAGATTTAATTTTATCTCTATGACAACTCTATGAGGTAGCTCTTATGATCTCTATCTTACATCTAAGGCGACAGAGGTTCCGAGAAGCCAAGGAACCAGGCTAAAGAGTATTAGGTGGTAGTATTATCCATTGAAGGCCTGGACAGAGCCAAAGAGTGGAGAAAGAGAAAATCTGCTCTTTAAGATACAAGCTCAGATCTGTGGCACTCACTGACCTCCCTCCCTCTCCCGCTAAAAGGCTCTAAGCTTCTCACAGACCCCATGCTTCTCTCTCCTGGGGTTTGACTTCGACAGAGAGGGGCTGAATATAAGAATTAGGAGAAACCAGGAAACCTCTAGCATCAAAACAAATCACCAGACTTCCATCACGCTGGAAAACTTTCATCCCTCTCACGGCCTCATGGACGTCAGCTGAACAGGCAAGTAGGTGAGGGCTTGAAAGACTCCTTTGGGAGCTGAGGGCCCTTCACAGAGACCCTGGTAAATATTACTCAACAAGCTCCTCTATCCAGGGACACATTTATCAACTGAATGCAACTGCCTGCTTGGAGCTGAGAAATCGGCTTGTCATTCAGCGCTTTGCAAAGGGGAGAAGAATTGCCTGGGACCGGTATCAGCCTCCATTATCTTGCGGTTCTGTTCTTACTGTCAGCCACAGACCAAGCTCTCAGAATCTGCTGCTTAATGGGGTTGTTTCCTATTTCCTGACCCTTCAAAGTATTAACACTGAGGGGAAAAACAAACAGGCGATGTCACAGATAAGGGGATCTCCCATTTACAAAACAAGCCTCATATATCTATAGTAGGAGTCCCCAGTGCCCCGCCACCAGTCCTCACAGTACACCCACTCTCCTGCACCCATTTTTCTGATCGGCTTTAGAGACGGCACATCTGGTCACCACAGGCCCTGATTGAATTCACACTGCTTCAACAATGGTTACTGGGTGGGGCCCATGTGTAAGAACATAGGGGCTAAACAGATGAGAGTCACATTAGAGCTGCCTTCAAGGCGCTTACTATCTAGTATGACTAGTATTCTTAAGAGTTCTTCCTTCTTACTAGCCAATCCCTTTTGCTCCAATCTCTATTAAAGTTAACAATTCTTTAACTATTTCTGTTCAAATTACTGTACAGTTTCTTATTCTTGCTTTGATACTGACTGACACATACTGTATGTTAATTTAAAAAATAAGGCTGGGCCTGTAATCCCAGCACTTTGGGAGGCTGAGGCGGGCGGATCACGAGGTCAGGAGTTTGATACCAGCCTGGGCAACATGGTGAAACCTCATCTCTACTAAAATACAAAAAATTAGCTGGGCATGGTGGTAGATGCCTGTAATCCCAGCTACTCGGGAGGCTGAGGTGGAAGAATTGCTTGAACCCAGGAGACAGAGGTTGCAGTGAGCTGAGATTGTGCCACTGCATTCCAGCCTGGGTGACAGAGCAAGACTCTGTCTCCAAAAAATAAATAAAAATAAAATAAAATAAATCCTGCTATGACCAAATCCTGGGAGGAAGTCAGAAAACTAAGATAAGCTTTGGTGCCACACACTCACTCATCTGGTCATCAGGCTGACCAACCCTCAAAAACTCATTGTGTAACTAGTTCATGCCGGACACTCAGTTGGGGCTGGGATTACTTCAAATAAAGAATGCTTGTGCCCTTGAGAAGCCCAGAGAAGCTCCTAGATAGGCAGGCTAATATCTGCAACATGAAAAATAAATTATTACATAGTAGTACATGTATGTATAGAGAGACTGAATGAACAATCAGTACAGGATGAGTCGGGGAGAGGGCAAGAAAAGAGAGGAGGAGAGAATAAATATAAGGATGTGAATAAATAAACAGCGGCTGTACAGAAAGAGCCCCTGAAGCATTTAATCTCACGGCCCCAATTTTAGCCCCTATTCTGATGGCCATGATCTGAAACGGAGAAGAAACAATAGACACATTGGCTTTGCAGACAAAACTGGCGGGCATAGCTCAGCAGAGGATAACTTGAGGGAGAGAGGGCTGTGAGCTGGCTGGCAAGGCAGGAGGAGTGGAAAAGGAGGGCACTCCTGACCCACCAGCTGCCCAGCCCTGGCAAGCTAGGGAGGCACCAAAAGCTAAGGCTCTGCCTGTCTTTTCTTCCCAGTCTGCTTACATTCCACTCCTGTGTACCCAGCTCTGGACCCTTGGCCCTGCCTACCTGTCTTGCCCTCCAGACTTGGCCACACACTCTATTTCTCCTTCCCTTATGGGTCTCTAGACCTAAGGCTTCTGGCTCAGACGTCCTTCATGGGCCCTTTCTACTCTTGGAAAGGCCCATGACTTGACCCTTGTCCATCAGCCAGAGTCCCAGCTGGACTTCGCCCTAGTCCTTTGCCTGGAGTTGGCTAGAAGGTTGAGGTCTGGAGGTTATGGAGAACAGCGAAGGCAAAAGGTCAAAGTCAGTACAAGCTGGCCTAAGTGCAGGGCAACAAGGTATACCTCCTGGTGAGGGCTGAGAGGGAGCTAGAGGGAGGGAGCAGTCCAGAGGCAGGCAGTAGCTGCTTACGGTACCCACCTGCCCTGCCAGCATCTGTTCCAGAGACCCTGCAAGAAGCCCAGATCCTGCCTGCTCTGGGGAATATAAATCATGCTGTCACCAGAGGCAGTCTCCAAAATGCTGTTCACATGCAGCTTTCCCCAGAGAGATGGAAATGGCCCATGAATCAAGCACCTCGGAGCTGTGCCAGAGCTCATCCTGTTCTTGGGGACAGGGCTTGGCAAGAGGCTCCAGATAGGATTTTCATTTGCAAGCATGGCCACCTGATCTCTCCAAGAACACGCTCTCTGTCATTCCCCTGACAGTTGCAACTGAAGCTCCACAAGGCACACTTTTATTTATGTCTCAACATCTTTTTACTAACTCATTCTATCTCCATTCCCCACCTGCCTCCAAGCTTCTTGTGCACTGATAACCAGTTATTTGCCAATGACCAACCACTCGCAACCCTGAAGCTGGAAATGACAGGTGAGACAAAGAAGGACATTACATAATGGTAAAAGGATCAATGCAACAAGAAGAGCTAATGATCCTAAATATATACATACCCAACACAGGAGCATCCAGATACATAAGGCAAGTTCTTAATGACTTACAAAGAGACTTAGACTCCCACACAATAATAGTGGGAGACTTTAACATCCCAATGTCAATATTAGACAGATCAATGAGACAGAAAATTAACAAGGATATCCAGGACTTGAACTCAGACCTGGAACAAGTAAACTTAATAGACATTTACAGAACTCTCCACCCCAAATCCACAAAACATACATTTTTCTCAGTATCACATCACATCTATTCTAAAAGTGACTACATAATTGGAAGTAAATCACTCCTCAGCAATTGCCATAGCATTTCACAGGTTTAAATGAAATACTGGTTGGCTGCTTGTTTGTTATTTTCCTCCCTTATTCCTTCCTGTCTCCATTGTTAAGCACATTTATTGGCATAAAAGAGGTTTTAATACTGCATTTTTAGACTGCATTCTAGCCTGGGCAATAGAGCAAGATTCCCATTCTCTCTCCCTCTTTCTCTTCCTCTTTCTTTCTCTCTTTCATTCTTTTTTTGTTTCTTTCTCTCTTTTTCTTCCTTTCTTTTCTCTCTTTCAAAAAAAAATAAAAAATTAAAAAAAACAAAAGATTCTACTTCTAGAAATTGCCTCCCTGATTCAAAGGGTCACATATAGTGACCATCCTACCCACAACTGGTGACTGTACCAGAGGTAGATTCCTGCTCTAAGCTTGGCCTATCAGATTCCTTTCCCCAAAATCTGTGCACTGGAATTCAGGGGAGCTGAATGTAACTTCCTGTGGCTAGTTCTATAGGCTGTGGGTGAGCACAGGAGCCATCCAAGGTGGCTATTTTCCCACTCTGGGATTAGGAGCAGAGAGCAGTTTGCACCTCCAGCTACAAACTGGAGGTCTGCAGCGGGACATGCCAAATGAAGCAGCTGAGCAGTGATGAGAACCAGACTGCCTCCCACAGCCCAGGGGCTCCCACAGCTTTCCTCTTCTGTTCCAAGTTTGCCCTTGGATTTCATGGGACTCCTCATCCATATAACCTTATTAGAAATACCCCTCTTTGGATTAAGCAAGGTTTGTGGAGGATTGTTGTGGGGGGAGAGGAAGGGCAGGGCAGAGAAGCGTCCTCAGGTCAAGTGTCTTTACTGCCCAAAGCCACAGCTGTCTAGTTGCTCTGGCATCATTCAAATTTATGGGCCAAGCTGGAGAGTCAGCGGGTAGAAAGAGTATGAGCTGCACACCAGAGCAAGATATGCTAGAACCATCCAAGAGGGCAGGGACAAGTGAAGGCCATTCTCCTCAGAAAATTCCTCCCAGTGGGCCCAGTACCATATTCCAGACTTCATGTCCAGAGAAAATGTACAGCCAGCACAGTCTCCAAAGTCAAATCCATTGCAGGGGCCAGTAGTGGGGGCCCTTCTAGCATTTGCTGTTGACACTGCCCAGGGGTATGAACAGTTTCCCATCAGAAGGCCAGTCACTATCACACATTCACTGGTCTCTCTGGAAATGCTTATATTTGGATGAAGCTAGATTTAATTCCTTTCTCTTCCTGCACATCACTCTAGAAATTGCTTTTCTCTGTATCCTCTCAAGGCTGTAATTTATACTATTATTTAACAGTTGTTATTTATAGAATGAACCTTCTGTTGGCCAGAAGGCAAACGATTACATTAACCTGCTGAGAATCTATACACACATGAACAGAAAACACACCTATGAACAATCAATGAATTCTATGTGCTTTGGTTGTTAAACTGATAAGACAATAAAAGTCCATTTCCAAAATGCTTTCTTAAGGACATTTGAATTAAAAAACAAACAAACAAAGTCTTCTGGCCTCTGGGATCCAGAACAATTGTGCATTTTTAACTCAGAAGCATTTTTGTACACATCCTTCTAATCTCATGGCCTGGAATTATCTAGTCTATACTTAAGTGTTAAAGAAGAAATACAGGTTTTCCCCTAGCTTTTCTTTCTTCAGTAAACACAGTGATCAAATAAATAAGGTTTCATTTCCGTTAGCTCAACAGCTTGCGTGCATGAATACAGAAAGACTGTAATAGATTGAAAGGCCCCATTACTTGGTGTCTTATTTTTGAAATCTTTGCCGAGAAAGTGTTGGCAATGGAGTTTTCCCTGACAATGTGGCTCTCAAACCCTCTCCTCCACCAATTAGGTTTAATCACATAAATAAGGCTCCAGTCAACCAACATGAATGCTGTCTAGTACAGGTTGAGTATCCTTATCTGAAATGCTTGGGACCACAAGTATTTTGAATTTTGGATCTTTTTGGATTTTGGAATATTTACCAGCTGAGTACCACAAATCCAAAAATCTGACATCTGACATGCTCCAGTGTGCGTTTCCTCTGAGCATCATGTTGATGCTCAGAAAGTTTTGAATTCTGGAGCATTTTGGATTTTTGAATTTGGGATGTCCAAACTGCAGTAGAAAGACTGGGCTCCTGGTCTCTGAGAAGTGAAGGTGAGGAACCTGAAGTGTCCAGAATGGAATGTACTCATTCACTCACATATCCTGGAGACCCTGTAAAGAGCAAGATGCTATGAGAGATTCTACCAAGTGTCAGAGTCTGTGCCCCCAGAAGTTCTCAGCCCTGGAAAGAAGGTGAATGTGGACAGATATGCCTCCACCACAGGCCAGGAGGTAGCAAGTGTCCAATGCAGAGAAACACGAGCTTTGGGGCGGGAGAGGTGCCACCTAGTTAAGGGAGGTCCTTTATGTACTCTCAGAGGCATCAACAATTGAGACGAGTTGAAGAATGAGCCAGGACTGAAGCAAGTTAGGACAGCAGTGTAGGATATCTGGGGGGTGGAGGGGCAGGGTTAAGACACAGCTAAAGCAAAACCACCGACATGGCATTAAGATAAGACACAAATCCTTTCAAATTAATCTTCCAAGAACCAGCACCTGGATTAGGCCTTAACTGTCTGAGTCCACATATGTTGTCCACCACCCAGAGGACAGTGCAAAACCTGGGGTCAAGACTGCTGTCATCTAGCAGCAGTCTAGCTTTCAAATCTTACCTCCCATCACTGCCTTAGACAAGCCTGCTCCATCCAAACCAAGCACTGTCCATTCCACAAACACACCTTGCAGTGGGCCACCTCCCTGCCTTGCTTAGGCCATTCCCTCAACCTAGACTCTCCCTCTTCACCAACCCTGACCTGCTATGCATGTGAAAACTAAGCCTCTCCCTCCAAGACAAGCTCTAATGCCTTCCCTTCTAGAATACTTCCAGTGAACACCTCTGGCCAAAAGGGAGCTCTCCATTCTCTGTGTACCTCCAGAAGCACCTACTAGGTGAATAACTCCTTAAGATCCAGACCATAAGGAGTATTCAGTCTGCCCATCTTTGCCCCTGATTGCATGGACAGATGTGGAGGCATGGACCCTGTCTCATATGTCTCTGATGCTCATAAGGCCTAGCATCAGGCCTTGGCTACAGCAGAGCTCAGCACAGGCTATATAAGGTGGCTATATAAGGACTCCCGAAGGCCTCCTTGACCTCATCACCTGCACCTGGGAGACGTGCCACAGGAGCAGTAAACCACCTTCAGAACAGCTGCAAAATGGTTTTAAGTCCCACCACACAGGTTAGCTTCCGTACCCTCCTGAGGATAACCAAGTCAGTCACTGGAAAAACAAAACCGGCACCCTTAAGTAAACAGTGGCTTTGCAGCAACTGTAAAATGCTTTTCTTCCATTTCCTGTCTAGAATCTTAAAGTTCTTCCTGTGAGGCGATCAGAGAGAAGAGGAACTGTTACAGAAAGGAATTTAAAATTTTTTAAATTTTATTTTAGCAGGGGTGGTTTGGGGCCAGGTTTTTGGAGCAGCAGAAGACTAGTGCTCTTGGAGGCTGGTCCCAAATCCATGGCACTTGGCTATTCCTTCCCCTCCCCCAGCCAGTTGAGGACTGTATGAGGGGTCACAACGGCCCCATTTAATCATGGGGTTTGTGAGCAGATACACATAATGTGAGGTGGTAAGCATATGCAGCTGTGAAGGTGGGGTGTCTACAGTGTGTGGTAGCAAGGGCACAAGGTAAGTGTGTGTGAGGGGTGTGTGCAAGCACACTGGTGCGTGAGGGGGGTGCAGTGGGCTTGGCACATGAGAGCTGTGTATGAGTGCATGTTCTGTGAAGTGTGTGTGTGGAAGTGAGGGCCTGTAGGGAAAAGCATTCTATCAGGTGAGTAGTTCTGGGCCCTTCCACTGGGCCTCTGAAATAAAGTACCCATTCTCATCTGTAGGGCTCCCCAGTTCCAAACCTAAAGAGCAACAGAGTTGAGACACGTTATTGACAGCTGAAGTCAATTACTGATTGTCAGGTTCCTACTTGCATATTACCATGATATAGCTCAGCTGGGAGGTAGAGCTTCTTATCTTTGTTAAAGACGCCTAAAGGGAGACTCAGAGGAGCTCAGGCACTTGTCCAGGGTCCCACAGGTAATAACAGCAGAAGTAGGCCATGGAGCCAGGTGAGCTTGAATCCAGCCTGTTTGTTCCTATGTCACCATCCCAGCCTCTAAGGGCTCAGAAGCCACCTAAACCAGGACCACATTTTCTAAAGGCAATTGGGGCTGAGAAGCTCAAAGTTCACAGAGGCATTTCCATTAGCACAGACCTCCTTAGCGGCATCAGCTCCCATATGCTATGAATACTTTTAAATTTCATTTGATTCTGTGTTCTTGTAGAAAACACAGGCTACTATAACTGAAAATGGTCTTCAAAGATCACCATGAGGTCCATTTCCCTTGTTCACTAAGAGCCAAGAAGGTCCCTGGGAAGAACATTTGCATATATTATGTACATGCTACATATTACTTAGAAACATTTATACATCAAACGGTTTGAGATGCATGATGGTAGAGTGTGGGGAGTATGGGCATACATTTTACCAGCTGTTAAAAGAGACCTGCCTAAGTCAGTGTTTAAAGATTTTTGTTTCCTACACATGCACTAATACATGTTATATTAAAAAGCCAAATGACCCCTTTAACAAATGAAAAAGAGATGAGGGTTTAGGATAATGAGAATATTATAGCAAAACTCATACTGTGCCTGCTTCTAATGGGAGTCCTACAGTGAGACCTCCACGTAATGCTGTAAGAATGCCCCCCTCAGAGTTGTTATAAATACAACAAACCCTAATATGTCATAATGAAAATGCATATTCTAATACAACATGATCTCCTTAATGAGGCAAACTGGAGGGGGTGTGTGGTAGCTTTATTTATAATCCTCTAAATTTAGGTAAATTGCACACATTTTAAGTTTCTATACAAATAGTGTCACCAAGAGCTATCAAACCAAGTCTATTTGGTCTGGATAAGAGACCACTTAACAGAGACAGTCAGGGTGTAACCAAATGTCAGGGAACAACCAGGGGGAGGGGAGTTATTTTTCATATGGGACATGGTCCTTAAAAGCTAGAATTGACTTTTAAAATTACTCCATATTCCCTAGATCTTTTGTAAAACCACCTAAAACTGAACAACAAGTCAGAGGGAGAGTGCAACTCCCATGCTCCTGGAGGAATCATGGAAAGCCTTTGCAATCCCCCATCTCTGCTGTTTTTCAAACAGTCATATTTGTTATTATCTAAATTGAATTTGGGTGAAACAGTTTCCTGTTTGCCTGCAGTATTTGTTTTCTGAGAGGATATCCAGAGACATCGGTTTTCTGAAACAAGTCAAAGTAACATAGGATTTCCTTTGTTAATATTGACGTCTTTTTACCTCTGGGAGGGAACCTGTTTTCTTTTTCTCTCTCGCTCAGCAAAGCGTATCTCCTTCTCTCTCTAATTGGATTTCTACAAGGATCTGTTTTCCCTTCTCTGTTCCAGATGCTTGAGATACAGCACTGTACAAAAAGCTGCTGGCTGATGTCGTTCCTGTCTTTTTCTGCCACATTAACCCGGTAGGGGGTTTAACAGCCTGAGATTGTGAAAAGCTGTTGTCAAGTCATGAAAGCCCCCAAACACAACTTAAATGGTTATTAGCTAGTGGGAAACGTCCCCTGCATTCTAATCCTTCCATTTAAATAACAATAATAAAGAAAATAATAACAATAAGAGTAAACTCCATGCCTTCGAAGCCATGATTATACCCTACCACCCATCGTTCACACAGTCTACAGCCAATATATATGGGGCCTAAGGGTGAGGTGTATGGCTTTTGGCTTGGTGGGCGCTTCTGATTCTGCAGCCAGCCAGCAGGGGTCGCCCAAGTCATCTAGCAGTTAAATCGGAGCTTCCATGACATCCTCGATAATTCCTTTAAAATAAATCCAAGGCACAGACAAAAGAGCCAAGGGGGTTCCTTGCTGTATTAAAAGCCCTGAAACACATGTATTTGCCAAATAGAAAGGTGCAGAATTAATTGGAAAAGAGATGGAATTTGTATTTCCAGCTCCCTTGGGGGTTTTATAATTAATAAATATTTGTTAAGTCTTTAATAAGTATAAAGTACCATATATGTGCAGAACAAAACAAGCTTTTGCTGGCATCAGAATGTACTTATAATGCATTCTGTACTTGAACAAAAGACATAAAAGTTAAGAATAAGCAATGAGAGCAATGCGATACAGTGGCCCTTTAGCAAGTGACAGGCATTTCCTAAATTATTGCTTTCCTCACAATGATCCATCAAGGTAGACACTATTATTATGCCCATTTCATAGATTTTTGTTAAAAGCTGCCCTCCCCCAACAAAGCTCTGCAAGATTCAGTCACTTGCCCCAGGAACCCCAGCCAGTGAATGGAAGAGACTAGATTTAAAGTAGGCTTTATATCTAATCTATCTTCTCAACTCCCAAACTGGTGTTCTTTCTACTGCCCTATTGTACAGATAGCAAAATTTAAGTATTTCTTATGCCAACAATACTAAAGGAAACGCTACCACAGAAAAAAGACCAGCTATTTCAATAATAATTAATGAAGTACAAATTGTATAGGTAATACAAAAAAACTGTGTTGGCTATGGGGCTTCTGAAATAAGGTCTCGAGTGTTTTTATTTCCTTATGTATATTCAATACTTTATAAAATGTCTACAGATGTGAAAATTATAGTAAATATGTTCTGCAGTTTTAATTGCTAAATGATTACAAAGTAACTAAACAAGAGGTGGCAGGTTGCCCTGTGGCTTTATTCATCTTTTTCTGGAGAGCAGCAAAATCATAAAGTCTTCTCCGACACAACAGGTTTCTATGGTTACACGAGACGTAAATATATTATACGTCCTGTGCGACGTGAAAGGACCAGCCAGGCACTGTGTGCAGCAGACCCCCAGAGGGAGAGCACTCATGTGGATGGCACTCCACAGCCAGCTAAATATTTGTTTCTAGGTTTACAACAGGGTAGAAGCAGGAATAAAAGCTGTTGGTGCTAGAGAAATTGTCTACATCACTCAGCAAATGTATCGGCATGTTGGCTGTAAAGAAATGCAAAGAACGAAATGGCTTCTGCTTTGTCAGCCTTGAAAACCAGTCCTTAGTGAGCTGTGAGAGGCAGAGGCTTTGTCCATCATCCCTCTGGATGCAGGATGGCCTGTCTTCTCCCACTGAGCATCTGCACAGAATCTATGCGTATCCAAATTATTCCGCTGGTGGTTTATATGTTTTTTTTTAACCTTAAAGAAGCATAATCAGATAGTGGCTACTGAGAAGTCAAATAAGAAAAGTAGTTTCCATTCAAGAGAGGATAGGGTCAGAGACCCCTGTCTGAATCCAGGATTTACTATATGCATCATAAGAAGTGACAAATTACAATAATCTGCATCATTAAGACTCAGGATGGAATACTGGAAAATCAAAATTCAAAGAGCAAGGGTAATAACAGTTTAGATTCCTCCAGAGTTATTTTCATTGCATAAATTGTGAAGCAATGTTAAATGAAGAAATGCTGTTGTTCATTAAATAGAATCCCTAAAACCATGAACTGTACCCTCTCCTTGTTTAATTCTGAAGTCTTTCACAGATCACCTGCCTTTGACTGCACAAATTGCAGGAGCCCTGGAATCCAGAAAAGTAGTTACTGAGACAGCTACCTTCCTCTTTTCTTTTTTAATAATTATAGAAAGGAGAAAAAAAAGGCTAAAAATCCCTAGGAAAGAAAGAAGCAATCTCTTCTGGAAAGACAGCGTTTACCTGGAGAAATTGCTCACTGGTATCCTTTAGAGCAAAAATAATGACTGCTCCTGGCCAGTTTTGCTTTTAACGTTTTTAAGAACACATTGCACATTCTTCTTTTAAATATAAATACATCCTGATGCTTGTTAGCCAAAGGAAGACTTAAGTAAATCCCCGATACACTTAGTGAGTCAGAGCGGGTGATCTGGGTAAGGAAAATAGAGTAACAACCCCACACGGGGAAGAAAGGGCACAAATGCTGGGTGTATATGGCCCTCCTAGAGAGAAAGTGAGGAGCCTGTTTCCTGCAGCTATCCTTCATGATCCAGAAATGTGGTGAAGGCAAGAATGGAGAGCGAATGATGAGATGGACCAGAGGGAAGACTGTGCTGATCCCAGGATGGTCCCGCAGGCAGCAGATTGCTTGATGAAATGAGGCTGCCTAATGAGTAGCTTGGATTGATTTGAAGACATGGAAATATCAGGCTGAGGCTGTGCCAGTGGTCCCTCCCGGGGTTTGGGCCATGTCAGCTGGCTGCTGTGTGTGCCAAACACAATGCAAAACCAACATTTTCAGGCTGAAATGCAGGGTTCCAAATGTGTCATTTGGGTTTCATTTTAAAATCAGGGTTTAGCCATGTCTTTGGCCCAGATAAAAGGATAAGGAGGTCAGGACAACATCAAGGATAAGAGAGGAGTGCTGCAAAGGACAGAGCAGAGAGGGAGTGGTGATGGCTTCCAACTCATCCACCCGCCATCTTGTCCCCTTTATGTAATGTGATAATCCTGATATACAGCCAACACCCTCCCTGTGGGCTCTCCTCCACATATATCTGCTGCCATCTCCAATCCCCAGCTCATGTCACTCTACACCCTTGGAATGTTCCATCCTCTCTTTAGACAACCCACATCTTTCCCCATCAATAAACTCTGCTTAATATTACCTCCTCCATGAAGGCAATCTCTCTGACTAATCCCAACTGGCTTTGAACATACAAATCCTTTTCATCTAACTTTTAGCATTCAAGGGTTTGGTTACACAATCTAAGATCATTTCCAGCTCTGAAGTGTTATCCACAGTTTCACGTAATAGCTGAAAGAGCACCCACAGTTAAGAGAAGTTCCCTCTCTTTGAGTCCAGTGTGTTTCTGGAGCCACACTCTGCAGCAGATCAGGGTTGGACTCACACTATTCCATCTGTTGGGATAAGTTCAGCAAGTCTGGCAGTATATGAAGGATGGGTAAAAGCAATGATAAGTCAATTTGTTTATTAGATATTACTGAATTAAAAAGCAGGGAAAACAGGTAATGTCTATTCTTTCATTCACCTATCAAATATTGCATGGAACATGTGGAGAAAAGATAGGGAGTAACAGACACAGTTCCCGCTCACCAGGAGCTACCAGTCAAGAAAACACTAAGTAACAACTGAGCACAGAGACACTCCAAGCTACACCTTGAGTCCTCCATAACCTGTAGAATGGTTAGTGGAAGAGCAAGATTTGTATATACAAATCAATACTTCTAAAGGAACTCTATCTATATATGAGACAAAATGGGACAGTATGGAACGACGAAAAGTGCTAAAAGTCTTTGAAACAGAGGAAAAAGATATATTGTTCTGGAGTTAAAGGAGGTGAGTCCCTTGAAGGACATCAAAGATTTAGATGCATAGAAGAAAAGAAGAAAAACAGATCTTTGTTTAACGTCCACCAAAGATTAAAGGCTGTGCTAGGGATCTCCCAGACACTATTTAGTGTTAAGGCTCACAACAACTCTATGAGGCAACAATCATAACCCCCATTTTACAGATGAGAAAAGTAAGTCTAAAGAATGTTAAACAACTTGTCCCAAATGATGTTAACTAGTAAAGTGTAAGGCCAAGATTTGCCTCTAACTTTAATGCTTTTCCATGCTCTCACCCACCCTCTCCCTTCTCCTCATGATTATCATTTATCTATGCAAGGCTATCTATATCAACACCCATCTGTCACTCATCCCGCCACCCTGAGGACCTACTCACATTCCTTTCCCCCACTGACCACCATTCTAATGTGTTTATTGTATATCATTTTACCTGAATTTCTCTTCCCAAATCTGTATATAGGTATTTTGATCATGTATACGATATCACCTTACATAGCTCATTCTTTTTTTCCACTATATCCTATATTTTTAGGATCAATATATACATGCTGCTTTATATATTTTCCCAAAATTTTCCTGTAAAAAGTTAAGCATACAAAAAAATTCAATAATTTTATAGTGAATACCTATATTTTATGGCCTTCATTCTATCATTAGCTTCTTTTCAAACATGGGGTCTTGCTATGTTGCCATGGCTGGAGTGCAGTGGCTATTCACTATTCACAGGCAGGATCCTACTGCTGATCCGTACCAGAGTTCTGACCTGCTCCATTTCTGACCTGGGTCAGTTCACCTCACCTCAGGTATCCCGTTGGCCCTCCATTCTTGAAAGGTCACCATATTGATGCTGAACTTAGGACAGACATCTGATCAGCACAGTACCCTACAGCCCAGAACTCCTGGGCTCAAGTGATCCTCCCACCTCAGTCTCCTGAGTGGCTGAGACTACAGGCCCATTATCATTAACATTTCAATAAAATTGCTTTGTCACATACTGATCCAACTAGTTTTCCCTCTTTCCATTCATCAATTAATTTTGTGTTTGGATGTAATTCAGTGTAAATTACAGACTTCAATTAAAGTTCCCTTAAATACTTCAGAAGGCATTTATTAGCAAGAATGCAGTATCTGTTTATGGTTTTTAATGTAAAATTTCTATATATAATAAAAAATAAAAAGTACATAAAATGAATGGCACAAATCTTAATGTATGTTAATTAAGCTTTGACAAAGACATGCACTTGTGTTCATAAACTCTATCAGGATTTTGAGCATTACATTCATCCCAGAAAGTTCCTTCATAATCCTTCCCAGTCAAGTTTTGCCCCAGCCCTGGAGGCAACTCTTCTGATTTTCTTCCACCAGAGATTAATTAAGCTTGTTCTAGAACTTCCCATAAATGGAATCATACAGTATATGCTCTCGTGGGTAATGTTCCTTTCAGTTAGCAAAGTATTTTTCAGATTCATCCATGTTGCTGTTTGTATTTATGGCTTGTTACTTTTTGCTGGTGGGTACCATGCCATTGTATGACCACAGCACAGGTGAATCATTCCCCTGCTGATAGACATCTGTGCTCTTTTCTAATTTGGAGGTATTACGAATAAAGCTGCTAATAACATTCACGTAGAATTTTTTTTTTTTGAGACAGAGTCTTGCTCTGTCACCAGGCTGGAGTGCAATGGCCCAATCTTGGCTCACTGCAACCTCCGCCTCCTGGTTCAAGCGATTCTTCCGCCTCAGCCTCCTGAGTAGCTAGGACCACAGGCATGTGCCACCATGCCCGGCTATTTTTTGTATTTTTAGTAAAGACGGGGTTTCACCATGTTGGCCAATATGGTCTCGATCTCTTGACCTCGTGATCTGCCCACCTCGGCCTCCCAAAGTGCTAGGATTACAGGTGTGAGCCACCACGCCCGGCCCCATGTGGAATTCTTTTGTGAACGTATATTTTCATTTATCTTGGGTAAATACCTCAGAGTGAAACTGATGACCCATAGGGTAGGCATGTATTTTGTTTCATAAAACTGAACTTTTTCCAGAATTATATATTCATAGTCACTCCAATAATACACGAGCATTTTAGTAACTCTACATCCTCACTAACATTTGTATTTTCAGCTTTAAAAATTTCATCCTGGCCGGGCGCGGTGGCTCAAGCCTGTAATCCCAGCACTTTGGGAGGGCAAGGCGGGTGGATCACGAGGTCAAAAGATCAAGACCATCCTGGTCAACATGGTGAAACCCCGTCTCTATTAAAAATACAAAAAATTAGCTGGGCATGGTGGTACGTGCCTGTAATCCCAGCTAATCGGGAGGCTGAGGCAGGAGAATTGCCTGAACCCAGGAGGCGGAGGTTGCGATGAGCCGAGATCGTGCCATTGCACTCCAGCCTGGGTAACAAGAGGGAAAACTCCGTCTCAAAAAAAAAAAAATTTCATCCAACTAGTGGGAATGTAATGGTATCTTCTTGTGGCTTAAACTGGACTTCCTGATGACTAAATCATGCTAGATATTTTTTGATGTGCACACTACCATTCACAAAACTTTTTAAATGAAGTGTATGTTTAAATATTTCCAGGTTTTAAATTAGATTATTATTCTATTATTAAATTTTATAAGTTCTTTATAAATGCTGTTTACCAGTCCTTTGTCAGATATATGATTTATGGCCCACCTATCCATTTTCTTCATGATATATTTTACTGAGCATAAGTTTTAAATTGTGATATCTAATTTACAATTTTTGTCTTTTCTGGCTATTGTTTTTTATGACCTGCCTACCTCTAAGTCAGAAATACTCTCTTCCATGTTTTTGTATAACGTTTTATAGTTTTATTTATTATATATACATCTATGATCCATCTTGAATTGATGTTTGGGCTCTGTATGAGATAAGGGTCACGATTATTTTCTTCTTTTTTTTTGAGACGGAGTCTTGCTCTGTTGCCCAGGCTGGAATGCAGTGGCACAATCTCAGCTCACTGCAACCTCTGCCTCCCAGGTTCAAGCAATTCTCCTGCCTCAGCCTCCTGAGAAGCTGGGACTACAGGCGCGTGCCACCACACCCAGCCAGTTTTTTCTTTTTGTTTTTGTATTTTTAGTAGAGACAGGATTTCATTGTGATCGCCAGGATGGTCTCTATCTCCTGACCTAGTGATCTGCCCACCTTGGCCTCCCAAAGTGCTGGGATGACAGGCCATGAGCCACCACGGCCAGCGTTTCTTCTTTTTTTTTTCTAAAGGGAGAGCTAATGAATATTGTAGGCTTATGGTAATACGGTGCCTGTCTTAACAACTCAGTAGTGCTGTTGTGGAATGAAAGTAACCATAAACAATACGTAAACGAATGTCTCTGGCTGTGTTCCAATAAAAGTTTATTTATGATACAGTAGCTGGTCTGCAGGCCACAGTCTCTGAACCTCTCTAGGTCTTTGGCATTTCCAAGCATACTTTAAAGTCACCTTATCGATTTGGAGATTATGATTGATATAGTGCTGAGCCCAGAAGTCAATTTGGGGAGAGCTGACATCTTAACAATGTTGAATCTTCCAATATATTAATATGGCAAAATATATTGACTGATTCTTTAATGTTAAACCAGCCTTATATTTCTGGGACAAACTTACATGGTCATGCCATATTTGATTTGCTAATGTTTTGCTAAATATTTTTACACCTACATGCATAAGGAATTTGGTCTGAAATCTTCTTTTTATCTAATATCATTTTAGATTTTGGTATTAGGGATATTTAAACTTTGTAATACAAGTTTAATACAAGTAGAAGTGGTTTCTCCTCTATTTTCAGCAGTTTGTATAAAATTGTAGGGTTTTTCTTAAATATTGGATAGAATTCATTAGTGAAATCATCTAAACTTTGAGTTTGTGGTTAAAAGGATTCTGATAATGAATTTAATAGATATAGGGCTATTTATATTTTGCTTAATCTAGTATCAGTTCTGGTAAAATAAATTTTTCAAGGAATTTTTTTCATTTAATCTTAGTTGTCAAATTTATTGGTAGAAAGCTGTTCACAATATTCTCTTATCCTTGTAATGTCCATAAGATCTGAAGCAATAAGATTTCTTTCAGCTCTTATGGTTATAATTCATGTTCCATCTCTTTTTTTAGCCAGTATCACTGAGGGTTTGGTTTATCAATTTTTTGCTCTTTTGAAAGATGCAATTTTAACCTTTTTAATTTTTCAATATTGTTTCTCTGTTTTCTCTTTCATGGATTTCTGTTCTTATCTTTATCATTTTCTTCTTTCTACTTCATTTTGGGTTTACATGCTCTTTGTTTTCTAGCTTCTTTAGGTATAATCTTCTGTTACTGACTTTCCACTTTTTTTCTATTATAAACATTTGAAACTATAAACTTCCTTCTATGCTTTAACTTCATAATTTTTATATCAATTTTCATTATCATTTATTAGAAATATTTTTAAATTTCCCTTTTGTTTTCTTCTTTGATGTGGATATTTTAGTAGTGTGTTTAATTTCCAAATATCTGTGGTTAGAACATGTACTCTATAGAATTTTAATCATTTTAACTTCTATCAAAATTTGTTTCATAGTCTATTTGTTGACTGTACAGTGAGCACTTGAAGAGAATATGTATTCTTCAGTTTGGGGATGTAACATTCTATAAATATAATTAGGTCCAGGTGATTGGTGTTTTTGTATCATCTATGTTTTACTGTCTTGTATTTTTTCTAATTATTCTATAAATTCCTAATTGTAGTTACTAATTATTTATCAATAAAGAGTGGCGTTAAAATCGGCAAATACAACTGCAGTATTTATTTCTCTTTTTAATTGTATCAAATTTTGCTTCCTGTAATTTGCAGCTTGGTCACTAGGTAAATATACATGTATCTTTTAATGTCTTCTTGGTGAATTGATTCTTTTATCATTAAGAAATGTCTCTCTTTATCTCTGGTAATACTCTTGGTGCTGAGCTCTATTTATTCTGACTGAAGGCACACTAGTCACCTCTATAATTACTGTTTACATGGTATATCTTTTTCTACCCATTTATTTTCAATCTATAGGCAAATATCAGATATTTTCATTCTGGTTTTTAAAAAATTCATTTGACAATGTCTGTCCTTTAATTGTACTATTTAGTTCTTTAATATTTAATGAAAGTACTCAACTGTAAGTCTACCATCTTTTTTTTTGAGATGGAGTCTCCTCTGTCACCCAGGCTAGAGTACAGGGTGCCATGTCAGCTCACGGCAACCTTTGCCTCCTGGGTTCAAGTAATTCTCCTGCCTTAGCCTCCTAAGTAACTGAGATTACAGGTGTTTGCTACCACGCGTGGCTAATTTTTTTTTATTTTTAGACAGGGGTTTCACCATGTTGGTCAGGCTGGTCTTGAACTCCTGACATCAAATGATCTGCCCTCCTCAGCCTCCCAAAGTGCTGGGATTACGGGCATGAGCCACCACATCTGGTCTACTATCTTATTATTTTCTGTTGTACCCTGAGGATTTTTAAAAAAATTCTTCTTGGTTTTTTGTTGTTGTTGTTGTTGTTGTTTATTTGTTTGTTTTGGATTTCAAAAAATATTTTCTAGAATTCTACTTTATTTTGGCTTTTTATTTATTTTTATTTTTTAGAGACAGGGTCTCTCTCTGTCTCCTAGGCCAGAGTGCAGTGATGTCATCATAGCTCACTGTAGCCTTGAACTCCTGGGCTCTAGCCTCCCAAGTAGCTGAGAATACAGATGCAAGCCACTGTACTTGGCCCGAGATTAGATACTTTCTATTGATCTACAAGTTCATTCTTTTCTTTGTCATTTCCTTTATGTTGTTAAGCCTATCCAGGGAATTTTTAATTTTAGAGATTGTAATTTTCAGTTTTAGAATTTCCATTGTGTTCTTTTTTACAGTTTCTAGTTCTACTCTGACAAAATGCCTTATATTTTTATTCATTGTGAGCACAGTTCATTGAGCATATTTATAATTGCTTTAATATCTTTGTCTGCTAACTTCAACATCTGAGTCATTCATAAATGGTATCAGTCTTTTCTCTTAAAAATGAATCACATTTTCCTAGTTCTTTATATGTGAAATAAATTTGCAGTGTAACCTGGGTATTGCAAAGTTATGACGTAGATTTTGTTATACTCTTCTAAAAAGTATTTTTTTTCCAACAAGTAATTAACTTGATGGGATTCAAATGGAAAAGTCTCAAATCTCAGTTTAGTTCTTATGTCTAGCTAGAATCTGTCCCATGCATTTGTGGTTCAGGGGTCAGCCAGAGATATGGGCAGAGTTTATACACAATATTTGAGTTTTCCACTCTGTAGGTCTTTCATTCCAAGATATGTCCCCATTTTCCAGAGGCTGTGGTTGTCCTGAATGCTGTTATCTGGTTCTTAAGAACAGAAAGGCTGTAGTTTTCTATTGGAGCTTTAAATGCCAAATATGGCCATTGGCCATGTTCAGGCCTTAGGTTAAAAGCTATAAAAATGGGAAATACACTCTGCCATTCCTTTCTTCCATGTTTTCACACCCCTCCAGAATCTGTGTGCTTTAGGACCTTATGTTCATGATCTAGGACCTTCAGGTGGTTGGTATTCCCCACCTCCATCCTCCCTCTTCCCTGCAGAGGGTTTTTGTTATTTATAGGAGGGTTATGCTGGAAGGAGCTTATTTCATTATACTGAAAGTAAAACCATTGTAGTATGCATTGCTGTATAATATGTCATGACATGTATCCACCGCATTTTACCTGTCCACTCTATCAGTGATGGATGCACAGCTTGGCTTGACTCCAACTTCCCATCTACACACATAACACAGTCCAGGGCCTTTTCTACCACGTGTCTCTGTAGGGGGAAGGTATCTGGATGAAGCTACCATCCCAAGCAAAAGCCAAGAGGTAGGCATGTGAAATTAGTATGTGAGGGAATGGAAAGAAGAGTAGCAGAGTGAGGGGAGGCCAAGCAACAGCTGAAGTGAGGACCCATGAAGAAATTAGTCAATGAAGATTTAATCGGGGGGAGTAACAGGAAGGCTGTGTTTTAGGAAGGTTCTTGCGTCTAAAGAGTGGTTGTTGAAATGAACTGTAAAGAGACTGGGGTCCAGGAATCTAGTTTAGTGTCCTTTTTATAAGCCCATATTTGATGGAATATGAAGTAGGATAAACATAGCAGACAGGGTAGAGGATGGATGTGGAAGAAGTGACATTTGCTTATTAATTTTCCTATGGAGGAGGGAAAGTGAAATATTGATGGTCACATTAAATTAAGTTTGCAAGGCTGCTCCTCAGGAAACTGGATGTGAAGGAATAGAAAGAATGTACTAGAACTCCATGCCTGTGGGTTTGTTGTCTTGAGGCTGGTGGTATCACTGACACACAAATCAGAGGGGAAAGGATGACTTCAGGTTTGGATGAAGTCTCTAAATAGCCTCCTGGGCCTCCCTACTTCAAACCTCTCTGATTCTGTGTTTCCGAGTGTGGCTTTATGATTCTCTTCTAGAGAGTGGAAAACTCAAATTTTGTGTATAAACTCTGTCCATATCTTTGGCTGACCCCTGAACCACTAGACAGAAAAGAGTGGAAAACTCAAATGGGGATAATCATACCTGCTTTTGTTTATTTTCTATATTATAATAAAGGTAAAATGAGATATGGAATAAAAATATTTTACTACCACAAAATATCATGTATAATATTTTATTGTTAGACCAAATTATACCCCTTTCTCAAATAACATCATACTTTCAGCATCAGCTCTACATTCAGAACTAAGATGGCAAAGCAGTTTTACCATATTTACCATATTTTACCATATGTATTGCCAAACACTCTTGCTGCCCTCAAGAAGCAAGGAGACAGACATATTAAGAGTAAATGGGTGAGATTATCTCGGAAAAGGTATCCAGGAAACTGTAACACTGGCAACTCCAGGGAGTAAAATTAGGTGGTGAGAAAAGAGATGGGAGGGAGACTGTTCAGCTTTTTTTTTTTTCTTTTAAACCTTTGAATTTTGTGCCATGTGCAACTATCACTTATTCAAAAACTAAAAAATGTAAATAGTTAATGCACGTTGGAGAGCTGTGCATCATTTTGATACATTATACATAGGAATGCGTGGCTTTCCCTATTGCATCCAGAAACCAACAATGCCTCTGATATTCGAGCCAGGCCACGCCCCTTGCATAGCAGCTTGGCAGCAACTGCAAAACCTCATTGGGTCAGCCAGGACAGACTCTTACCATGCTAGGGTATTTCCTTTCATGATTACGGACACACGTTCTCTTCCCACAGTGGTATATGCAAGGATAATTATACTTCCCACGAACATGAGATTTTCCAAAGAAGGAAGTGAAAATCCATGGATGCTAAAGAAAGTATGGGTTACTCTGCCACAGTTCACAGTCTACATACTTAGCCCTCAATTCTTCTTTCTCCACTGACCTAGCCTATGCGTCGAGGTCACTGATAATCTTTAACCTAAGTGTGCTGACACTCTTTCCAGACTGCTCTGCCATAATAACATTATTCCTCTTCATAAAATGGTCAGGTCAACAAGAGTTAGGCATGCTAACTGTGATCATTTTTCATTTAAGAAGACACCCTGTAAGGCCAAAATAATTTAAGAAAACATGTTTTCTATGGTTAAACTGAGGGCCAGCAAGCTCCTTTGACAGTTCTGCTGCTGTAGTACTTAAGACAGCTAACGTGTCATAGCCTCAGGTGCCCTTCAGAGTAAAGAGATAATTTCTTTATTTTCTTTTTTACTTATTTTGAATGGCAGCATGACAAATGACATAATTATTCAGCTTTAATTTTTTTTTTTTTTGAGATGGAGTCTTGTTGTACTGTTGCCCAGGCTAGAGTGCAATGGCACGATCTCTGCTCACTGCAACCTCGGCCTCCTGAGTTCAAGCAATTCTCTTGCCTCAGCTTCCCTAGTAGCCAGGATTACAGGCACCCACCCCCATGCCTGGCTAAATTTTTGTGTTTTTAGTAGAGACAGGGTTTCACTATGTTGGCCAGGCTGGTGTCGAAATCCTAACCTCATGATCCACCTGCCTTGGCCTCCCAAAGTGTTGGGATTACAGGCATAAGTCACCAGGCTTGGCCCTCAACTTTAATTGTAACAGAAAATGGAGTAAAAAAAGAAAGTTCTATACCATTTCAGACTGTAGGCTTCCAATGAGTTAGGCCCTGTCAGGAAGGTTTAAAGAAGGGATTTTGGCGTGCGCTGTGCACAGCTAAAAACCTTGTCTCCCTGAACATTTATCCAGTTAGGTAATTTTCTGCCAACACATTCAAAGACTTTACTACGAAATGTACATACTTCACACTTGATTTATTCTTAAAGCATTTGCTGGACCAAACCAAAGTATTAATTTTCTAGTTTTTCCTACAATGAGAACGTAAGTCTTCACCCTTGTATGCACAATACTTTTTGCTTAAAGACAGATACTCAACATGACTTTTAACTGCTGGCCAGGGTTTTGTTTTGTTTTTTAAACAGAGATGCCTCTATTTTTTCAGCCTTACTGAGGCATAATTAACAAATAAAAATTGTATATATTCAAAGTGTATGTAATCTTTTGATATATGTATATACTGCAAAATGATTATGATTACCACACTGAAGTCAATTAACACATTCATTACCTTACCTAGTTACCATTTAGTCCGTGTGTGTGCGCACACGCGCGTTGAGGACACTTAAGATCTACTGCACTGGCAAATTTAAAGTATATGATACAGTGTTAACTATAGTCACTATGCTGTATATTACATCTCTAGACTCACTCATCCTACAACTGAAAATCTGTATCCTTTGACTACTACTCATTTCCCCCACCCCCAAACCTCTGGTAACCACCATTCTACTCTCTTCTTCCATGAGTTAGATTTTTATAGTCCACATATGAGCTCATACCATATTGGTCTGTCCAACAGGTTTTAAAAATGGTTCTTTATTTTCCTCTTAACATAACAGACCATGTAGAATATTTAACCAAAGAGACCCAGACAGAACAGGCAAAATGATCTTGAGGTATCTCACTGGACAACTTGGGACCATGGGGTCTTTCTCAAATGTAAACGTGCCTATTCCATACTTCTGGCTGTGGCTGCAGGGTGGTCCCCTTACCCTCTTTGTGGCCTCCGGGGGTCTACACCCAGGCACCTCTCCAGCCTGTTTCCAGTGGTGTGCTTGATATTCCTCCCTGCTTCTCCCTAAGTGTGGCATTGTGCATCCCCTGCCTTGCTTGTACTGCTCCTCCACCTGTGTTTGGAAGGGCAAAAACCCACTGCACTTCCTGAGTAGATTAAGCAGCCCTTTCTCCAGGAAGCCTCTCCTGACTGAGCCCTCCCCAAAGTACCAGTAGCCCCTTCCACCTCTGTGGGCCTGTGGGAACCCAAACCTTCCATCCACTTTTCTCATAATAAGCAACAGTGGCAGCAGCTACATTAGACTTCTTAAATGCCCAACTCTATCCTCCTGCTTTTCAGGTACTATGTGTATTGTTACGAAAGTTCCATGAGATTAAATTGCTTGCTAAAGATCATGCAGCTAGTAAGTGGCAGAGTCAGGTTTGGGGATATTTGTTTATTTTTTTCTCTTTTATTTTATTCCCTGTCTGTCATGGGAAATCAAAAGTGAGAGCTTATAGCAGAAAATAAATTGGCCATAGCCCCAATACTCACAAAGGCCCAGGCATGTAGTATGCATTTGACAAATGTTTTCTGAATGAATGGATAAATGAATGAATGAATATTTCAGTAATTAGGTTTCTTGTAAGTCAGACTGATTGCAATATCTCTTATGAAATACTAAAAATTCCAATTATAAGAAAACAAAGGATTTGGAAAATTAGGGGAGCAAGCAAACTTGGTGTCCATCATAAGATGAATGCTAGATGTTCGTGAAGCTTATGCTTGTGTTTCTGAGTGTCTCTACTCATGACATCTACAAACCTACAAGCTCCTCAAGGAAAGAAACTGTGTTTTTGCTCCGAATCCTTAGGGCTCATCACAGCCATAGGCACAAAAGAGGCACTCAGCAAATAGTTGCTAAGTGACTAAAGGGGTTAAAAATGAATCAATACTGGATTTCAAATTCTATTTGGGTACAGGGCTAACTTACTTGGAAAAATGCTTTTTAAATTATCCATTCTACTTTTATTATAAACACTTCATGGCTGTTCCTTTAAGCAGAGTTATATCACACTAAGTGACTTCTTTTTTTTTTTGAGATGGAGTTTCGCTCTTGTTACCCAGGCTGGAGTGCAATGACGGGATCTCGGCTCACTGCAACCTCCGCCTCCTGGGTTCAGGCAATTCTCCTGCCTCAGCCTCCTGAGTAGCTGGGATTACAGGCACGCGCCACCGTGCCCAGCTAATTTTTTGTATTTTTAGTAGAGACGGGGTTTCACCATGTTGACCAGGATGGTCTTGATCTCTTGACCTCGTGATCCACCCGTTTCGGCCTCCCAAAGTGCTGGGATTACAGGCTTGAGCCACCGCGCCCAGCCCTAAGTGACATTTTATTTAACTCCTCTTTGCTATCTGCTTCTTATCCCATTTTGATTTAAGCAGCTTTGTCCTGGTCTGTATGCCTAAGCTATGTAAAAGCTGAGTAGACCAATTTATTCATATACTATTGACTTAAACTCAGCTCATCGCTAATTTAGTGTTACAGCAGCAAATAATTCAGAACTTCATTAATGCAGGTCAAATTCCACTTCTTTAAATATTGTTATAAACCCCAGGCAACACCCACATGTCTCAAACACAGGAAAAACTCTGTTAGAATTAAAGACTTTGCATGAGCCTTGACAGAGCTTTCTAACCGGAGATTATCCACAGTAAATGCTTGCCCGTTATGAGAGACAAATGGCTTGGTGGAAAAAGTGGTAGACTGGAGCCTGGAGACCTGGGTTCAAGTTCTGACTGTGTTATCTTTAGCTGCATGACTTAGGATAAGTCAGTCATTCCTTTGAGACTCAATTTTCTTGTTTCGAAAAGAGGGGTCATAGTTGTCCTGTGTATCTCAAAGGACTACTGTAAGGATTAAATGAAGAAGTATGTGCAAAAATGCCTGGTAGGTGTTATTTAAATCACCACATGTGTAACAGGTGATATTATTATTGTTAGAGCTGATACTCCATTCCATTCTGGGCTCCCACAACTTAATCTCTTTTTTTCCTGTTTTTTAGTCTCAGTGGGCAAGGAGTTTATATTCCAAGGTCTCAGTTTCTTTAAAATTGCGTTTCTCTTTCAAACGAAGTCAAATATGCAACAGATCCAAGTCTTTTTCAAGGTTGAGCTAAAATCACCAAAGCAATTACTTAGGGGGAGTTCAGGGAATTGTATGTAAGATTAAACGATCACTTCAATGTTTGAATAGAAAAATAGGTAAATTCTCAAGGACTGCTTAATTATTTCTTTCATGATGTGGCTTGATATGAACTATTTTTATTTCAAGAACTGTCTAGGGTAATGAAGGATTTATTTTTTGAAAATATTCTCCAAGCCAAAGGACTTTAATTTCTCAATGAGAAATCATTTTCCTTGCTCTCAAATTCACTACAGTAAGATTGTTTAAATGATATGTCAGATTGCACTGTGACAAAATATTTCTCTATTTTTTCATCTTGTGTATATTTCTACATTTTTCTCTTCTCTATTGTACTGCTAATGTCAGTGGGACTGGGGAATACCCAGGAGAGACCAAAAGGAAGTTTGCAGAAGAGGAGTGAAAAACTCTATCAAAATCTCCAAAAAGACAAAGTCTGGAAAGGCAGTGAGTGAGTCATTTTCTCTTGACCTTTTTCTCTTCCTCAAACAAAATCATTTGAAAGCAATTTCAGAGCTGCAGGAGTCATGTTGGCACTCTGTTTTTGAGAAGTCTTTTTTAAGGCCCACATTTGTATTCTAGTTCCAACATTTAGTTAACTGTGAATCTTTGGACAATTCACTGAAGAGTTCTGAGCTTTACTTTGTGATACGTAAAACAGAGACCACAATCGGCACCTCAGAGGGTGCTGCCAACATCTTGTGAATTCATACACCTGTGTCTGACACATGGAAAGTGCCCCAAGAGGTCATTTCTCTCTTCTTTGTCCAAAAAGAAGCAATCTGAGAGGTTCTAATAGGAAGTAAGAGCTAAAATATGAGCACTAACTTGGCATAACCGAGCACGCAGCAAAGCATCTTATATATCTTGGCTTCTTAATAGTATTTATCAGCATAAGATGAAATACCAATTGTATCCATCTACTGAGAAATTCTGTCTGCCACGGGAAACCAAAATGACAAGTATTATGTAGAATCTGGGTTCTCTTGTCTGTGTGACTCATTTTCAAAGGCAAGTTAAACAAGGCTTTTTTTCTCCTTGAAACTTGCGTCCAACTATAATTCTCTATCCCTTTTCAACCTAGCCACTTCTAACATTCAAAAACGCCACATTCCAGAGTCCTGACTATAAGCTCTACTGAGTTTCTATCTCTAGGACTTAAAGCACAACACTGAACCAAAGTACAAAGAAGCAGACAAGAAGAAACGTACAATGAAACATTAGCAAACACTAAATTGAAAGAATGGTTGTATACACACACACAGAGACATACACACACACACACACACACACCTTTCCTTCTTTGCCATTTCACTCTGGTATTAACCCAGGTTGCTCATTCTATATTCTCCTTCAGAAATAAGTTTTTGCTTGTATATTGGTCAGACCCATTCTAACAATGATCAGAAACCTTCCAAGCTTCAACTTTTAGCATAATTATAAATAAACAGTGATTATATGGGGGAAAACGGTAGAACTACTTCATGTAGTCATTCAATGAATATCCCTGGAGGCCTAGCTACATTCCAGGTTCTGTACTGATGTCAGTTGAATAGATCAGTCTCTGCCCTCAATGGGCCTCCAGTCCAATGGGAGAGCTAGAAATAACAAAGTCAACCTCCACATCATAAATAACTACTGTGATTAGGAACAGCTAAAAAAGGAAAGATACAAGGTGCTGAGATAGACAAAAATAGTAGAAACCCACAAGAGTAAGACTACCTAAGCCCAACAAATAGCTTTTTCAACCCCAAAGAAATTTCTGCAGAGAACAGGCATGTGGTATCTAAAACATCATTAAAAGGCAAGTCTAGGTTGGGTGCAGTGGCCCACTCCTGTAATCCCAGCACTTTGGGAGGCCAAGGTGGGTAGATTAACTGAGCTCAGGAGGTTGAGACCAGCCTGGGCAACATGGTGAAACCCCATCTCTACAAGAAATACAAAAATTAGTTGGGCATGGTGCTAAAAAGAGGCAAGACTAAAAGAAAGAAGAGATAGTTTAAAGTGGAGAGTATCTAAAGGAAAGAAAATCAATATTGTGTATCATTCAGTCTTTCCATTTCATTTAATCTTCATCAAGAAAAGCTGTATCCAGCCTTGAGGTGTGATAATTAATATATGTGACACAGTTCCAACGTATTAAGTCTAAATTCATAAATACAGTGTAATTTTCAAGCTATCGCATATGTCAACCCACCTTTAGGCTCTAGGTGCAAGCATCCACTGCTACTCGATCCAACTGTGAGACAGGAGGCGAGGGCGCAGCAAAAGAACTAAAGCCTATAGGAGTAACATGCCTGAGGCGGCCCTGGTGTCAGGGCATGGGAGGAGAACGAGTACTGCACAGCTGGGGGCCAAGTCCGAAGGTGGGAAAGGTAGCCAGTCCTTTCTAAAAGCAGGAATCTCTTATTAAGGCCGCCAGAAAATGATGTGTTATCTCTTGACATCTCTAGTTGGCAAGAGGCACACACAAAAATTAAGAAAAAGACAAGTTTACGATGACAACTTTGTCTCCACCAGCCAGCATATTTTTGGAAGTGACAGATCCTTAAATCAATTCTGTTTCTCCCCGCTTATTAGCAGCAACTCCTCACTATATTAGCATAAGTCTATCAAAAGCTAGGAAAGAACATCTCATTACTTTTGAAGCCTTAACGAGTCTTAATGTGTTACTGGGAATCAGAAGAGTTTCATAATCTGGCCTTGGGGTTAAGATTTGAGATGTAGATGTTAGCTCAAGGTCTGTCATTAACTACCTGATCTGGATAAGTCCATCTCTTTGATTGTCCAGGATATTACGTGTTCATGGTACTTCACAGCAGTGGAAGTAGATAGGAAAAAGGCCAGAGAAATAACTATGAAATGCGTGTTATCACTGAGTCATGCTTTGTCATGTAGATGATGACAGGCTAACCACACATTAGTGATGCTAAGTTGACTGTGTGTGCAAGAGAAGGTGTGGTTTATTCTCCCAGCCCCCAGTAGTTTGTTCTCTCACACCCTTGCTCATCCACTCATTCAGTAAACATTCGTGGAGCCCTCTTTGTGTACTAGGCACGGTCAGGAGCTTGAAATGCAGATATCAGGCATCATGGCTGCTAAATCATCTGGCCTGCAGGGACATTCATCAATGGGACTGAGTTCATTTGTCCATCTGTATTACTGAACTATTTAATCAACAAGTATCCATGAGGGTGCTATGTATTATGTACCCAGACTCTTCTAAATCCTGGTTGGGAGGTACAGAAAGTGGGCAACATGTTGGTGGGTCAGAAAATAGGCAAAACATGGATGGGTCAGCTCCACAGCAGGTATCCTCCTCTTCAACCAGTTTGGCCCCCATTTTTGGCTCATACTTATCTGCGTCAGCAATTCCTGCCTTCAATGCATACTGAAGACATCAAGGAAAAACAATGCCCTGGGGAACAGAACTCCAGGGGATCCCATGCTATCTAAAGAAGAAATTAATTGCAAGCTTACTATGATGTGCATGATGCAGAGGTGGTTGGGGGAAGCCAGCTCCTGTTGGAACAGAGGGTTGACACCAGGAGACAGAGTGGAATACACAATGGGCCTCATAGCCAACTTCATCTCCAGGTACTCCTCTGCCACCAACCTTCTTTGGTGCTGATGTGTGCAGGATGCCAGTGAGCTCTTAGAATATACCTCAGTGGGGCATGGTGGGTCACACCTGTAATCCCAGCACTTTGGGAGGCCGAGGCAGGTGGATCACGAGGTCAGAAGATTGAGGCCATCCTGGCTAACGTGGTGAAACCCTGTCTCTACTAAAAATACGAAAAAACAAACAAATTAGCCAGGTGTGGTGGTGTGTGCCTGTAGTCCCAGCTACTTGGGAGGCTGAGGCAGGATAATTGCTGGAACCCAGGAGGCGGGGGTTGCAGTGAGCTGAGATCATGCCACTGCACTCCAGCCTGGCCAATAGAGTAAGACTCTGACTCAAAAAAAGAAAGAAAGAGAAAAAGGAAATGCCTCAAGTAGCAGAGAGCCAGAAGCATTGATGGAGGAGAAGATAGGAGGCAGACAGTCAGGCTCGTCCTGTGGGCATGCTACCATAAGACCCCAGCCTGGTGTGGGAGAAAAGAAGGGGTAATTCTAGAAGCAAAGGAGTAAGATCAAACAGAGGTTAGTGACTGATTAAATAAACAGCAATAAATGAAAGAAAGATTTAAGAACAAATCATTCAAAAGCCTCAAAACTAAGGAAATTGAGAGGGAAGGGTGAAGGCTTTCAAGTAAATGGGAATAAATATGCACCTGATTGAGAATCTGCATGAAAAAAGGTCTGATTTTGAATAGGTTGAGTTTGAGGTGAATTTCAGGGGAAAGTCAAGCTTAGAAAGCAACGGAGACACTGAGCCAGGCACATATATCTGTGTCCTTGGGATAGATCAAGTTTCTAAAGGAATGTCCATTAATCAAGAGTGCCCATAGTTTTGGAGCAAAAGGAAGATGAGAAGCCACGGCAGAAGATGGAGGACTGCCTGCAGATGCTCACCCACAGAGAGGTGTGTGCTGTGTTAAGGAAAGATATAAGCAAAAAAATGGTCAGCCATCACACGCTGTAGGGAACAAGGAGCCTGAAGCCTGAGAGATCATCCTTCTCTTTGTCCAGGTCTCTGTAGACAGTGGGAGTGAGTGGGAAACTGGATTATTGTTCAGTATGTGGGAGGAATATATTCTCTGCCCTACTGTTGGGCTGGATGTGTGATTTGCTTTAGCCAATGAAATGTGAATGGACAAGAGGTAAGCAGAGGCTTGAAATGTCTCTCTTTATTTTGCTTTGTCTCTTGAAATCTAAATTTTTACCATCTCGACTTGTGGACACAGAAGGAGCTGACTTAAACTCAACAGGCAGTATAAAAAACAGAACCACCCCAGTTTACCCACAGACCCAGAATAAGAAATACATGCTTGTGGTTAAATGTCTCTGAAACTCTGGGTTGCTAAATGGCATTACTGGAGGAAAACCTGACCAGTACTGTGTGAGTTGTGGGTCTGACACAATTAAATATGCTCCTTCAGGGATGGCACCCTCTGGGTCTCCTTATTACTGAGCTCAAATCATAAAAGAACAAGCAAGATGAAAAACAAAGCCTGTTTCAACCAGTTCAAAGAGGAACTTGGTGACTATATACTGGGGTTATTTTCTTAAAGCCAGAGAAGTCAATTAAATATCTTAAATATTGATTGTTACATAAAGTTTTATAAAATCAACCAGAAAAAAAAAGACTGGGGAATTTTTTTATCTTGCCCTGGGGTAAAGTGCAAGATGTACAAAGTCAGGGATATTGAGATTTGATAAGTTCACATAATTTTTACAGAATTGGTTGTGGCAACAGCCAGCTGGCAGCTGACATGGAACCAAGAAGGAAAGATTGAATGTCTTTATTAATCAACAGATTCAGAGTCCCACACTGCCCCTTCTCCTTGCAGCTCCTGTTCTAACAGAATGCCATCCCAAGCTTTGGAACCATGAATAAAGAATTTGGGACAAGAGATTAAGGAAGAAATGTCTGGTGCTCAATAGTTCCTCTGCCAGGTCTTCAGGGCATCTAACAGATTGGTCCCTGCCCTATGGCCCAGGTGCAGAAGTGTCAGGCCCTGGTGCAAGAAAGACTAGGTCATTCTGAATTCCAAGCTCTCAGGCTTGTCAGTGACAGGCTCGTGACACTTTCACTGCATCAGTGTGATCTGCTTTTTGTCTTTGGGCTGACACTACCATTTACCAGATTATCCCTCCCAGGTATAATGGGGATAACTCACACCTAGCAATTTCAAGAGTTCTACTTTTAAAAAGGTCATGAGGCTGGGTGCAGTGGCTCACACCTGTAATCCCAGCACTTTGGGAGGCCAAGGCAGGCAGATTACCTGAGGTTGGGAGTTCGAGACCAGCCTGGTCAACGTGGTGGAAACCCCCTCTCTACTAAAAATATAAAAATTAGCTAAGTATGGTGGTGCACATTTATAATCCCAGTTACTTGGGAGGCTGAGGCATGAGAATTGCTTGAACCCAGGAGGTGAAGGTTTCAGTGAGCCAAGATCATGCCACCGCATTCCAGCCTCAGTGACAGGGAGAGACTCTGTCTCAAATAAATAACATAAAAATTAAAAAGGTCATTTGAAACATAAAAGATGATTTCATTTAGGCTATTTCAGAGGTCATTCAAGATGACCAACTGTAATTATCCTCTTGCTAAGCTGCTGACTTACACAAAGAAGCTTATAAAAGCCTTCTGAACTCATTTTGTTCTTAGCCTTTCAGAAGGAGTAGAAATTCAAGAGTCAGGAGCATAAGACGAGTCCACAGTGTATCCCACTCATTCCTGCAATTGCCTCTCTTTATGCTCTAGTCCCTAATGTGGTATCAACTTTTTTTTCCTCAAGCAGATATAGCTGAGCCTAAGTGAGTCACTTCACAGATAAGGCTGCCTTTTGGAAGCCAGCCATGGTCAGAGAGAAGGTAACAGCAAGACAGAACACAGAGACTCAGCCAGGAAATCCACCCTATTTGAGAAGGAGCCCAACTTTGGATCTTACAAGAAAAGAGTGAGCATCAGGAAGCAGAAGCTGGGAACTGTGATGTTGCAAGCTATAATCCCTGCAGCAAAGGAGAGACTATCTTCCTCCTGCAAACAACATTCAACATCTGGAAGGTCTGGGCCCTTTTCTTCCTCCGTGCCCTTGCCTGATGAGAAACTCCTCTGCCTGGAATGGCTTTTCTCCCTTCACCCTTTGGGACCCAGCTAAAATGTTACCTCCTTGGAAGCCTCTTGTTTCACTGCTTCACCACCCAGGTAGGCAGAGTGAGGCACAGCCCTCTTTGTTCAGACGTTTATCAGAGCACTTCTCATGTGGTAGATTAATAATTTATATGTTTGTTGCATGCTCCACACTGTGAGCTACTGTAAGGCCAAGAATTCCAGCTATTATTCATGCATATATCTCCAGGCTCAGCATCAGCCCTGGCACAGACTACATGCTCATAAAATATTTTCAAAATGGCAGTATCCGAGTTTAGAATGAAATTGGGAACTCTTTATTTTAAAGAACAAAATAAATGCCAAAATATATTCTATCTACTTTTTCTCCACAGAGTTCTAGAAAGGACTGAGGATAAGAAAAAAACATTTGTCTTGTGAAGTAAAACCTTACCAGTTTGGATTAATTGGGAGTCAGTCTCAATTAGCAAAAAGCCATAATTAGAAATATCTATAATGATAATTTTAAATGTTCAAAGACCCACTATACATTGAACAAGGCTAATGATACAGCAATGGCATAGTCACCAGTGTATGGGACTGCTTTAAAGAACAGATAGAAATAATCTGACTCAGTCTATCAACTGTTCATTTACATCAATATGTTAAAGATGCCCTTGTTGTAATCCTGCTTTTGTAATTCATTTGCTTAAAAACCCCTGCTTTTTGCACTCTTTTGGGGGAGCTGGGGTAGGAGGGTAAAAGGGACTGTCTGGAACTGTATTAATCATATATAATCTTTGGATTGTGACACTCTTCCATCATGCACAGCCTATATTCATGTATTCATTCATTCAGAGATGGGGTCTCATTCTGCTGCCCAGGCTGGAGTGCAGTGGTGCAACCATAGCTCACTGCAACCTCAAGCTCTTGGGCTCAGTAACCCTCCTGCCTCAGCCTTGCGAGTAGCTGGGATTACAGATGTGTGCCACCATGCTTTCATATTTATTTTGTAATTTTAAATAATGTACTAGACACGCACAAAACCACTACCCAAAACAAAAGCCAAGATCTTGAGAATAACATACCTCTAATCACTATTTGCTACCTTCCAGTGAGTCCATCCGCAGCCTGAGTGAGGTCCCATCCCTAATTCCTCAGCAATCACTCCCTGGCTCTCCTTTCTATACACGTTTTATTACATCTATCTGTATTCTGAAAAGTATATTTTTATTTTTATCTTTAACTCTATTAAAAAGATGTCATCCTGTAGGTAATGTTTTAGAATTTCCTTTTTTTTTTTTTTAGTCTTTTTTTCTTTAGGATTTCCTTTTTCCCTTATTATTATAGTTCTGTAAGTTAGCCATATCTTAGGGTTCACTGTGGCTCCTTTGTTGTTGAAACCTAATAGTCCATTTTAAGACTGCGCCCTCATTTACTCATCTAACGAGTAAATCCTTCACTAATGTCATGTGGGTTGTTTCCAGAATTTTGCTGTTGTTTACAATGCAGCTTTGAAGATTCTTGTTCATGCACAAGACTCTCTCTTGGATATTACATCTCAAGTGTAACAGGTATGTACATATTCGACATTATTCATTCATGCATTCATTCATTCATTTACTCAGACAGGGTCTCATTCTGTCACCCACGTTTAAATGCAGTGGTGTGATCAAAGCTCACTGCAGCCTCAAAATCCCAGGCTCAAATGATCCTCCCACCTCAACCTCCTAAAACGCTGGGATTATAGGTATGAGCCATTTCACCTAGCTAATATTCAACTTCAGGTGGTAATTACAAAATTCTTCTAATGTGGTTATGCCAATTTACTCTCCCACAAGTTATTTAAAAGATAGCTTGTGGGCTGGGCGTGGTGGCTCATGCCTGTAATCCCAGCACTTTGAGAGGCCAAGGCAGGCAGATCACAAGGTCATGAAATCAAGACCATCCTGGCCAACATGGTGAAACCCCATTTCTACTAAAAATAGAAAAAAATTAGCTGGATGTGGTGGCACATGCCAGGAGTCTCAGCTACTTGGGAGGCTAAGGCAGGAGAATTGCTTGAACCCAGGAGGTGGAGATTGCAGTGAGCTGAGATCGTGCCACTGCACTACAGCTTGGGTGACCGTGTGAGACTCCATCTCAAAAACGAACTGACATCTCCTCCAACAGTTGATATTGTCAGACTTGTTAATATTTGCCACTTGTTATCAGTGTAGAATCAATGGAGCTATCAGCATTATAAACAAGTGTGATCTAAATTAATCAGTATTTTCAAATAAGAAAATGTATTTGATTATAAAAGTAACTTTCACTGTAGAAAATTTGTAAATATAAAAAAACACCAAAATGGAAAAAAAATAACAGCTATAGTTTATCAAGGTTTAATATTCCTTTAAAATGAAGGAACATTACCCCATTAAGAGGGCAGTCTACAATTGGAATTTATTTAAAACCCCCTAGGAGTGCTCCTTCCAGACCTGACCTACTACTGAACAAAGCCCTACCCAGTCTTAGATTCCCTAAAGTGCCACTGCACTGTTCTGGGAGCTCAGGGAACAATCTACATACTGCAAGATGCTGGCTAAATATCAGAGTTAAAAACTGAAGATGTGTTTTGAAATTCATAACATCTCCCTTATGGGAGGTTCATGTTCTATACAGTGGTTTCAATCTGCGCCTCTTTTGATCTGGGAGGAAGGGACTGGAAGTTCTTATTAAACACTTAATAAAAGCACTTCTTTATTTTTAAATCCATTTTCAGAAACTCCTTTGTAGCATTTTACTTCCTTTCAGCAGCAAGATGCATTAAGGAGAGCAAAAACAGTCTGCAGAATAACAAGGACACTAGGGCTAGGCTGTGGGTAATTGAATAAAGGCATCCCCCAAGGCACAGAGACTCCATTTCTAGAGGCATAGTGCATTTTACAAATGCACTAGCCCAGCATAAACAGTTTGCTTACAGCATATTTTCTGGAGACTAAATTTCAAACTTACTGATATCTAACCATGAGTCAGGCACTGTGTTAGTGAAAATTCAGAAAGAAGGATACAGCACCTACCCTCTAGGACATCACCATCTGCTTAGAAAAACATACAAACTACATAATTACAAACCAGAAAGAATAAAACAAGTGCTATTATTAGGTACACAGAGGGGAGCAAAGACATGATTTGGACCAACAAGGATGGGAATAATTCTGATGAAAGTAGCATTAAATATAAACAGAGTTCCAAAGGGTGACTGGACTATCTATAAGAAAAGACAGTCTACACAACACATTCAGGCAGAAGGGAGAAGCACTTCATTTCAAGAACCAGTCAGTTGCTCATGCAAACATTTCTTAAGCATCTACTATGTTCCAGGGCTGCCCTAGAGACTGGGAATACAAAGAGGTGAATGAAACTAACAATGGAGCTTCTGAAAGGCTTTTCTGACAAGGTAGGAATTTGAAGGATGAAAAGAACCAGCCACCCCAAGAGCAGTAGGCAGAACTTTACTGAGAGAAGGAAGAGCATGTGGAGAACTCTAAGGTGGGAAAGCCCTTGGTGTAAACTAGGAGGTGAAAGGAGGCCAGGGGTCCACAGGGAGATGCCAAGATGAAGAAGGATTATAGGTGTTATTGAAGGGTGGGCAGAGGCCAGATCACACAAGCATACAGGTCAGCAAAAGTAAAGTGAGCTGGAGACTAAAGACCATCAGAAACACTGAAGGAATTTAAGTGTGTTTGGGGAGCTTTGTGATGGGTAGGAGGGCAAAGAAACAATCCCAAATACATCTTTGAAAGAGCACTCTGGCTAATGGGTTTGGAAAGCCATGAGACGGGGAGGGAGAAGAGAGATCAGATAGGAAGTGGTGGCAGTGGTTTAGGTTAGAGAGGATGGTGACCTGCACTGTGCATGTAGCCGTGGAGACAGAAGTGGATTGATTAAATACGTACTTTTAAAATACTTTTTAAAATTTTGGTAAAAAACATAACAAAGTTTTCTCTCATAACCATTTTGAGTATATGGTAGTGTTAACTATATGTATCTTCTTGTGAAACAGAACTTGAGAAATTTTTCATCTTATAAAACTGAAACTCTATATCCATTAAACAACTCGCCTTTACTCCTCCTATCCATCCCTGATGATCACCATTCTACTTCCTGTTTCTAAGAGCTTGGCTACTTCAGATAAACTCATTGTGAAATAAGCCAATCAGAGACAAAAACAAATATTACTAAATGAAATCATGTAGTATTTGTCTTTTTTGTGTGTTTATTTCACTTAGCATAATGACCTCAAAGTTCATCCACGTTGTAGCATGTGACAGGATTTCTTCCTCCTTTTTTTCCCCCAGTACAGTCTTGCTCTGTCACCTAGGTTGGAGTACAGGGGCACAAGCATGGCTCACTACAGCCTCGACCTCCCAAACTCATGTGATTCCCCCACCTCAGCTCCTGAGTAGCTGAGATTATAGGAGCACAATTGCATCTGGCTGGTTTTAAAAAAGTTTTTGTGGAGACAGAGTCTCACTGTGTTGCCCAGGAAAGTCAGGAATTCATGAGCCTGATCCTCCTGCCTTGGCCTCTCAAAGTTCTGAGATTACAGGAGTGAGCCACCATGCCCGGTCAATTTTCTTCTTTTTTTTTTTTTTTTGAGATGGAGTTTCGCTCTTGTTACCCAGGCTGGAGTGCAATGGCGCAATCTCGGCTCACCGCAACCTCTGCCTCCTGGGTTCAGGCAATTCTCCTGCCTCAACCTCCTGAGTAGATGGGATTACAGGCACATGCCACCATGCCCAGCTAATTTTTAAAATATTTTTAGTAGAGACGGGGTTTCGGCATGTTGACCAGGATGGTCTTGATCTCTTGACCTCGTGATCCACCCGCCTCGGCCTCCCAAAGTGCTGGGATTACAGGCTTGAGCCACTGCGCCCGGCCAATTTTCTTCTTTTTTAAGGCTGGGTAATAGTCCATCATACATATTCCATTGTATATACAACATTTAAAAAATCTGTTTATCCACAGATGGATTTTTAGGTTGCTCCTACCCCCTGGGTATTATGAGTAGTACTACAATGAATATGGGTGTGCCAACACCTCTAAGATCATGTTTTCAATTCTTTCGTATATACCCAGAAATAAGATTTCTGCACTGTTTACTAATTCTACTTTTAATTTTTTGAGGAATGACCATACTGTTTGCTGTAGCAGCTGCACTATTTTACATTCCCACCAATAATGTACAAGGGTTCCAATTTCTCTTCATCCTGGCCAACACTGGTAATTTTCTATTTTTTTGAAAGTGACCACCCTGATGGGGAAAAAGTTTCTCATTATGGTTTTGATTTGCATTTCGCTGATGATTAGTGATGTTGAACATCTTTACATATGCTTGCCCGTCATTTGCATACCTCTGAAGAAATGTCTAGATCCTTTGCCCATTTTTAAATTGAACTTTGTGTTGTTAAGTTGTAGGAGTTATTTATATATTCTGGATATTATCAGATACATGGTTTGCAGATAATTTCTCCCATTCATAGGCTGCCTTTTCGCAATGTTAATTATTTCCTTTGCTGCACACAAGTTTTTAAGAAGTTTGAAGTAGTCCTCTTTATCTATTTTTCTTTTGCTGCCTATGCTTTTTTGTATCATAACCAAGAAATTATTGCCAAATCCAATGTCAAGTAGCTTTTCCTCTATATTTTCTTCTAGGAGATTTATACTTTCAGGTCTTATGTTTAGGTCTTTAATTCATTTTGAGTTAATTTTTGTATGTTGTATAAGTAAGGGTCCAACGTTTTTCCTTTTGTATGTGGATATCCAGTTTTCCTAACACCATTTATTGAAGAAATTATTCTCTCCCCATTGTGTTGCCTTTGTACCCTTATCAAAGATCATTTGACATAAGGGTCAAATAAGGGTTTATTTCTGGGCTATTTATTCTATTCCATTGGTTTATATGTCTGTCTTTATGTCAGTAACATATTGTTTTAATAACTATAGTTCTGTAATTATATGTTACACATGTTATATGTAATATATAATTACAATATATGTACATATAATTATATATAATATAGACACACATAAACACATACATATAATATATATGTGTATATATATGTACTTTTTTTTTTGAGACGGAGTCTCGCTCTGTCTCCAGGCTGGAGTGCAGTAGCACCATCTTGGCTCACTGTAACCTCTGCCTCCTGGGTTCAAGTGATTCTCATGCCTCAGCCACCCAAGTAGCTGGGATTACAGGTGCACACCACCACACCCAGCTAATTGTAACAATATTTTGAAATCAGAAAGTATGGTGCCTCTAGTTTTATTTTTTTCCTTAAGATTACCTTAGCTATGTGGGGTCCTCTGAGATTCCAAATGAATTTTAGAATTTTCTTCTATTTCCGTAAAATATGCCACTAGGATTTTTTTTGAGATGGAGTCATCGAAGTTGGAGTGCAGTGTTGTGATCTTGGCTCACTGCAACCTTTCCCTCCTGGGCTCAAGTGATTCTCCCACCTCAGCATCCTGAGTAGCTGGGATTACAGGCATGTGCCACTACACCCAGCTAATTTTGTATATTTAGTGAAGACAAGCATGTTGGCCAGGCTGGTCTCAAACTCCTGAGTACAGATGACCCACCCAGCTCGGTCTTCCAAAGTGCTGGGATTACAGGTGTGAGCCACTGAGCCTGTCCATCACTAGGATTTTGATAGGGATTACACTGAATCTGCAGATCACTTTGGATATTATGGATGTTTTTGACAATATTAACTCTTGTAGTGCATGAGCACAGAATGTCTTCCATTTATTTGTGTCTTCTTTAATTTTTTTCAGAATTTTTTGTAGTTTTCAGTATATGGGTCTTTCCCTTCCTTGGTTAAGTTTATTCCTGAGTATTTTGTTCTTTTTGATGCTTTAGCAAATGGGATTGTTTTCTGAATATTTTGTTCATTGTTAGTGTAAAGAAACACATTTAATTTTTGTTCATTGATTTTGTATCCTGGAGATTTACTGAATTTGTTTATTAGCTCTAATAGTTTTCAGGTAGAATCTTTTGAGTTTTCTATGTATAAGATCATGTCATCTGTGAATAGAGACAATTTTCCTCTTTCCTTTTCAATTTGGATATTTATTTTTTTTCCTAATCTAACTGCTCTGGCTAGCACTTCCAGTACTATATCAAACAGATATAACAAAAGAAGGCACCCTTGCCTTGTTCCTGGTCTTACTTAAAATATTTTCAAATTTTTGCCCATTAGTATGATGTTAGCTGTGGATTTTTCATATATGGCCTTCATTATGTTGAGGTAATTTCCTTCTATTACTAGTTTGCAGTGTGGTTTTTATCATGAAAGGGTGTTAAATTTTGTTAAATGTTTTTCTGCATCAACTCAAATAATCACATGGTTTTTATCCTTCATTCTGTTAATGTGGTGAATTATACTGATTGGTATTCATAGGTGAACCATCCTTACATTCCAAGAATAAATCCTACATTGTCATGGTGTGGAATCCTTTTAATGTAATATTGAATTCAGTTTGCTGGTATTTTTTGAAGATTTTTCCATCAATAGTTTTTATGATAAATATTAGTCTGTAGTTGTTTTATTTGTGGTATTTCTGTCTGATTTTGGTATCAGGGTAACTATGGCCTCATAAAATGAGTTTGTAATATTCTTTACTGTTTAATGTTTAAAAAGAATTTGAAGAGGATAGGTGTTAATTCTTACTTAAATGTTTGGTAGAATTCCCCAAGTGAAGACATCTGGTCCCAAACTCTTCTTTTTTGGGAGGTTTTTGGTTACTGATTTAATCTCCTCACTAGTTATAGATCTGTTTAGATATTTTATTTCTTCATGATTAAGTCTTAATAGGTTGTTCAAAATTTATTTTAAAGAAATCTATTACTATAAATCTGTAAGATTAACTAATGGATTCAAATTAGGGAAATAGAAAATAATGGGTGATGATTACTTCTTTGTCTTAAACAACTAGTTATATGATGGCACAGGAACCAGAATAAAGATTAAAGTAGAAATGGGGACATTAAAGAGTTAGGCTTGGCTGGGCATGGAGGCTCAGGCCTGTAATGCTAGCACTCTGGGAGGCTGAGGTGGGTAGACTGCCTGAGCTCAGGAGTTCGAGACCAGCCTGGGCAACATGGTGAAACCCAGTCTCTACTAAAATACAAAAATTTAGCCAGGTGTGGTAGCAGGCACCCATAGTCTCAGCTACTCAGGAGGCTGAGGCAGGAGAATTGCTAGAACCCAGGAGGGGTAGGTTGCAGTGAGCCGAGATTGTGCCACTGCACTCCAGCATGGGCAGCAGAGGGAGACTCCATCTCTTTTTAAAAAAAAATAAAAAAAAAAAAAGAGTTAGGATTTAGGTGTTTTAGACTAGAGATGCCTGGAAGATATCCAGAAACAGATGTTTACTGACAACTACACATAAAGATCCAGAGCTCAGAGACCCCTGAGCTAGAGTAGAGAGTGAGATTACAGGGTACATTTAGAGAGCAGAGAAGAAGGCACAGTGGTTGGTTGAAATACAGTATTCGCCAAGAGACAAGAACAGAAAATAAACCCAGAATACCTTCCTAGAACTAGATCATGGTGACAGGCTCTGATACTGGGGTTTTATTCTCTGTAAAGTAAATTTACAAAAAGGCTTTTTCCCCCTTTTGAATGACAGAATTGTTTACTCATGGTTATTTATTCCTCATTTAAAAGTAATATATGCCTAATTATTGGCCAGGTGTGGTGGCTCATGCCTGTAATCCCAGCACTTTGGGAGGCTGAAGCGGGTGGATCACTAGGTCAAGAGATCGAGACCATCCTGGTCAACATGGTGAAACCCCATCTCTACTAAAAATACAAAAAATTAGCTGGGCATGGTGGCACGTGCCTGTAATCCCAGCTATTCGGGAGGCTGAGGCAGGAGAATTGCCTGAACCCAGGACGTGGAGGTTGCGGTGAGCTGAGATCGTGCCATTGCACTCCAGCCTGGGTAACAAGAGCAAAACTTCGTCTCAAAAAAAAAAAAAAAAGTAATATATGCCTAATTATTAAAAAATTTAAAAATAAGGAAAAGTAAAAAGAATAAAATAACAAGCATCCATAATTCCACCATCTATTTATAATCACACTAAAATATGACCTATTCTCCTTCCAAGAATTTTTCTTTTCATATCCATTTTTGTATATATTATAAAATTTAAATTTTGCTATATATAGTAATTCTATATCCTTTTTTAAATTAATATTTCATCTATGTGACCAAACATTCAGCTATTAGATTAAAAATTCTTTGTAAACATAATTTTAATTGCAATATAATATACTGAATAGATATAAAATAATTTGTAATTCAATTATTATTTTATATTTACATTGTTTTCAATGTCTTCTATGATATATAAACCTAGGACAGGTACTAGTATGTACAGATCTTTGCTCCATTTCTGAAATAAAAAATTTTGAGATCAGTGGGCACAAACATCTAAAAAGATTTTTGACACTACTGGAAAATTGGTTTTAGAATTGCTAAATCAAGGTATATCCCTAGGACATGAGCCTGCTCATTCACTGCATCTTTATTCTCACTGAGCATTATGGTTTTAAAAAAATATTTACTAACTTCATAGATAAAAAATAATACATCAGTGGAAGTTTCTTACTGTTTTCATGAAACTATGAGACAGGAACCACTCTCACAAACACTCCATTCCAGTAAATTCAAACCATGCCAATAAAGTGTTTAGTTTTAATATTATCATCAACTATGAGTTTAAGCTCACAAAATACAAACAAATCTCTAATAAGACTACTCCAAAGTAACAGGCAAAACCTTATTTCTAGCAGTCTAAGGGGAAGATCTAGGCTACTGAAGGGAGCCCAACAAAGTGATGCTGAGTGTCAAGCCACATAACCTGCTAGAGAGCCTAAGGACTCATTAGAACGTGTTAGCTTTCTGTATAGAGCAGAGGGGAAATGGTTAACATGGGAAACACAAGCAAGTTGCAGTCTCTCTTCTCTCTCTACCATTGCAGAAGAGATGAACAAAAGACATTTTTCAATTCAAAAGGCACCTGGAAACAGAACTACTCAAACTCCAGTATCATAGAAAAGAACTGCTTAGACATAAGTGTTTAAAGTTCAACCACAGCATTCAATGAGGAGTAAGGGGATAGAAGAATGAGGCCAAGGGTAATCCTCTTCTTTCTTCTGGTGAATTTTAATCTAGGTGTTTCGAAATTCATATTAAGAGAAATCTACATTTTCATGCAGGCTGGGCCTTATGAATGTTTGGTTTAGACTAAAATGACTTGGATGTGTCTCCCACATTGAGTTAAGGGAGATGCCACCTTCATGTATGCAGAGGTTTCAAGTGGCAGATGTCGTACACCCAAGTACCTTTATAATTTTGGTGGCCAGCAACAGAAATACACACATATACACAAAAGCTAGAAGAGCAGACTCGGGCAGTACCCATTTCTAACACTATCCAAAGGAGCGAGAATCTTGGCTTTGGAACACAAAGCCCCATTGGCAAGCTGACCCCATGGTGGACATGCAGTCACTGTGCTCTCTTAGATCCCTGCCTCCCATAAATATTTGAGTGCTTACTCTATAAAGTACTATGCTAGAGATTAGGGTTCCTGATGAATAAGGCAGACATAGCCCCTGCTCTCACAGAACTGAAAAAGAGTAAACAGATATGTAAAATATTTTAATTAAAATTTCATTAAGTGCTTAAATGAAAATGTCAGGTATAATGAGAATGTATAAATGGGCATAAGGGGTAGGGAAACCTATGTTGGGAGTTGTAGAGGCTTCCTTAAGGAGGAGATATTTGAACTGAGCTCAGAGGATGAGGGGAATTAAACTGCCAAAGGCTACCCCAGGTAGTATGCACAAAGTCCTTCAGCAGCCCTTGGTGGAGAAGACCTCTCAGATGGTCTTCCTGTCCTCCCTTGTTCAGTTCCCATGCTTCTTGTCAGCCTTTCTAATCCTCATTTGGTTTCTCATGTAAATATATTTGCAGATAGAGAATGTATATAATACCTGGCATTCTAGTTTGTACAACATTCTTTGAGCTTGGTTAATGAAAGTTTGCTCCCAAGAGGCAAACCCTCTTTGGGCATGTTAGCAACATCAATCAGGTTTTTAAACTTAGAAGGCCACACTTCAGAACTTGCCCTCAGTTCTGGGACCACAGGGGTTATGTCAGCCTTGTTCATCAGGATCTCTAATCTCTAGCATAGTACCTTATACAGAGCGAGCACTCAAATACTTGTGGAAGGAAGGACAGTGGGGGGACTAAGAGAGCATGGCGACTGCATGTCCACCATGGGGTCAGCCTTTTTGATGGGACTTTGTGTCCCTAAACCAAGATTCTCTCTCCCTTTGATAGTGTTAGAGATGGACACTGCCAAAGTCTTCCCTGCTTGTCTCCTATTTTTGGGTTTCTAGTGCTGGCCAACCATGCCCCTCTAACTCTCACTTTGGACATGCAATACCTTTGATCAAGTTACAGTCTCATCACACTGGCCTAAGTTTCTGTCTGCTGAAGCAGCTTTGTATACCTCTGGTCTAACGTCTAACCTAGTTTATTAGGGTCATTTATAATTTCAATCTCAGAGGACAGCCTTATTTCCAAGTTCTTGGGAGTTACCACACTGTCAACCCCTGTAATTGCCAAACTATTGCCTGGGTCATTAAGGATGGAGATACTCCAGGATGCACAGCAGTCACAGGAGAAATAAGATAAGCATGTGTGCATGTGGCTAAAGCCTGTTCCTTCTTCATAAGAACAGAAGCTAGAAATGAAATTCTTATATTTGGCTATTTTCTAAAAATATGA